>NW_028261384.1:88499169-88807669 GCF_051295495.1 Thamnophis sirtalis | reverse complement strand
AAGAGCCCAGTTTGCAATTATGTGACTGTGGAGGCAATATAAGCACCGGTTATTCCTTCAGCACTATCATAATTTTGAACAGTGGCTGAACAAACTGTTAAGTCAGCTAGCAAACCCTAATTTGAACTACACTGAAAAAATAGCATTAAGGAGAAAAGTAATGCTTAATGAAGAGGAACTGATAAGAAGATAAAATTGATGAAAAAATGAGAAATTTATCCCATTTAAATTCTTTAAATTCTTATAAATTGCATCTTTGAACAAATTCCTGAAAAAAAATCTGTATTCTATGAATTTTGGGGTAGTTTGCTGTTCTAAAATGTGTACCAGAAATTTTATGCAATGGAAAAAACATTTCTGAAAATTTACATAAAATGTTAACACTTTTGAAAACATAGAGACTAAGCAAAATGAATGAGAGGTTTGTATTTTTAATCTCAACTGCCAAACTATATTAGACCTATAAAGGCACAAATAGACAAATGATCTGAGTTCACTAATATATTGTGACAAAGTGACAGTGATCAGAAACCCAATTTTTAACACACAATCTCATTTGATCAAGAGATTATAAAGTAGCTACTAGAAGCACCAGGCTAAGAAATAAAAACAGATTAATAATCTAAGGCCTACACTCATGTTATCTACAATGCAGTTCTGGAGGAATCATGTTATATAGAACTACTATCGAGGAATTTACACTGTCCCTCTTTTTAATTTCTGAGTTATTCAGTACATGTATATATCCTGGCTTTTATCCCTTATTAAACTCATGAAGCAATAATGGAATAATAAAGTGAGTTCCATCTAATTTCCAATCAAGACATTACACCAGAGCCACATTTGTCAGTTTTATTGATGTGGCTACATTATATTCTTCTGACTATGTCTTGATTCATTTACAGATATTATTCTGCAAAATTTTGATTTAACAAGATTTGTAAATATTATTTCCAGAGTCTTTTAATGAATGTATGCAATTTCTAAAAACTAAAGTAAATACCTCTCATCTTTCAACCACAGCTTATCCATTCTTTCTTGCCAGCTCTCAGGTGGTGTTTCTAACCAAGCATTAAAATATCGAACAATGGAAGGATGTTCAAGTTTTGCTAATGCTTTAACTTCACGCATAACCTTTTCACGTGCCAGCTCCCTAAAATTTGAGGTAATACAACAAAGACAAAAGATTTATGCAGGGTAAATTGGTCAAATATTTCTTTCCATAGTCTTTTCAGGTGACAAAATAGATTTTCTTTAATTTCCTTACATAAGGAAATTATACATCCTATTCAGTAATTAATAGTTTATTTTCTTAATCAACTCAATGTTGTATTAGAAGAATTCCTTATATGCATATGATTATAATTTCAGGACTGAACCCTTTTGAGTGAAAAGTTGGAGAACTCAAGCTTCTTTTTCCAGTAGTCCTCACGTTAGATGGATTTAAAAATAATGCAATTACTCCAACATAAAACAAAAACATTCTTGACTATAGACCACTTTGTAATATTTTTTTTTTAAAAAATACAGTTTAGGAACCCACATTTATAGAAGGCTCCAAGAGAATGTTCAGGAATTTACTGAAATTATTTATACTATAACTATTACTAAAACTAATAACCCTGATTTCTTATATCTAATGTTACTTTTTAAATTTTGAAAACTTTCCCAGTTGTTGAATAAAATGGTTCTGAAACAACGGCAACCAATATGTAAACCTTGGTGCCATCTAGAGTAAACTATGAAGGCAACCAAAAAGATATGTAATTACCTATTTGGAAGACGAATTCTTTTAATAGCATAGTTACAATCGTCAACTTTGTTTCTGGCTTCAAATACTACTCCAAAACCTCCACGACCAAGACACTGAACTGGTTCAAAATCTGTCAGATACCTGCAAGAAAAGACAGAAATAAATTGATTTTCCTTGTACTTGCACACTACTATTCTCCTGTGCGCTCCTTGGAGAGTCTAAGCATGGGTTAAATACAGTCTATTTGCCCTAGGACTGAGTAGATTTTTCTTTAACCATGCGATGGCCATTTTAAAGCATTTTGCACGCTTTTTCATGGTTGCTGTCATCTTAAGCTCGGAAAACGTCTGTGGCCATTTTAAAGTGACCTTTTTGCTCAGATTGTCGTTTGGAGCCGCTTGAAGACCTGCGGAGTTGCGCTCAAGCCCCTCAGCTGCAGATCGCCGCCGGGGAGTGTTTGGCTTTGTCTGGGACGCCAGCAGATCTGCCTCCCTGCATCGAGCACTCAAGGGCCTTGAGGGAGGCCTGAGAAGGTTTTTGGCCAATGGGCCTTTCTCCTCTCAGATTGTGATGTGCAGGTGTTCCGTAGCTGGCTGGCTTGCACCTGGTGCCTGTCTAGTTTCGAGTTTAATAAAATTTGTATGCCACCCACTCCCATTGGGATTCTGGGCGGCTCACAAGCAAGATAAAAAAGCTTATTTAAAAATTATAGATAAAAAATACAATGTTAAAAATTGACACACCATACAACCAGTCCAGTGGGGCTGCATATAATCAACAGCCCCAGGCCTGCCGGAACATCCAGGTCTTAGTGGCTTTACGAAAGGCCGGGAGAGTGTTAAGGGTCCAGATTTCTATGGGTAGTTCGTTCCACAGGGCCGGCATAGCAACAGAGAAGGCCCTCCCCCGAGGGCCCGCCAGCTGGCATTGTCCGGTCAACAGCACTCGGAGGAGGCCCAACCTGTGTGATCTTATTGGCTGTTGGGAGGTATGTGGCAGGAGGCGGTCTCTCAGGTAGCCAGGTCCTAAACCATGTTGGGCTTTAAAAGTAATGACTAGCACCTTGAAGAGCGTCCGGAGATCAATGGGGAGCCAGTGCAGCTCGCGGAGGATAGGTGTGACATTATCGCTCGTGCAGCTGCATTCTGGATCAACTGCAGTCTTCGAACACTCTTCAGGGGCAGCCCCATGTAGAGTGCATTACAGTAATCCAGTTTTGAGGTGACGAGGGCATGAGTGACCATTTGAAGCGCCTCCCGGTCCAGATAGGGCCACAACTGGTACACCAGGCGAACCTGGACAAAAGCCCCCCTGGTCACAGCTGACAAATGGTGTTCTAACGTCAGCTGTGGGTCCAGGAGGACACTCAAATTGCGGGCCCTCTCTGAGGGGTGTATAATTTCACCCCCCAGGCTCAGAGATGGAATGTCTGGACTATCCTTGGGAGGCAACATCAATAGCCACTCGGTCTTGTCTGGATTGAGTGCAAGCTTATTTGCTCCCATCCAGACCCTGACAGCCTCCAGGCACTGGCACATCACTTCCACTGCTTCGCTGAGTTGGCACGGGACGGACAGATACAACTGAGTATCGTCCGCATATTGATTATATCTGATCCCGTGCCGGCATATGATCTCACCCAGCGGCTTCATGTAGATATTAAATAGGAGGGGGGACAGGACCGAACTCTGCGGCACCCCATATTTGAGGGGCCTAGGGGCCAACACCGACTGCGACCTGTCCGAGAGGTAGGAGGAGAACCACCTTAAGACGGTGCCTCCCACTCCCACCTCCCGCAACCATCGCAAAAGGATACCATGGTCGATGGTATCGAAGGCTGCTGAGAGGTCAAGAAGCACTAGGATAGAGGAATGTCCTCTATCCCTGGCACACCAGAGATCATCAATCAGCGTGACCAAAGCAGTTTCGGTGCTGTAACCAGGCCTGAAACCCAACTGAAAAGGATCCAGATAATCTGTTTCATCCAAAGTCCGTCGGAGTTGAAGGCCACCACCTTCTCAACAACCTTTCCAACAAACGGGAGGTTGGAGACTGGGCAATAGTTGTTCAAAATGGCTGGATCCAGGGAAGGTTTCTTAAGGAGGGGTCTCACCATCGCATCCTTTAGAGAGTGTGGGAAGGATCCCTCCTGAAGAGAGGTGTTAACAACCCTCTGGAGCCAGCCACGTGTCACCTCCCTGCTGGACGAGACCAGCCAGGAGGGACACGGGTCCAGTAAATAGGTGAAGGCACTCACTGCTCTCATGGCCTTGTCCACTTCCTCAGGAGCAACGAGTTGAAACTCGTTCCATAAAATCTGCTCAAGACCTTCCCCCGGCATCTCGGCTGGTACCGTCCAAGTGGAGTCCAGGTCCATCCGGATCCGAGCAATTTTATCTGACAGAAACTGGACAAATTCCTCAGCTCTACCCTGTAAAGGCTTGTCCGCATCCTTCCCTTTCAAGAGGGAGCGGGCTATCTTAAACAGGGCGGCTGGGCGCGATTCTGCGGATGCAATAAGAGCGGAAAAATGCACACATTTTGCCGCCCATATCACCACTAGATAAATCCTAATAAAGGCTCTTAACTGTGTTCGGTCGGATTCGGAGTTACTAGCCCTCCAGCGTCGCTCTAGGCGTCTCTTTTGGCGCTTCATCTCCTGGAGCCCTCCTGGATCCACTGCTGCAGAGAGGCCGTAAAGGCGCAATCTGGTTTAGAGCCTCCGCTATATTCCAAGCAGCGACCAAGGACTCCGCCGGACTGTGGGCCAGAGAGTCAGGTATCTCACCAAGTGCCGTCTGAAATCCCATAGGGTCCATCAGGGTCTACTGCTGCAATCCCATCTCTGATTCAAGCAATGACTTCAAAGTTTCTACAGATCAACATGGCAGATGGAGGTTTGGAGGTGATGGCAGGGCCCTCTTCAAAATGCATAGGCCAGATCCTCCACCCAAGGGAGGGGAGGGAGGAAAGGGCAGCACAAGGAAGGCCTCCCCGGGACCCTCAGGGAACAAGGACAAACCCAGGGAGGGAACCCGGAAGCATAGATCTGTAGAGCACAGACACCAGCAGGCCCAGAGGCAGAGCAAATCCCGAGTGGATGGACTCATTGCCTTGTCCACCCTCTGGCTAAATAGAAGAGAGGGAACCTGGTTCGCCTCAAGAGAGCAGACCTCCCTCATTAATTGGGGAGGAGTCGTGGGATTCCTCCTGCAATGCTTCCAGGGGCTACCCTGAATCACCCAGTTCGTCACTCAGGGAAGAACTGGAACCCTTTCAGGGCATCCTCCCAACGGAGGAGGGAGCTGGTTTGGTTAGGAATAGGGGCCTCCTCACTCCGTGGAGGATAAAGAACCAGCCCTGTCCGCAGAGATAAAAGAAGTAATTGCCCAAACCATCTCCCAGGGGGCATAGCCGAAGTGATCTGGCAGAAAGATGCCCACGCGGCGGGAACATCTAAATCATGACCGCCCCCAGTTCGGGTCAGGGACCAGTCCCCAGCCTCTCCTGGCACCTCAGTTGCCACAGAGGAATCAGTCTGGAAGAAGGAGAAGGCCGAGGAATTTGAATTATAAGAGGATGAAGACCTTTCTCCTGATAAGCCCGCTTCACTGGGTTATTTAAGCCATCCTTGTTTAAGGCCATCCTATAGAAGGCCAAAGCTTCTACTGAGCTAGGGTCAAACCCTAAGGGTATTACTGTACCATCCTCCTCCTCCTCTAAGCCCAGTACCTTAACTAGCAGTGTGGATAAAAATCTGTATTTTGTAGAGACTACTAGGATGGAGGATATTTTGAAGTTGCCCAAGATAGATGCCCCGATGGTCTCATTGACTTCCAACTCAAACCTGCTGGCAGACCTGCTGGACGGTCTCAAGGTGAAAGACAAAAGATCTGAAAAGGCCTGTCATAAAATGCATCAGGAAGCCACCTGGGCAATCAGGACATCTACCTCTGCGTCCTTCTTCACCATGGCTTCTCTCCTCTAGCTGAGACAATTGAGATCCAAACCTTCTTCTGAGGGATCTCAATGGCGTCACGATCTCAATAAAATTATCACCGCAGTGGAATATTCAGCTGATGCTTCATTGAACATGGCGAAATTAGCGTCCCATGCATTGGTGTCCAATGCTGTGGTTTCACCACTGGCAGGCGGACATGAAGGCAAAGTGGAAGCTGGCTTCTGCTCCCTTCAAAGAGGACAGCTTTTTGGGGATAGCCTGGACAAATTTGTGATTGAGACGAAGGACAAATGGAAGGTCCTTCCAGCCACTCTTAAGAAAAATGAGCGGAAAAGTTCCGGTTTGTTTAGGAAACAAGCTTTTCGAATGCAGGAGCCTGCTCAGGTATCCACCGCCTCTTCCTACCATAGACCCTACCCTCAGAGAGGTGACAGGAGTCAAGATAGGAACTCCTTTAGAACACGGGGTAGGCAACAACAACATTTCTTTCGGAAGCCATTTCGTGGTGGGTCCAACTCCCGACAATTCAGATGCAGCAAGTGACCATCAGAGCGTCCCTCCCATAGATGGCCTGCTTCAATTTTATGCCGACAAATGGGAGGAAACTACGCCAGACCCGTGGGTTCTCAACACAATCAGGAGGGGTCTAGTATTAGAATTTCTGTCGTTTCCCCAACAGACCTTCATTCGCTGTCCAACTTCCAAGAATCCCTTAATGCAGGCGGAGATTTGTCACCTTCTCCAAATAAAGGCCATAGAATCCGTACCAACGGATCAGGAAAAGCAGGGATTCTATTCCATTCTTTTCCTGGTCCCGAAAAGCTCAGCGGGGTGGAGGGCCATCTTGGACTTGAAGGGCCTAAATCAACATGTGGCCTACAAGCGCTTCAAGATGCAGTTGCTCCAGTCCATCCTGGACTGCATAAGGCAAGGAGACTTGCCCACCTCCATAGACTTAAAAGAAGCTTACCTGCACATTCCCATTAATGCGTTGCACAGGAGGTTCCTGTGGTTCCATTACGACGGGAGGCATTACAAGTACAGGGCTCTGCTTCGGCCTCTCGTCACAAAGGCGGCAGTGGTGGCTCACCTCCGGTCCCGTCCGATTCGACTGGAATGCTACCTGGATGACATCATCATTCAGTCCTTGAGCCGCAACCAAGCCCTGCGGGATGTTCAAGTGACCACACGCACCTTGCACTAGCATGGCTTCTTGGTGAACTGGAAGAAGAGCCATCTCGAGCCGACTGCACAAATTCAGCACTTAGGCACCATCATAGACTCGGTCTCTTGTCAGGTCTCTTCTATCTTCAGACCGTCTGAGCAACCTCAGGACCAGAGGTCGTCAATGCTGGCAGCTCAGGTCAATGCCGATCATCAAACTCTCGCAGCTCCTCGGCATCATGATCTCATGCCTAAAAGTAGTTCCCTGGACGTGTCTTTATGCCAGGGAACTACAATGGTTTCTTCTGCCGATGCAGAGGTCAAAGGACAGGAACTCTCCAAGACGAGTTCACCACCATAGAAGGTACTCCGCTCCCTCAGATGGTGGCAGTCAACAGCAGTAAAGAGGGGGTGCTAATTCAATGAGCCCAAAAAAGTTGTGGTAACCTCAAATGCCAGCCTCTATGGATGGGGCATACATTGTCAAGGTCAGTTGACATAGGGCAGATGGACACAGAGGGAGGCAGCTCACAACATAAACTGGCTGGAGTTGAGAACTGTCCAACTCGCCCTGGCATTTCTCAGTCTAGATTGTGGACCATCATGTACTGTTACTAATAGACAAGATTGCAACAAAGGTCCACATAAACTGGCAGGGCCGCACCCACTCCAGGAGACTCATGACAGAAGCGGAGTCTCTGAGCAGGTGAGCGGAACGTCACCTAGCGTCCATCAGAGCAGATCATATATCTGGGACATACAACGTGAAGGCAGACAGGCTGAGCTGACAGACGATCAACAACTCCCGAGTGGTGTCTGCATCCAGATCTGTTTCAACATATAGTTCGGAGGTTCGGCCAACCGCACGTAGACCTGTTCACTACTCACACCAACACACACCTGCCAAGGTTTTTTTCCCCGTTACCACTCATCCTGGGCAGAGGGGACGGATGCGCTGAGGTGCAAGTGGCCTTCAAGACTTCTCTACGCATTCCGCAGGTAGTGGTCAAACTCCTAGCGGAGAAAGCAGAGATCCTCCTTGTGGCCCCACATTGGCCCAGGAGGTCCTGGTATGTGGGCCTTGTCAGCCTCTCCACCCGGAGGTCGTGGAGGATTCCTCAGGAGCAGATCTCCCTCAGCCAGGTGGCCATCTGCCATCCAGACTCCCAGTGGCTCCACTTAGCCTCTGGCACTTGAGGGGAAGCTCCTGAGGAACCAGAATCTTTCTGACAAGGTCATCAAGACTATGCAAGCGTCCAGAAGGCCATCCACTACACGAATATATGATGCAACATGTGTCACCTTTTCAACCTGATGCCAAGAGCGTGGTATCAGAGACATTTCAGCTTCCATATTGCAATTGCTAGACTTCCTTCAGGATGGTTTGGACAAAGGACTGGTGCCCAACACCCTTCGCTGCCAGGTCGCTACTTTGTCCACCATCTTCGCTAGAGGTTCATCCCGATCCTTGAGCCAACACCTTCAGGTTAAGAGTTTCCTGAAGGGCGCAGCCAATATCCGTCCTCAGACTACACACAGATATCCTTCTTGGAATCTGCCGTTTGTTCTCCAAACCCTGACGAGCTTGTCATTCGAGCTAATTCGGACTGCCAGCCTTTGCCATTTGACTCTTAAGACTGCCTTTCTAGTTGCGATTACGTCTGCTAGAAGGATCTTAGAGCTTGTGGCTCTCTCAGTCATGGAGGAACCGTGCGTAATACATACTGATTGGGTCATCTTGAGACTCTACCCCACCTTTATCCCCAAGGTGAACACTCACTTCCAGAGCCCAGGAAGCGATTCTCCCTAACTTTTGTCCCAGATCTACGCATCTTAGGGAGCGTACTTGGCACAACTTAGACGTTAGGTGAGCTGTTCACATATATGTTAGGAGAACTAAGGAATTTAGACACTCTGAGTCATTTTTTGTATAATTTCAGCCTGGGCTGCTGGGCCGCAAGGCCTCATCTTCAACCATTAGACGTTGGCCTGCATCAAGATGGCTTATGAACCTCAGGGCAGAACAGTGCCAGGTCAGGTGATGGCACACTCCACAAGGAGTGCTGCCACTGCAGCAGCATGGGCGACCCAAGCATCCATCATTGACATTTGCAGAGCAGCTACATGGGCGTCCTCCACTGCATTCATTAGAAATTACAAAATTGACACCTTTGCTTCAGCTGAAGCTTTCTTTGGAAGACGTGTTTTGCAGAAAGTTGCCTCAGCTCCAGACAATCTGGACACAAACTCTTCCCATCCTGGGACACAATAGCTTGGGTATGTCCCATGCTTGGACTCTCCAAGCAGTGCACAGGAGAATGACCGTTGGCTTATCTGAACGGTCGTTCTCTGGGCATTGCGGGAGAGTCCAACCCTGCCCAGGGTTTAGTAGGTGTCCAAGACTTTTTGTCAGTTAGAATCCTGTAAGGCATCCTACAGCTGATAAGACCTTTGTTTTTAAACTCACCTCAATGAGGCAAAGGAGGCGTGGTTAAAGAAAAATCTACTCAGTCTTAGGGCAGATAAGACTATATTTAACCCATGCTTGGACTCTCATGCAGCGCCCAGAGAACGACTGTTCAGGTAAGCCAACGATCATTTTACATAGGCTTTTATTTGATGATTTACATATTTGAGTTGTTAGTTGTCTGGTCATTGTATGTGAACAGTCAGCATAATGACCTGCCAATAATTGGGGAACTGCTTGGCTTCTACATTTGCTACTGAAGAAAGCAAGCCACTCCTTGATAAATAATGCAGGTTAAAGAAGCTTGGACTGTATTGTTTCTTACACTTTCAGTTCAACAGAATATCAGTGATCTCTTAATGTGTGCTAGACATGAAGTTTGTATTGTGGATTGACGGATGAGTCAGTATAGAAGCTCTGGCTACCAGTAATGATAAGCATGGAAGCACAAGCCTTTTATAAAGCTGCTAATGTTTTTTTTTATTGTTGTTTCTTAGCAATCTTTATACGTTTATTTTTAAAACTTTCATATTTTATTTGAAATTTCATTAATAAATGTAAGAAAACATAAAATTAATCATCTGCATGTAAAACCCTGAAATATAATATTTCTAATATCATCTTAACATAATACTTTCTTCCATTTAAAGTTATTTTTGAAGGGTAAGAAAATGCATCACAGAAAACCATACAATAACTATATCAATAATGCATTATTGAAATAGCAATTGCCTCAAGGTTTTATAATCCCACACCCAGCAATTTATCTGACATTAACAAGCATACTCAAACTTTTCACTTCTTCTCCTTGCAATCAAAGCTTCTCTTATTACTCTTCTAAAAAGCAGCAATTAAGAGGCAACTTATTGAAAGAAGGTGGAGATACTATATATTCAAGAAAAATGAATTTGGAAATAATGTTAGTACAATACTCCTCCAATATCAAATGTATCCATTACATTTAACACAAACTAAAGCAAATTAACTATCCATGTTTATTTTTCAAAGGCTACTGCGATGAATGCATTTTGTTAAAGAATAATGACTACTTTTACCTTGATACATATCCAGAATTCTTAAGGTCATCTCTGCTGTTGTCTTTTGTTTGTTCATTTTTATTATCTGTCTGACACTGAGTTTCAGACTCCTTCCGCTGCTGATAAAAAAATAAAATAAAGTCAATTAAACTGAAATGTTAATTGGAAATATTATCTAATTTCAGATGTGCATTTTGGATTTCTAAAGATATTCCAAAAAACATCACAGATTGCACCACCCATTCAATCTGAGTAGAAAGAATGGCTGTGGAAGATTTCTTCTCAAAGAAGGGGAGGAGCCTCAAAATGGGCATGTTCCCTTTATTAGAAAATTTGTCATGATACACTGTAGAATGTAAAAACTGGCCGTTTCAGAAGTATTTTGGGATTAGTTGGCAGGAAGTTTCCAGTACCAAAGGAATAAATGTTAATATAATCTATGTTTTCAGGTAGTATTAGTGTTTTGCATATATTTTAAGTATTTGCATTAACTATTCTTGTATATTATTAGAGTCCTTCAAAACTGAACAGCTTATTCATTTCACAAATAAATATTTTCAGCTGACATGAATTTAAAAAGTGACAGTTTCAAAACTAAACTTTAAAATAATTGTTTCAATGTCTGGCATTGGGTGTGTAGTGTTATCACATAATATCCTTCATAATATCCAATCATATGGTGTGATTACATAAAAACATGGTATAAAATATAAATTAAATATATTAATAATTTAGAAATCCTGTTTAGAATTCTAAATGTTACTTTTACTGCACTAAAAGATGAAGTGGACAATATCACACCTGTTTGAAATACCTTTTAATTATTTTACTACTAAGTTCTCCATAAAAGAAATACTTTCACTTCTAGAATACTATACTTACCCGGTTATGAGCATCAGGATGGAAAAGCCTGCGCACAATGAAAGTTGTGGCCATAATACAGAATAAAATGGTGCTAGCAATTTCTTTCCACCAGTGCAGAAGTAGAACTGGATCTTTCTTTCGGTTACTCTTTGAATTCATATCGTCAGAAAATCTAACAGTTATCTGTGTGCTTCGTCTATGTCTCTCTCGTGTGTAGTATGGTAAAAAATAGCCATTATCTATAATTAAAATAGTGAATATTATTAAATATTTTCTAAAACCCACTTAAATCATATTCTTTATTGCCACATTCTGGGGTATCCCAACATAGTCACACTCTGAGGTACCCCAACATAGTACTCAGGCTTGAATGTGGGATGTCCAAAACTGAACATAGGACATAGAGATTATTGGAGATATAGTAAAGATGAGATTTTTTTCCCCTCCAGGGTTGCTATAGCTAGTCCTGTATTATGACAGTTACCATTCATTATGAACAAAACGGTTGAGCAGAAATTAAGAACATTTGGGATGCCAGCCAATTCCTTTTTAACTGTGAACTATATCTATGATGAAAAAACAGTGCTACAAAGATGAAACAACATCAACTATTGGGGCCAGGGGGAGGGTCTTCTGACTCAGTGTCCTACTAACCACATAAGAGTGACAACAGTTTGGCAGTTCTAAATCTGAAACTACAAGTTTCATGATGGAATGAGCTCCTGTAAATTTGTCCAAGTTCCTGCCAGCATTAAGTTCTAATGCATTCTACAAATGCAAGAAGATAAAACAGGTACCACTTCACTGGAAAAATACCAGGGACATGAAAGGGCATCCCATAGGCAACAGCCATGTCACTAGCTAATCCTTTTAACTCAGGTGCCTTGGTGAATGCTTCTGACACCAATGTAGTAGTAGTAGTGGTATCAAATATCAGCATGAAGGCAGTTCATTCTCCCAGATTTCTAGACGTATGTTAGAAATAACTTCAAGAGAACCTGCAAGACATCTGTACACCCTCATTTTCTCTAAATTGAAGAAAAAACTTTTCAAGTCTATGCACATCCTCCTCCCATCTACACTAACATTTTTCTATTTCAGCATATTTATATCTTGTTTTCTCTATTACAACTTTTATAAGGATCTTTTAAAGGATAACATAACCCACCTGGGAGAATAATAATTTTACCTCAGCTTTGCATGGGCTACATGGAAATACTTTTGTGGCAATTAAAATGAAACAATGTTTTACATGAAATATAACTGCCAACCCCTTCTCTCTCCTTTTCATTTAACTATCTGATTTTAGTGGGTTTAAATTGTACTGCTAATATTTGATTGTACATTAAAAAAATAGTTTTCTTACATTCGCAAATTTGTTAAAAAATAAACTAGTTTCTTCAAAATGCTTTAGGAATACTGAGTAAGGTTTTAAAACTACTTATTTTACTTATCTGTCTTCCCTGTATGTCATGAGAACCCAGCTGGGAAGGTGAGAGCTAAATCTGAATCCACACTATTTATCAAGTACAATATTACAAAATCCATGTTGTGTGGCCCTAAAAGGGGTTCTCTTTGGTTAAAAATTGCTGTTATAAACAATGAGTAGGAAGTCCAAATGTAGTAAATATCATTGCTACAAATCTGGATCGTTTGAAGATTACCTCAGAAAGGGTTGTTTTTTAGATAATTAATTTTTTTTAAAAAAATCTTTACTATTTTTTTCTGCCAATGCCTCTTCCTCTTGCTTCACATCCATCTAGGTTTTTTTATATAAAAAAATTCTCTTTATTTCTCAATAAACTATCCATTTCTCTTTCTCCATCACAATCTTATTTTCCCCTTTTTACTATTTCTTTTGGAATATAGCTGGGAAGCATATATGATTTACATATTACACCTGCTCACTTCTGTATAATTATGGTTTGTATGTGAGAAAGACGACTGTTATATATAGATATGTCAATTAATTCTGTAAATGGAGTGCCTTATTTTATATAATTAATTTGGTTGATAAACCAAATTATCAACAGGTGCAGAGCCATATTTGGTGGCACATCAGCCATCAGCTCCAACGTGCATGGATGTGCCAGCCAGCTGATTTTTTGCTCTCCCCAGGCTTCAGGCTTTCTTGAAGCCTGGGGAGGGCAAAAACGGCCTCCCCCGCCCCCCCCCCCCCGGAAAGATTGTGTCTGAACTTCTCGTTGGCCCGTTGGGGTTGTTTTTCACCCTTCCCAGCCTCTGGAGAAAATGGCCTCCCCTGGCCTCCCGGAAGTTGGAAACAGATCGTTTTCGAACTTCTGGTTGGTCCATTGAGGCAAAAAGCGGCCACAAAGGGACAACTGAAAGTTTGGAAATGATCCATTTCTGAAGGGATTCCAGGGGAGGTAGTTTTCGCCCTCTCCAGGCTTCAGGAAAGTCTCTGGAGGGGTCGTGTGCGCATGCACCTGGGAGTGGCGGGTTCACGCATGCATGCACATGGGGGGATCGTGCGCACATGTGTAGGTGGGTGCGAAGATAGGGTGTGCATGCGCACAATAGCGTGTGCATGCACAATTTTGGCACACCATAAGAAAAAGTTTTGCCATCACTGGTATATATGGACAGGAAATGATTTTAATCATGTGGACACTCAGGTAGCGAATGGGGGAAAGTTCCAAGAAATCTCTAGGAATGTTTTCAACTGGTGTTGGCAATTTTATATAGATAAGATAGGAAAACTCTACATTGTAAAAGATTTCTCATTGTATTTTTTTTTTTGTCTACTCTTCCTTTTTTTCTTCTTTGCTAAAATCATGTCTTTCTTTTGGACATTATGCTAAAGCCAGTATCCTTTTGGAACAATCTCCCTATTCTAAGTTATTTGGTGAATATAAAACATTATCATTAATTTATCTAGAAACATAATTTACCAAAAAGGCCAATAATAGTTCCACAGAAATATCAGTATTGTGATTTTTTTTAAATTAGTGAAAGCCATAGGTCCTAGTGTAAATGCAATAATCTTTTGAAGCAATAGTTGAAAATAAAGCACAATTCACACACCATATGGATACTGCAGAACTGACAGAGCACCATTACTGTATTCTTCATGAGAAAACTTGTCATTGCTGAGACATTTATCAAATTCATCAGAGCCTACTAGCACAGGTGTTCTTGATGGAGAATCTAAAAGGAAAGCACATGTTTATAACCACTCTTAGCTCATATTTAAGTTTTATCAATATTAATTCAATAATGATCAAAATTAAAATTACCTAATTTTTACGTTATTACATTTTTTGCCCTTTTCAAGAGCATTTTAAGAATGGAAGTGATATTTTAGAAAACATTTTTATCCGTTATAAAGGACCACAAGGAGTTGGCAAAAGGAAACCACACAAGTTCAGTTAATATTTTAATTACCCAAATATATTGAGAATGTACACAGCTATGCCATAGTATCTGTTTTTAATTTGTTATAAAACCCATAATTCTATGTTAATATTAAGAATATTAAATGAATTATTGGATGATTAATGGATATGGAATTCTTATATTTTTGATGACAATATCTCATGTACAGACTTCCAAATGCAAATTCCAATACATTTATCAATGCAATATGTTCAGAAAAAAATCAGACCGTATACTTATTATTACTGAAAGAATATAAAAATTCCTTATTATAGTTTTTATCAATAAAAAACAGTATTGCTTTTTTCCCTGATAGTACTATCATACACATTAGCACAGGGATGTTCAAATGTTACTTTTATAAAGTTAGCAAACTATGAAATACATAAATGTTTCAGTATATAATGTGATATCTTAGAAAACATACAGAAGTTACCAATAGCTAAAAGTCATTAATAATTTATCAAAAATTATACTCCATCTTTCATTTTTGAAAAAGTAATAAATTTGATGTTACTTACGAATCAAAGGCTTCCATTTGATCATAGGCAAATGCATAACGGCATTATCATTTCTGGATTCCAAAGCTTTAGGGTTAGTAGGGAATTTTTCAGAAATTCTAACGGATGACTGAAGATACAGCTGACCTCTATACATTCCTGCATATAAAATCAGCAGTAATAGTTTTACAGGACTGATAAGCTTTATTCTTTAAATTTCAAGACAGACTTTGGATATTTCCCAGACAATTTTTAAAAAAAAATCCAGTAGTGAGATAATAATTGTATATTCTCAATAGCTGAGACCACCTCATTAAAAATTAATATGTACCAAATATATTTACATGCTACCCTTTCATTTCCCCCCCCAAGAATCCCAATTTGTTGTAAAAATGATAGATCTTATTATCTAATTCCATAGGCCATGCAGGAGACGTTTTGCTTTCAATGTATGACTTAATATAAAATGAAAATGGACATAATTATTGGTATTTCTAATCTAGAATTTCATAGCATATCCTTTTTAGGCAACAATTGCAATCAGGCACTTTTTATAAAGTGAATAAAACTTCTATACTTCTCTATAGGCAAAACTTTTCTTGAGCAAACTATTCCATTTATCTTATGTTTCATGAGTTCCTTTTCCTAACTGTACGTTTCTGTTTTTTCCATGTTCTATTTGATTCTGATCAGGACGCTTAGCAAGCTGAGTCTGAACAGTCCAAAGTTTGCTTTTCAATCATTCTTGGGTACTCTAGATACACTGTATGTTTTAGATGATTATCCATGACTTGAGATTGAGATAGCTTTCTAACGTTGGCCATTATATTTCATTTCAGGTGTTCAATATCTTCCAATTTCCTTGGGCCCTGCACAGATTTAAGATACCCAGTGCCAAAGACATTTAAGCAACCCCATAATATTATGAAACTCCTCTAGTTTTCACAATAGATGTGTTCTTTACTTTAAAAGCATCAATTTTTTTCCTGCGAATGTAGAACTGCTGTGACTTATCCAAAAGCTGTGATTATTATGTTTCATTTATCCAAAGGATATTCTCCCAGTTATATTGTGGCTTGTCAACATGAATTTTAGCCAACTCTATTTTGCCTATCTGAAAGAGTGTGGTCTCCCTGAGTCTTCTACCATGGAGGCAGTTTTCAGTCAGGCAACAATACATGATGCAATTATGTTGTTGTACTTTGATCTTGGAGATCAGCCAGGATCTGTTTTGAGATTTTCCATGGTTCTTTCTCCACCATTCAAATTATTATTCTGTGAAACCTGGGAGCAATATTCTTCTTGCAGCTATGTTCAGGGAGGTTGGAGCTAGACCCATTGTTAATCTTAAACTTCTTGAAAACATTAACAGTAGTGGTAACCGAAACATGAAGCTCTTTATAGAGATTTTTTTAACCTTTACCATGCTTAGCTATTGCTTTCTTTGTTTCTTCCTCAGATAAAATGCCTTTGGCTTTACTTTTTATTGTCCATATTTACTTTACTACATAAAATGACACAAAATGCTTGAGTATTTTTCTCCAACTAGAATGAATGACTGATTATGACACCTCCTGTAGTATTAATTAAAGTAAATACTCTGCTTGGGATCATTAAAATCCAATGTCTTTTAATTTCTCAGGGGTATCAATAATTATATTTATGCCATTTTCATTTGTTTTATTATTTATAAAAAATATTTTAAGCCATACATCAAAAGGAAAGTGCCTATTCTATGCACTATGGAATAAAGCATGGTAAATACCAGCCCTTGAAGAGCATTCGGAGACTTCAGCTTGTCCAGAATGCAGCTGCGCGAGTGATTGTGGGTGCACCTCGGTTCACCCACGTTACACCTATCCTCTGCGAGCTGCACTGGCTGCTTATTGGTCTTCGGATACGCTTCAAGGCACTAGTCGTCACTTATAAAGCCCTTCATGGTATTGGACTGGGTACCTGAGAGACCGCCTGCTGCCAATTACCTCCAATAGACCGATCAGATCCCACAGATTAGGCCTCCTCCGAATTCCATCCGCTGGCCAATGCCGACTGGCGACTACCCGGAGGAGAGCCTTCTCTGTGGCTGCTCCGACCCTTTGGAACGAGCTCCCCATGGAGATTCAAACCCTCACCACCCTCCAGGCCTTCCACAAAGCCCTTAAAACCTGGCTGTTCCGACAGGCTTGGGGCTAATGAGCTTTTGTCCCCCCTCGAATGGTATGGTTGTTGTGTGCTTTTAAATTGTATATTATTCTGTTCGGCTTTTTTATTCCTTATTTGTACCCCCCCCCCCTGACTTGGATTGTGAGCTGCCCTGAGTCCCCTCTGGGGAAAAGGGCGGCATAGAAATATAATAAATTCAATTAAATTCAATACCATTTGCCTATGTCAGTTTCAATCTATAATACTTCATGGAAAATTAGGAGCCTGGGAAATACCTGGCAGGACACCAATACTTTTGACCACAACTATATATCTAAAATTGGTCTATTTAGAAAATTCAAAAAATGTACAATATAAAGTCCACCTGCAAATAAGTTAAGATCTTCTGTTTAAGCTTCCTACAAAAAGACTCAGCATTTAGTTATGCAAATAGGTATATACAAACATATTTACCATAGTAGCATACAGATCACACCATCCAGTTTCACACTAGCAACAATAAATCCAACTCCATGTTATCCAGGAACTTGCATATAGAAGCTTCAGAAATTTTATATAGCTAGAGAAGTTTCACAGACTATATAATTTAGAGATGTCACTTCAACTTTAGACCTTACATATTTTAGGATTTATATCTGAATAACTAATATGTCAAATACCAGGTAAATTATTTGCGAACAAGAAATATAAAATGGCCAACTCTAAACTTTGCACATAGATGTTATCCATAAAGCAGAGTGATTGAGGAAATCACCTCTGAAGAGTGACTTCATGGTGATTAAACTTAGATTGTGTTTTCAATCGAGAAGGGTGGCAAATGAATTTAATAAATAAATGCTGTACCAAGCCATGATTTTCTCAAGCATAGCTTGTTGGATTCCTTTCCAAGATGACTGCCACATAGTAAAGGCTCCCCCCCCCCCCTTTCTGCTGATTTTGCTACCAAAGCTGGTTCTCTAGCAGTGCTGTTCCCTGGATTTGAATGGGAGTACTTAGGAATGACCCAAGATGGCTTTCGGAAGGCAATGGACTCATGTGGGAAATGGAAAAGATTTCAGTTCCCTGTGGGAGCAGTTGGGAAAGTCACTGGTAATCCATTTTCTCAGCAGTTTTTTTTTTCTTAAGGGTATTACTTCATTTTTTGAATCTTCTGGTTTACTTTGCTTTTTTATCTTTAAAGACTGTTTGGTTAGTTGAATACTGATTTATTTGAACCACCTACTGGACTCTAGCTGTCCCCCCCACCCCTTATGAATAACTTTCAGTGCTCTCTAAGAAAACAAAGCATGTTTTTAGATGGTGAAAGTGATTTTGTTTCATTTATGTTAATTTTAAAACTAATATATTAGTTTCATTTATATTAATTGGACACATCACTACAGGGTTTTTGCATTTTATAAATTTATATATTTTTTATTTTAATCTTGGATCAAAATATCCAGAAAATATTTATTCTGTCTTTGTTAAATTTATTTCTTCACTTTGCTTCAGTGTTCTTTGTTTTCTGGCTAAGTTTCACAGATCAACAATGCATCAGATTATGGATAATTGGGGGGGGGATATATAAAACAAACAAACAATTTTTAACATGCAATTTTTAGTTGAAAGCTTTTTTAAAAAGTCTGATGAAATGATAATGGCTATGGAAAATATTCAGATGTATGTAGCTCTGGATAAATTAAGACTCACAAAAGGAATGTGATTTGGAAATTGTAGACCTGTTGGAAACAACAATGGACTATGCAGATCTAGAAGTAACCGAGTTGATTGCATACCCCTTTTGAAATTCAAGGCTGCATTCTTTTACAATAGCAGAAGCCTGATTAAATGGAGAAGTGATAAATTAGTTTTCTCTAGGAAGATTTAAGGAGATTTGGGGAATGGATTTATCACACCTAATCAAAAATCAACTCTTGGAATGATTTGGAAAAAGATAGGATGCTGTGGTAAATTTGCTATAAATTGATTACAATAACAGTTTGTTAACAGAGGGTTTTAAAACTTTAACCATGCGTTTTTTAAATTATTATTGTTCTTTATGTTAACTATTTTGCCATTAATATAGTATATATGACAGGTCAAGAATTTACAAATAGATTTAATAGTTTAAAAAATTTGGGGGCTGTTTAGCAGGCGGTAGAAATAATATTGTAGCAATGTATTAATCAGTATACAAGGGGGGTAATATGTGTATAGATATTAGAGTTTTTAAATGCATTTTTTCAATGTTTTCCTTTTTTCTCTCTAAATTTTTGGAGTTTTGTATGTTAGCTTTCTTCAAATAAAATCAAAATAGAAAGAAAAAAACAACATAACTTGTTGACTAAATCACAATTGACTGGTTTCACAATATACCAAACTATATTCTACACACACACACACACACACAAACACACACACACACACACTACAAATCCAAAGAAATCACATTATGAATTAATATGGTATCTGAACCTAGATATATTTTTACTGTACAGTCAATAATAAAACATTTATAGAAATATAGAACAGCAGAAAGCATAAAATAATAATTTAAACATAGAAATAACTTTCTGTCTTTCTACATCCAAATAGTCAAATGATGCACTTAAGGGAAAAAAAGTTCATTTTACCCAAGCAGAGTGCATAGTGGAAGCATAATCAGAGAATGAATGATCTACAATCAACAATCCCCAGTGTCTATACCCCGAGTTTTTATATGATTAAACCTGGCATAGTTAAAAGGACAGTGCTTTAGAAAATATGTCAGATATTAAAAGCAGCATTAAACTTTAACTTTTTAATTTTAAACAGTTCAAACATTGTTTATTTTGGAAGGCTCACATGATTGTTTCAGAGAGCATGCCTGAATTCATGGTTGCTTTAAAAGTTTAAGGAGTAGGCCATAAAATGAAGGATGTTAAACTACATGTATTATACTTTGGCCAATAACTACAATCTATATTTATAATTTAAAAACTGCAGTCTGCTCCTTCACCCATTTAAAAGAAATACAATCTCATTGTAAGCAATAGAATTTATTTCTGGATAAATATGCAAAAAATATTTCAAAATATATCTATCTTTCCTCAACACACAAAGTACTGCTCATACAGTATATATGAAGCAGCAACTGCTAAAGCAAAATACATTAAGAGCATAGCTCAGATTCAAATTACTTTTTTCCTCTTGAAAAAAATCATAATCAATATAAACAAAGAAACAACATAAAAATATAAACAAAATACAGAGATTGGGACAAAAAATGATGTCAAATGTTAAATAGGCAGCATACCTAAATAAACACTGGATTCAGTAGCTCCTCGAGCAGCTTCCACAAGATCTTCTTCATCCTCTAAGATATTATTATTAGAGGTATAGCTTGTGTCATCAAAGAGACTGATTGGAATTACTTTGCCATCTTTCACCAACCAAGCAGAAGCAACTGGAGTGCAAAACTGAAAATAAAATAAACCATTATTTAAAAAAATACATCCAATAAATGTGACACTCAATAGCTTTTAATGCATACGTTTTTACAAATACATGGGACATTTTATACATAAGATAATTGTTTTAAAAAGTTTAAATTCCACAATACTAAAAGAAAATGAAAAATGTTTTGGTAACATTATGATATTTCTAAACAGCATTAACATATTTCCCATCTTTAGTACCTGATATTCCCATTCCAGATGTCCTTCCTTCTTATTAAATGCCATAACCTTCCAGTCAGCTACTGAAACCTTTATCACTGTATCCTTCATTGTAGCTTCCTGTTCTTCTACTTCCGAAATAATTTTAGAATCTTCTTTGTTAATATTTGATTTCATATTCCCTTCAAGAAATCCTACCCTTGTTTCAGTCTCCGGGAGATAACGTAGTTCAAAATGACCAACGCTAAAATTCCACCTTTAAAAAAAGGGTAAGACTGTGATTCCATATCAGTTCTATCTTTATAAATGTCATACTGTTTCTGAAATAATCCACCCTAACATTCAGAAACATAGTAAAACTAGTTTGGCATAACTAATCTCCAATGTACTACTATTTACTAAAAACTGAATTAAGGGAGAAAATCTATAAGCTTGATAAAAGAGAAAAGTGCCTCAACATCTGTCTTATCTTTGCATGATTTTTTTTTCCAGGAGGAAGCAATTATTTATTAAATTATTTCATTTGTTAATTATAAAACAAGAAAGTTATATCTTGATATATAAGTTAATATTCACTTCTTACATTTTATCTTTACAGTAATTTCCAACCTTTTGTCCTTTTGTATTTACATAAGACATCTAAATACATTCAAAAGTCTTTCAATTATTAAATGCTGTTGCTGTGATGGAAAGAAAATTGAGGGGAAAGTGATTATAATTTTTGCTAAATAATCTTCTCTAGCCTTAAAACAGGGGTGTCAAACTCAATTTCATTGAGAGCTGCATCAGGGTTATGTTTGTTCTTGAGGGGGGGCATGGCCAATTCAGGGAACCTGTGGTGGCCTGGGCAGGGCCGGGGAGATCCACTGTCTCCGGCAGAGGAAGGTGAGACCAGGAAGAGTGTCAAATCCTTGTCCTCCAGAAGAGCCTCACAGCCTCTCTCAGGCCACAGGCACCCCTGGATGGCAGTGCAGACTGTCCAGAGCACTAGGCAGTGGAGGGCATGCCCAAACTGGCCCTCAAGCTCCCAGGGCACCGGGAGCCAACAGCCCAGCCCAGCTGGCTTCCCTGAGGGGGTGTCTAGCTGCGCTTACCTCCTCAAGGTTGCTGCTGCTGTTCTTGCTCTCCTTAACCAGGTTACTCATAGTGTGTGCGGAAGGGCAGTGTGTGTGGCTCAGAGCCCATTCCCTCTCCATGCAGGGAGACCCGGCTTTGTAACCAAAGCATCCTCAGTGATAAGATGGGAGACCACCAGGAGAGGTCAGGAGGATGAGACAAGGAGATGGCAAAAGGGCAGCAGGACTGCTGGTGGCCAAGTACTAAGCAGGATTTCCCTCAGACCCCACCTCCCTCTCATTATAATCTTCCTTCCTTCATTCTCCTTCCTTCCCATCTTTCCTTCTTTTTCTGTCTTTTCCTTTCTCCTTTCCTGTCCTTTCTTGGATGCTCAAATGCAAAAGGGGAAACATTTCTCAATGCCTCCTGCTTTGTGATCAAATACCACTTTTGCTAATAGTTTGTTTTTCTAGCACTCTGCCAATGAAAATGGAGTTCGGGAAGGCTGTGCACGGCTGTCCTGAGTTCCATTTTCGCTGGCAGAGGCACTGTGGGCCGGTCCTTCATTGTTTCCAGGGTGGCCCTGTGGGCCAGATCTAAGCATCTATTAATCATAGATTATCTATACACAATATAGATAATCCACGATTTGCAACCATTCACTTAGCGATCATTTGAAGTTACAATGGCACTGAAAAAAGTGACATGGCCATTTTTCACACTTAGAACCATTCCAGTATCCCCAGGGTGATGTGATCAAAATTCAGATACCTGACACTCGCATGCATTTATGAAAGTTGGGGTATCCCAGGGTCATGTAATCACCTTTTGCAACTTTCTAACAAGCAAAGTCAATGTGGAAGTCAGATTCACTTAACAGCCATGTATCTAATTTAACAACTTCAGCAAGATCGTAAAATAGGGCAAAATTCATTTAACAACTGTCTTGCTTAGCAACAGAAATTTTGGGCACAATTGTGATCATATGTCAAAGACTACCCATACTAACCTTGGAATGTAGATATATCATGTGCAGAAACCACGGAGAAGAATTATTAATTCATTAATAATTAAGTAATATACTACTACTATAGTATACATACTTTTCATTGCCGCTGCGGGGCCCAACAGCACGAACAGTTTTCTGAGTTCTATGGAGGAGAAGAATATCTTCCTGTTCTAGCTCATCATCATCCCAGCGACGACAGCCCATTGCTGAACATATATATTTTACCTGGGGCCAGAAGGAAATATTTAATTCAACAGACTCTTAGTTGCTGATATTTTTATTAATAAAGTAGAAGTTCTGACAATTCACGTTCTATTTCATTTTTATAATTCAATTCAGAAAGTAAAAATTTATTCCCCAAGTTATAAATAAATGGTGCTTCATTTGGAGCAAATCTAAAATTAAGGCGCTCTCTCTCACAACCACACACTCCAGTACATTTGAGAGAAAATGTTTTTTGTTTTTAATACAAATCATGTTGGTAGTTGCTGAATTACGTAAGTGAAATAAATTAAACATGCTATTTGTAATATGACTGAAATTGGCAAAAGCCCAGCCAGCTTTTACAAAGTTTTATAAAACCTTACCAGATAGGTTGGCTATAAATCAGGGATAGGTTTCTACCGCTGTTGGTACTGGTTCGCTTCGCTTGCACACCAGACAGGCACAGTTCACTTTAAATTGTTCTGTGCATGCGCGAAGACCATGAAAAACTAATAAAAAATATGCCAGCAATGGCAGTGAAGACTGGGGAACTGGTTTGGGAGCTTGGCCAGCGTGGGTCGCTGCCAGTTCTGCGACCCAGGCCAAATTATCACTCCCAGTTTGCTTGAACTGGTGCAAACTGGTAGCAACCCCCTCTGCTATAAACTATTTCAAGACAATTTTAAAAACCCATAAATATAAAGTGTCAAAATTCTGTTGCCAAAATTGTGATTATTTTACCTTTCCTGAATATGAACTCAGTCCATATGTTGTTCGGGACTTTCCTCCAACTAGAACGACATCATCCCCAAATCTGTAGGATGATTCAAGAAGTGACTCAACAGTGAATGGAACAGCTTCAATGTTCTCTCTATCACGATCCCACTGGAAAAGATCTCCATCCAAGGAGGGAATTATCATTTTATTCCCAAACACCTACAAAATATTAAAACAGAAGTATACATTTTAATATGGAAAAAAAGAATATTATGATCAAAATACAGAAAGATTTAAAATCAAATGAAATCCAGATCAATAGAAAAATGCCACAATAGGAACTCATAAAGTTATTTAACTAATGAATATCCACAATTGTGCATTGATCCATGTTCCTTTTCAAAGTGACTACATTCTATGACATAATCATTTACTTCACTTATAGTAAAATCAGCTAGATAAACTGACTTCTAAGCTAACTTGTTTATCTGTGCCTATCTCTGTCAGATTATCTCACTATTTTTATCTGCTCTTTTCTCAGTAAACCATTCAAGGATTGAAAATTCAATTTTGATGTAAATCAATGTTGTAAGGCATGTTAAGTTTATAACAATAGATTATAAATGTGCCTCATCATTTATTTAAAAACAGATTTAAATAATTTTTGATTTGGTGGAAAATCATAATCAGTAATTTCCTGAGAATGAAAGGTATTGTGAACTCTAATGATATACATGAGACTATGAGAAAAAGAATGGAAGACTTCCTTGTTGTGGAAAGAATGATTTGGGATTCAAACTGGTAAATTTTAAACAAGTTGATTACAGTTTGTTAACAAGAGTTTTGGAATTTCAATCTTCCCATTTTTCACTACTTTTATATTTTTATATAATATCTCATTATTGTTGTTTTCATTAACTATTTTGTTATAATATGGTTTATAGATTATAGGCTAATAATGTGTAGATTTAATAGTTTAAAATTCTTTTTTTTTAATTTAAAAATTCTTTTGGCTGTTATGCAAGTGATGGAAAACCAACATTGCTGTATTATATTTTTACGTTTTTGTTGTTTTTAAAATTATTTTGTCCTTTTTAAATATTTTGGTGTTTAGTATTTTAATCTTCTTTGAATAAACTAAAGTCCCCCCTTCCCAAAGGAAGTGTTTCTTATACAAAACTGAAATGTGTGTTCATTTTGCATTTTTAAAATAGCAGACCTGATGTTTTTCTACAAATCACTTTCAAGGCTAAAATATGTAATTTGTAGGATTGTTATTCAAAAATATATATATAAGCCCCTTCAGGATATAGAATAGTTTGACATAGTTCTTAGATCTCAGCCATTGTTTTTTCCAGAAAAAAGAAAAAATTTGCTGCAGAGATCCACTGCATTTTGAACCAAATATAAGGAAAGGTCTTGTTCTAAAAGATAAAAAGCCACATGTAGCAGGAATAATGAAAAAAAGGAACAGAATTCCAAGGATAGATAATTATATAACAATTTGTGATCAACATGTGCATGGGACCATGTCATTTACCTAATGAAAAATTTCTAACATGGCATAGATGCAACAGTTTGAATGAAATATGAAACATCTAAACAAGTCAAACTTGGGAAAGAATGTTTTAAGTTAAATAATTAATTTAACTTACCGTATTTTTTGGAGTATAACACACACTTTTCCTCAAAAAAGAGGCTGAAAATTTGGGTGCTTCTTATACATCAAATACAGCATTTTTTGCTTCCCAAAGCCACGCCCACTTCACAAAAATGGCCATGCATACTCTTATGGAAGCTTTCAGAGAGCTTCTGAGGGCTGGGGAGGGCAGAAATGAGCAAAAAACAGGCCTTTTTTGCATCCTCAGCCCCCAGCAGCATTCTCTGAAGAGACTCTGCCTCTTCCTGCTTAATAACCTAAATGACCTTGGCAACCAAGATTGCATTTCTAAGTGTTACAGTCACATGACATCATATTTTACTACTCTGCAGCTTAGCAACAAAAATTCTGATATCAATTAACTAAACACAAACAAGCCAGATACCAATATTTAAAAATAAGCAAGTTTAGAACCACTGAAGAAGCAAAATGGCAGAGGTCAAGAAATAAATCTGGAGAGTTTTAGTTCAACACAAAATAACTTTATATTGCATAAATGTTAAGAGTTTATTTCTAAAACTGAGTACAGATTATCATTAAGGATGTTAATTAAGGTTAAGATTATCATTAAAGATTAGGATATCTAAGCATATTCTATTGTAAGTATTTTTAATCCTTTCACATATTTAACAAAAACAAGCAGATTATGTATCATGGCATTCACCTTGATGTCCAAAACACCCACCCACCCACCCCCCCCCACACACACAGTGTAATATGTTTCCACAATCACTCCAATAAAGTTTTGAAAGAACTCCAAATTGGTAATATAAATGGTTTCTGAGAATGTTTGTTGTTTCAAAATAGTTACAATTGATCATACTCTGAAAGTGAATTAGGAATTCTTGAAAACCTAGATTAAGAATTGAAGGGATTATACTGTTACTCCTGGTTAATATAAATTAGTGTTAGAGCTAATGTATAGTTCTAAAAGAAAAAAAGTAATTCTAGACTTTATTAACAAGACAAGAATTCATTCGCATGACCATTTGTAATTTTCCTCCTTATTCATGGTAGCAAGAAATGAAATCATTGTAAATCCAAAAGACTAAAAAAATGGAAATATTCTCATTGAAAGAATAAGAAGATTGAAATTCAACTACTCTAAGGAACAGCAAGGAATTGTGACTAGTCATGGAAATGACATTATCCTCTTTCCGTTTGTCTTTAAACATTACCTCACCTCCTATTGCAAGAATGAATCATTTGGAGTTATCCTAATTCATGGAATTTAAGCTATGTTAAAGTTGTTACATATATTAAGTTATTCAATGTCAATAAAAGGAAAATTCATAATTAATATTAGCAGCAAATTATGCAAAGTGAGTATCCTCAAGTTTCCCACATGATCTCCACAAAAAAGTAATACTTATATTTCATATAAAATGGGGACTTGTAATTTAAAAGCTTGTTAAAACATAAACTTATCTAACAAGTATTTGCAAACTGTCAAGAAGTTGGAGCACATTAGAAAGATTTACAGCAATTAGACCTTGCTTAAGCAGCCTAATTCAGTTTGTCTAATTTTCACGTTTTAATGGGAAACTGAATCCATGATGTGGATTCAACAAAGTTTATAGAGAAAAACTGAAGTCTACATAAAGATAGCTGGAGAGCACAAAATGTAGAAGAGGTTTCAGCAATTAAATTACTTAATAGAATATGATGGTTTGCATTAGACATTTTTGGTGAAAGTGCATTACAGGTATTCCTTGCTTAAAAATTACTTTTCAGTGATCAAAGTTATGAACAAGCTGAAAAAATAACTTTACAGTCAATTTACAACATTCACAGCATCCCTCAGTGATGCAATCATCATTATAATTAATACAAGTTGTCATGCATCTGACCTGGATTTTTTTCTTCTTCCCATCCTCCACTTAAAGACAGAAAGATTGGAGAAAAAGGGATTGTCAAGGGAAAAAATGTTGCTCTGTCACACACTGAAAACAATGGGATTGTATTGGAAGACCAGGGCTAGGAGCTGCAGGCACATTGCAGAAACAACTTATCTTGACATATTTTTGATTTTTGTAGGTAATCTGTCCTATGCCTAATCCTGATCAAAGATTGTTTACAGAAATTGTTTACTCCCCTTGTACCTCTCATGCTCCCCTTGCACCTCTCATGCAATCCTGCACTTTATCAGATTTCCAATCAAGAATCTTTAGGAATGAGATCTACATTCCCAGCATTCCTGGTACTTCCAACTAGAAGAGGCAAGAAATATCACAGTGTAATCCCTTCCCTAAAAATTCTAAAAATCAGTGATTAAACACACTAATCTTACCTCCGGTTTACTAAGACTAGATGAAACAAGAGAACCTGATCCCACGTCCAGATCCCACTGTTTTCTACCACTGTTTTCTGGATCTAAAGCAGCAATCCGTCCATCCAAAGTACTTATAATTATTAATGATCTGCAAATAAAAAATATGTTCATAAGAACCAAAAATCCAAGATATACCTAACAATAATCTGTAACCAATTTTTCAATTTATTGCTGTTTCCCCCCCAACTTTATTGCCATTTTCTTAACTTTTTCTTTTCTTAAAAACAATTAAAAAGAAGCAATGGTATCAACGATATTGCCTACTAAAACCAGAGTGATGCCTAAAAAATGTTGAGTTATATAGAGATAATTTTGTAACCTCAAATGCCTACATGTATGTAAAGCTACAAATTGGATATGTGCCAATTTTCTTAATGGCAATTTCTTCTTCCTAGTGTTTCCTCTAATAACTTAATCACATAGAAATATTTAATTTATACAAATTGTGCTAATGTTATTCTGTCCTTTCTATTAGTTTGCACTAAAGGTTTATTTCCTCGAAAGCAACTTTCAATAGTTTAGAATTAATGCTAGTTTATTTATTTAGCATTTCATTAATCATACCGTAAGAAAATAATTTATTTGAACAATTATAAGACAATCTTAATCATATTCTTTCCAAGGATAAAATATTCAGAGCAAGAATCAAGATTTATGCATTATTCATAAAATACACCACAGTATATGGTACAGTGGAGCATTCATAGTTTAATTTCAAATAAATCTACTATGACTGAACTTCAATAGGCTGGGTATGTGTAATGTAAACATTTAAGGCCTTGCTGAATTTAAACCAGGACTAATAACTGGCCCCACAATCATTTGTTACTTCAGATTCAATAGGGAAGAATGTTTTAGAATGAGCAGGACCTGGAATAAATTTAATGAGCTTGTTTGGGATCATTATACAGATACAGATAATTCTTGACTCACTACTGGTCAGTTAAGAAGTTAACTTTTGTCTGAAATCACAATAGGTCAGAACAGACCCATAAAGCACTTCTGGCCATTGTAAAATGCCAAAATGTCATGCTATATTTCAGATGCTTGCCTTTATGACTAGCTGTGGTGGTCACATGACTATGATTCACAATGTTTTTGACATTTTTCTGGCAAAAAGGTCCATTCAGAGGAATGGGTTTGCACTTATGACTTGTTTATTTAATGACCATGATGATTCATTTAAAGACCATTGCAAAAGAAGTAAAATGAAGTTCATGTGGGTGCATTAACTTATGATAATGGCTTACGACCCCAAATCCAATCCCAATTGTGGTAATATGTCAATCACTACTTGTAGAGCTGAATTGAGGTGGAAGGTGTCAAGCGTTTGCAACCTTCCTAGCAAACTTCCCATTAGCAAATGGGAAAGATGACAGGAAGTCACAAATCATAGTCACAGGAGGTCCTCACCTAATGACAGAATTGGTCCTGTTTAATAACTGTAACTGTGATTGCCATTGCTAAGTCGCTTGGTTATGTGATGCTTCACTTAACTACTGATTCACTGATGGAAACTCCAGTTCCAATTATGGTGTTTAGTCAAGGACTAATTGTAGAAGTTTCTTCCAGAATCATACAACTGCTTTAAAGAAGTTTTCACTATAGTTATACAATCCTAGAAACTAACATGGCTGCTTTAGTAATATAACAGGGCTGCATTTTTGTTTGCATCCATGTGTTACAAATCATTATCCTACCAATAAAATCTGAAGCAGTGAACAGTCCTAATTGGCAATTTAAGGCTTCAGGCAAGCAGACAGACTAGGGATCAGCTAGAGGCAGCCTGACTTCTGAATCGTGGTAATATGAGCTACCCCATCACTATTTAATACATTAGAACGGAATAGAATAACAGAGTTGGAAGGAATCTTGAAGGTGTTCTAGTCCAATCCCCTGCTTAGGCAGGAACCTTACACCACTTCAGATAAATGGATATCCAACATCTTCTTAAAAATGTCCAGTGTTGGAGCATTCACAACTTCTGGAGGCATGTTGTTCCACCAATTAATTGTTCTAATTGTCAGGAAATTTCTCCTCAGTTCTAAGTTGCTTCTCTCTTTGATTAGTTTCCACCCATTGCTTCTTGTTCTACCCTCAAGTGCCTTGGAGAATAGTTTGACTCCCTCTTCTTTGTGGCAACCCCTGAGATATTGGAACACTGATATCATGTCTACCATAGTCCTTTTCATTAAACTAGACATGCCCAGTTCCTGCAACCACATTTCATATTTTTTAGCCTCCAGTCCCCTAATCATCTTTGTTGCTCTTCTCTGCACTCTTTCTATAGTCACAACATCTTTTTTTACATTGTGGCAACCAAAACTGGATGCAGTATTCCACGTATGGCCTTACCAAGGCATTATTAAAGTGGTATCAACACTTCACATGGTGTTGATTCTATCCCTCTGTTTATGCAACCTAGAATTATGTTGGCTTTTTTGGCAGCTGCTGCACACTGCTAGCTTATATTTAAATAGTTGTCCATAGGACTCCAAAATCACCCTCACAGTTACTACTATTGAGCAAAGTACCACATATACCTGTGCATTTAAATAGTTGTCCATAGGACTCCAAAATCACCCTCACAGTTACTACTATTGAGCAAAGTACCACATATACCTGTGTGTTTAGTTTTTCTTGCCTAAATGTAGAACCTTACTTTTTTCACCATTGAATTTCATTTTATTAGATAATGCCCAATGTTCAAGTTTGTCAAGACCCTTCTGTATTTTAAGCCTATCTTCTGGAGTATTGGCTATTTCCGCCAGCTTGGTGTCATTTGCAATTTGATGAGTTCCCAATCTATCCCCTTGTCCAAATCATGAAGATGTTGGAGTCCTGGGCCTAAAACAGAGCCTTGGGGTACTCCACTGCATACTTCCCTCCATGTAGATGCAGTTCCATTGAGGACTACACATTGAGTGCGGTTGGTCAGCCAGTTACGAATCCACCTGGTGGTGATGCTATCTAAGCCACATTCTTCTTCTTTATCTAGTAGTAGGTTATGGTCCACCTTATCAAATGCCTTACTGAAGTCCAAGTAAATTATATTGACAGCATTCTTCTTGTCCACTAATTTGTCAAATTATGGTTCATCGCATGGTCAGTCAGATGTTCAAACTGGATTCAACAGTGTTGTCCATTTATCGAGTACAGGTAGTCTTCAACTTATGATCACAATTGAGTCTAAAATTTTTGTTTCTAAGTGAAACATTTGTTAAGTGAATGTAGCCTCACTTTACCTTTCTTGCCATGTTATTAAGTGAATCACTGCAATTGTTATATTAGTAATATGGCTGTTAAATGAATCTGGCTTCCACATTGACCATGTTTGTCAAAAGGTTGCAAAAGGTAGTTACATGATACTGGGACAAAGTAATCATCATAAATATGAGTCAGTTGCCAAGTGTTTGTATTTTGATCACATGACCATGGATGCTGCAAGGGTTGCAAGTGTGAAAGATGGTCATGTCACTTTTTTCAGTACTATTGTAACTTGAAGGGTCACTAAATAAACTAAAGTCAAGGACTACCTGTACTTCCCAATGCTCTGGGATAGGCAGATGTGAATGTTTGATAATTTTAAAGATGTCATTGCAGGATGTATACAATTCCAAGTAAAGTTTTTATAACTGACTGATAGTGATTTTATCAATGCCAATGGTGTTCAAGCTGTGCTCCAATTGTGTTGGGATTGCATACAATGCACCCATTACTATGGTACTGGTATTGCCTTTTCTTTTTCCTCCCATGCTTTTATTTCTATTTGAAAGTCTTTGTATTTTGTTATCTTATCTAATTCATTCTATTCTAAGATATGTGTTATTATAAGCTGCCTTGTCATTGGCATACAAGTTTATGGATCACAAAATGTGTCAAAAAGTGAAGCATTGAAAGAAGAAAACTAGGGAACCGGATTAAACAAAAGCAAACCAGGAAAGGTACTGAAAATACCCCGTAGATGGGAAGTTAGGGCACAAGTGGAAGCAATGTAAGTGTTTATACAGGTAGTTCTTGACTTACAACCATAACTGAGCCTGAAATTACAACTTTTTGTGCCATTTGTTATGTGAACATCACGATTACAGACTGTAGTAATTGTTAAACTAATCCATTGTACCCAATAGGCAAATTGCAGTACATGACCATGGAATGCTGCAAATGACTGTAGCCAATTAATGGTCCTAAATGTGGCCATGTGATACAAATATTTTCATGTGTGGCTGTTAAAACTTTGGAACTTGGTTATATGTATCTTGGATCTGTTGTTATTTTGAATAGTCACTAAGGGACCCATTGTTAAGGACTATCAGTATAAACATTTTTTAAAAGAGTGATAAATGTACACACATATTGACAACATTTTTGAATATACAGTATTGCAAATATCAATGTGAGGCAGAAGATCAAGATCAGAGAAAATGTATTAGTTGAAAAGAGAAGTGAATTTTTCTGTTAACAGAAAGAGGGAATTCTGTTCTGAAATCCATGAGGTATGGTGCCCTACATGCAAACTTTAAATAAATGAAAACCATAAACAGCAAAATGTAACTAAACTGAGAAATTACCAATTATCAATTCTTTGATAAGAACTGTTATCAATATAATAGCGTCAGCTTAAATACACTTCACCTCCAGAAAGAATATTCTACTGTATTCTTACATTATTAGTTCACATCAAAGTTATTTTAAATATTTTGTTTTCCTCCAAAGATGGCAGTTTTGAAAAATATGGAAATCAATTAATAGGTTAATTCTAATCAGAAAATATTAGATGATATATTAAGTGTAATTATATCAAAATATTTCTCAGCCTGTGAATTTTGTTAAAATTGTTCTGATAGCTTCAGAGAGATTTGATAAAGAATTACTACCAGTTGACTTTTCTGAGCTCAGTTTAGCAATATTCTGTTTCAATAAGATGATTTACTAAAGACTATTTTAGTTCTTGCAGATAGCAGCACAAATAAGCATAAAACTCATTTTTAATGTTATTAAACTATCTTTTAATAGTTCTTGCTTCAAAATAAATTTTCACAGGGTAGTAAGAATAGATTTGTTTGGATCCAGAGTCGTGTATAACAGATGCAGATCCTTCCATCCATATTAGCACTTTAGGGTGGGAGGAAGGGAAGGAAGGAAATCATACAATCTCAGGAAACAGAAAAATTCATTCACTGCAAATCACATTTTTGTAAATTATTACCCATAGCACTTTTTTACCTGCTAGCTTTCATATCCAAAAAGCTGACCAATAGTAAGAAAAACACTCAGTTTAACATATAGGAAAGTAGTTATTGAGTACAAAGTGAATGAAGAATAAAACAACAAATATAAATGTATTCCATTCCAATTTTCTCTATGTAGACTATATACTGCAAAAGAAATAGGTATATTAGTAACTCTATATGAGTGTTAAATGGTTTAAGGAGCAACTCACAGGGCAATTTACTTCCTGCAAATCCTGTACAGGTCTGCTAGCATTGGCCATCATGCAAAGCATATGTGAATCTAGAGCAGTGGTGCATAACCTTTTTTTGGCCATGCCCCACCTAAGCATCTCTAAAATTCTGACCCACCCTCCCCCGCGACATATACTTCTTACTTTACTCAAAAAGTGAACTTTACTCATGCGGAGGAAGCCTAAAAGGCATTAACTTGGTTTAAACAAGGTTCAAATTGCTCCATTAAAAATCAAATTGCCCCCGTGGGCGTGGGCCCACGTTGGGGACCACTGATCTAGAAAAAGACCCTGGTTCTCCGAAAATATAGTTGGCAACACCTCCCACACCTCAGAGCCCACATAACATCTTCCCGATTTGAGATTTTGAGAATAGATTCCGCATTAGAAAGCAAGTTGGTTGGGAAAGGCGGGCTGGAGGGAGCCGCAGAACAAGATATATATAAATATACAAAACACACACATAACACCCCCCCCTTTCTTTCCCGCCTTACCTGAAACTACCGCTTCGGGTGGGGGCTTCCACTGCTTCTTCCTCCTGTTCCCCGGAGGATGCGGCCTGGGCCACGCCACTGGCTTCATCGTCTTCCACAATCACATCACTTACGACAGGAAGCGCCGCGGCTGCAGCGCCACCAAGTCCTAATCCGGGCCGGCCATCACCCTCCGAAAACGCCGCCGCCTCCCTCAGAGGGACGCAGAGCAGCAAAAGAACCCAGAAGAGCACCAGGGCGGCGACGTTAGAAGGGGTGGCAGCGGAAGGAGCAGGCCGAACTCTTGGGCCTCGCGGCCCTGGCATGGAGGGACTCTCCCTCCACTCGCCTCAAAGAGGTCGTTATGGCATAAAACTCCGACCTGGCTCCAGGCAACTCCTTCCAATGGCCACTGAGGAAGATTCAATTTCCTTCCCTCAGCGGAGAGATTAAGTACGCACGCGCAAACTGCAACCTAACTTGCTTCTAGTTTACCAATCCCGCCCCTTGTTAGCCACGTAACGGCGAGCTTGTAACACAACCTACAGTGCTTGACTTTAGTAACAGTTTTTTCCTATTTTACCTATCCAGGCTTTGGAGGGGTTGCTTTCTCTTTGAAAGAAAAGGGATAAAAACATGATAGTTTCTCTGCGTGTCAACAGAACCAATGAAAATGACGCTTTCTGGTTTTTGCCCGCCAATAAAAAGGTTAATGTCTCCAAGGTTTCCATGATTGGACTAAACAATAACACGACTTTTGCGTTTGACTTCCGCTCTTGATTGGAGAACGTGGAGGTAGCTGGTGGAATACAGGGATTGGTTGTTGCTCTTTTCCGTCCCCTCCTGATTGGGCAAAGCCGATGCTTTCTACGTGGCTGATTTTGAGTGTTGACGGTATTCTCCAGAGCAGAGGGCTTGGGGTTAAGGGGAGATGTTAAAGAAGCAGCGGTTGTTAAACCGCCATATGGGGTTACAGAAAGTAAAAAAAAAGTCATCGACATAACATTTAACAGTCCTTTCATTTTTGGCCGGGATGAAATAAGGAATATTCATATATTTTTGTTTTATAGACATTCTAATTCTACATAGGAAAGAGGATCCGAGGTCAATCAGACGTGATCTGGACGGAACAAAATTGGGAAATTCCCAGGGGATACATTTAAATGCTACATCGATTGTTTACTGCAGTTAAAACTTTGTTCATTGATTTTTTTTTTACAAATGCCCTAATTTTATTTGTTTCGTGGGTTTATTTGCAAGGGGGTCTTCTTGTAAAGAACCCAGACTCCTTCAATTGCTGCCTGCAGTGGTTCCACCCAGTGTTAGGACTATGACGCTCTTCCAGATGCCGACTCTCGTTTTTAACGGAGATCACTGTGGATTGAAGTTGCACTTGTGAAGCACCGGAACATCTAAAGAGGTTAAAAACAATCTTGCTGCCTACGATTTGAATCATAGCAACATTGATGGCCTTTGTATCCAGTGGTGCATTCCGCTACCATGGTTAAAAATGTTTTACACTATGATGAATAAATATGAGAGAATTGTGCCACCCTCAAAAAAGATAAATAGTACCTCGTAATTTGGCCATATATGATATTCGTTTGCAGAAAAAAAAGTCGAAATGCAATACATTACTCCAGAACTAATGTGAGAAGAATACAAAGTGCCATCAAATCGTTGTCCACTCCTAGAGACCACATGAATTTATATTCTTGTGCATTTAAAGGACATTTCATTCCATTACTAGAAATTCAGTCTCCCAATTTGAAAGAATGTTCTGTTCATATGGACCATATATGTACAGCAGTTTTTCTCCTAATAGAAATAATTTCCGACCATAGAAATCGAAACCAGAGAGAGAAGGGTTTTTAGTGGTCATATTTACACGAGATGCAGAGATCTACTCGAACCTCAAATTATTGACATTTAATCGTAGAGGTGTCGGACATGAAGCCACGTTTGATATTAATGTCTGCCAAAAAGTTATTTAAAAAGCGCATGAATACATTATTGTTTGAATAAACTATTAACCTTGTAGCAGCTGATAATATGACTAAAATACATCTGCTCTTGTTTTTGCGTTCAAAACTGCTGAATGCCGGGATGCAGTCTTTCTGGGCGGGCTGTTTGTGTGCGTGTGTGGGGGTGGGGAGGTGTCTCATGCAGTTCGCACTAGATGCGCTCAATTCTGCAAGTAATAGTCTAAATCTCACATTGCGCCAAAAGAAGTAAGCATTTGTCAGGCAGCCTTAATCGCGAACTGTCCCGGGGTGGTGGTTCGGGGCAGTTGCAAGAGCCAAGGTGAAGCCCAAGGGGGAGAGAGGCGGCGGCGGAAGCCGGGCGGGGTCAGTGTCATGCAGCACCGTACGGAGCATCTCACTTTTCTTTATAGGACGCTGACAGCGGAAGGAAGGGTCGGGTCGAGGGTTCTGCATAAAGAGTGCGTGCTAAACCCGAGGCTGTTGAGAAGCAGCCACGGGGGCAAGAATATGACCGAAGAAGCCAAAAAGCTGGCCGCCTGGGCTGCGGTAAACAATCACGTGCAGGTAGGGAGCTGATTTTGCAAGGAAGTACGTTTCTTCACTATTGTTTTTGGAACTTTCGCCTTTACCAAATATTTTTAGGCGTTATTAAATTTGTATTCTGAGAAATACAGACGAAGGCAATTAGTTTTCTCCCTGACAAAAATGTGTGCGGGTTTTTAAAACAGATTTTATGGGTATCGAAACTGCCACTTGTTCTGAAGTTGGTTGAAGACTTCTGAACAGATCAATGGCAAAGGTCTCGTTCTACGCTGCGATTCTCAGCAGTACTTTCACTATTGGAATTTGATTTTGTAGTTCTTACTTTCTGATGGACTTTGATCCATATTATTAGTTAGATGGTTCCATTTGCTCTAAGAATGACCGGTAGAACTTTGTGGAGTTGTAATTTTGGTTACTGTCCTTACAAATTAAACATTTTAATGTATTCTTATTTTAATCTGTGCTAAATTAATAAGTTACTGATCAAATTCTTCACATGTTGGTTTTTTCAGGCAACACATTATTTTTAACACACAAAGCATAATTATGAAAAACAGTTGTTTGAAAATGTTTGGGCACACACACAGTTATCAGACAAACTGCTATACATATTAGATTAACTAGTAGTCAATTGCATTAATCAACTGTACAGATATTATTTTACTTTAGAGAAATTTGGGTTTGGTGTATTTTCTTTTTTTGGCCTCATGAATGTTCATAGAAGAAGAATTAGGGTTTTTTTACTGAACCATTCTTGTTTTACATGCCTGTATGAAATGTTTCTGTGTCTTTTAGAAGCCAGGCTAAAACTGCTTAAAAGAAAAGAGTATCATTATGCTGTTTAGTAATCAGGGAGTACAGTTTCTGTATTGATTTACAAAAGCAAATATTTTTGCTCCTTTGTAGACTAATCATGTCCTTGGAATTGGAAGTGGATCTACAATTGTTCATGCTGTACATAAATTGGGTATGTCTGTTACTCTTTTTTGCCATAAGTATTTACAGGTAATCCTCAAATTACAACCACAATTGAACCCAAAATTTCTGTTGTTAAGTGAGTTTTGCTCCATTTTATGACCTTTCCACAGTTGTTAAGTGAATCTGACTTCCCCATTGACTTTGCTTGTCAAAAGGTAATCATGTGACCTTGGGAAACAGCAAAGGTCATAAATATGAGTCAGTTTCCAAGCATCTGACTGATCAAATGACCATGGGGATGCTGCATAGGACACAACTGAAAAATTGTCATATTTTTCATGGCCATTGTAACTTTAAATGAACCAAATGAACTGTCACTGAATGAACTATTGTAGTCGAAGCCTACTTGTATTGTTCTGCTTACTCAAACAGTTGGAGTACCTGCTTTGAAGGAATTATTGAAGGTGATCCCAGAATAGTATATTTTCCTGTTTATACTTTATTAAATTGACTTCTATCCTGCCTTTTATTCAAGGCAATATACATAGTGCTCCTTCCTTCAGGTGTTTTTCTCCATAGCAACAACCCTGTGAAGTTGTTATGCTGAGAATGAGTAGCCCAGAGCTAAGCATACTTGCTGGAGGGTAAATGGATCCAAACCACAACTACTGCATCTCACTACTGTTTAACTCATATTTACAGTGTTCTTCATACATGACAGCATGTAAGTAGTGAACATTTGCAATCTTCAGCTGTTATTCCTCGGATCTTTATTGGGTTATTACTATATGGTAGTGGTTCCCAAACTTGGCAACTTTAAGATTTGTGGACTTCAACTCCCAGAATTCTCCAGCCAGCAGAACTCCAGCAGAGCTCCAGCAGAGCTGGCTGGAGAATTCTGGGAGTTGAAGTCTACTAGTCTTAAAGTTGCCAAGTTTGGGAACCATTGCTATATGGGATAGTTATTGCTCTAATACTGTAGTGAACAAAATCCAGATTGAAGTCTAGAATCATTCCAGTTTAAAAATCCTTTTCTGTAATATATCAATTGATTCCTACACATGATACAAACTGAAATGAAAAATTCTGGGCTCCACTCTATAACTGATATGTATTAAAAAAAACTCTCCAATTTCTTAACCAAGTTTTAGAGTAATTGTTAATTACTTTTCAGTTGTATAATACTGTACTTTAAATGTACAGATAGTCCTTGACTTAAAACTGGTTGCTTAGTGACTGTTTGAAGTTAACAACTGACCTGAATTATGACAAGATTCAGAGTTCTAATATATGGATGGATTCCATTGCAGTCTCATGACCAGATTTTGGACATTCATCAAATCATAGTCCCAATTACAGCCATTTGCATGTGGTCATATTGACTATTTAATTATAATTTTGCTGAAATCAAGCACTTCCTGTTTTCAGCAAAACTGCATCTAGACCAAGGTGATCAGACATCCCGCTTTTGGCGGGACAGTCCTGATTTTTAACAATTTGTCCCGTGTCCCGCAGCGTTTTTAAAAAGTCCCGATTTTGGAAAGAATGCATGACAAGCTAGGGAACGGCAGAACAGGAAGGGAACACTGTTCCCTCTAAGGTGCGCAGCTGCGTGACCACACACATGGCAAGAAAACACCGTGCAGCAATTTCTAACTGCCGCGCAGGGATTTCTGTCACAGGCGCCGGAAGCTGAGGGGCCTCAGAAAATCTAGGGTTAGCACGGGCGTGGGGACGGCGGCAGGAGCTTACGGGGCACAGCCGGTCTCCTAGGACTGCCTAGGTGCCAGCTGCGCTGCTCATTACCGTCAGTCGCCCCGTGTTCAGCAAAGCAAGCCCGGGGAGGTCCTTTGTGGGCAGCCAATCCTAGCCGCTTGCACCCAGCGCTGCGGCTAAAGTGAACCCCTCAAAGCCCCCGCCGCTACCGGAATATCTGCTGCTGCTGCCTCCTCCTCCTCCTCTAATAGCACTGCCGGATTTGCTGCAGCTGAGGTGAAGCCGCCAAAACTACTGCCAGCACCCCCACCCGTGGTAGTGGTGCCTCTCCCTCCACAAGGAGCACCTGAGCTGGGCCCCGCATTATCCCTCCCCCCTCTGCCGTGCTTTTGAGGAGCCATGAGGCTGCAGGAGCCAGCAGGAAGGCGGTGGAGGGGGCGGGAGCAGGAAAAAAAGGCCTCATGGCTTCTCAAAAGCATGGCAGAGGAGGAGGAGGCGGCAGAGGTAACGCGTAGCCCAGCTCAGGTGCTCTGAGCGGAGGGGAAGGCACCGCGGCTGCTGCCACGGGTGGAGGCACCAGCGGGAGCTTTGGCGGTTTCACCTCAGCCACAGCGCCGGGCAGCAAATGTGCTGTTGGAGGAGGAGGAGGAGGCAGTAGTTATTCTGGTGGTGGTAGGGGCTCGTCGGCATCTTCAGCGGCAGCCTTGCCCCCAGTAAAAAAAACGAAGATGGAGCAGATCCACGCGGATGACGGCGCTGCAACATGACTGAAGGGGGAATTCTGGGAGTTGAAGTTCACAAGTCTTAAAACTGTCAGGTTTGAAAATTTTTGTTGCTCCATATAGACCAATTTTTTAATCAAGAAACACCCCCCCCCCCCGGTGAATGGTATCCCGCTTTACCAATGTTAAAATCTGGTCACCTTAATCTAGACTGCTGTGGCCATTGGCATATTATGGTAATGGTGAGGCTGCCATATATATATATATATATATATATATATATATATATATATATATATATATATATATATATATGTGTGTGTGTGTGTGTGTGTGTGTGTGTGTGTGTGTGTGTGTGTGTGTGTGGTGTTGAGAACTACCTATTCATTCACACTTATGTAAACTTTGAGGCAGTATAATGTGATGGCTTTACTAACTTAGAGATTTTTTTTTCATTTCAAAAATGTTAAGGAAGAATATTATATCAGATATTGTACATTAAAAGTTCTGGCCATTGTAGTATCACTGCCGCCACATTATTGTGATCCAAGTGCTCAGATTTCCAGGTTGCGGTTATAGTGTTGATCACATGACCATCATTTACATGGGGAAGCTACAGTAAGTTGCTCCACTAAGTTGCTCCTGCTTGGAGCACCCCTGTCTCCCTGCCTGCATATAGCCTGTGCTAGTCTTCCCAGACTCTCCCCCAGTCTCCCATGACTTGTGCATGATCTCCTCCAGCCTTCTCAGATTGTCCCCTGGCCTCTTGTGATTATGCAGCCTGCACAGGCCCTTCTCTGGCCTCTGGCCTCACCCCCCCCCCCTGCACCGAGACACTCCTTACCTGGGACTCCCAATGATGTGGACATATGGCATCACATTTTATGACCGAATGCTAACATTGGCAATCCTAGGCCTACATAAGGAATCTTGTCTAAAAGTTCTCTTTGGGGAGGTAGGTAAGGAAATGATTCCTTAAATAGTCAAAGGAGAAGAATCATCTGAAGGAAGCAAAGGAGGTTGGACCTGAGCCCACAAAAATCCACAATTCCATCTACAGCTGCCAGGCATGGTGAATTCTACCTAGTGCCTGGCAGTTCATCTGAGGACGTGTGTGTGTGTGTGTGTGTGTGTGTGTGTGTGTGTGTGTGTGTGTGTGTGAGAGAGAGAGAGAGAGAGAGAGAGAGAGAGAGAGAAAGAGAAGGGGGGGGAGAGAGACAATGAGAAAATGTACATTATAACCCTTGCAGCTATTTTAGATTCAGCAGGTCTCTTTGTATCTCATAGAACCTGATATTGCCTCAGTATTTGTTTGAAAGTGCTTTATGTATACTTCTCATTATTCCAGCTGTTGACCAGGGCATCTTGTCTGATGTAGCCAATATAGCAGGATATAAACAAACAATGAAGTCTGTACTGAGCGTTTTTAAATGAAGACCTTTGAGCAGAGATCTGTTAGTATGGATTGTTGTTAATGGTTTGAATCTTTAATAAATTTAGTAATTTTTCTCCTACAGCTGAGAGAGTCAAAAAAGAAAATCTCAACATAGTTTGTATACCTACCTCTTTTCAGGTAAATTCTTCCTTTTAACAGTTTATTGACCATTAGTAGATCACTTGCAGTTCTCATCTTGGAAATTCCAATTCAGATTTATAAGTTGCATTGAATTCATGGGGACTGACATTTGAGCACCTAAGATCTAAATCTTGTCTAGCCATCTCATCCACCTTCTTTCTATGCCCTTAGCACTATGTGTGTATTTGACACACTCTTAGTACATTCCCATTCTCCTTATTGTGTCTGCAGTGGGTCATCAAGGAAAATTTCTGGAATACTAAAGAGAAAGGGAAAACCTACAGTTGGAGGCCCTAGTCAAACTTAATTGAAAGTATTAAGAGAGCCTGCTGATCTCTTGGATCAGCATTTACCATCTCTGTCTCCCAAACTCAAACCTCAAATAGATCACACACAATCAATCAATCTATATCACAGGTCTCAAACTTGATTGCATCATGTGACTTTTTGCCTTTGCGAGCCAGGGTGGGCATGGCCTGCACATAATGCATCCGGCCTACAGGCCGCCAATTTGACATCCTTGATCTATATCAGTGGTAGTCAACCTGGTCCCTACTGCCCAGTGGGCATTCCAGCTTTCATGGTGGGCGGTAGGAGTTTGCTGTAACTCTGCTTTATAAATTTTATAAAGTAAAGTTACTTCCCTACTTTATAAATCATCATTACTGTGGAACCGGTGGGCAGTTAGAAAATTTTACTCCTAACAGAGGTACAAAAGTGGGCGGTAGGTATAAAAAGGTTGACTACCCCTGATCTATATGGATGGGTCTTTTTTTGTATATGTTTTATTTCCAGTTTGTCCCTTTAACAACCAACATATTTTGTAGAAAGTGTAATGACAGTGTATACATTCTTGTACAGTGCTAACAATAATACAATTGCATATACATAGTATTTGTCTTCCAACTTCTAACCTCATTATAATTATAAAATACTCTTTTATATATCAATATGTATAATACTATCTTCCCAATTTATACTCTCCCCCCAACCCTTATTGGAGTTCTTCCATATTCATCTCTTTATCTTTAAACAGTACTATTCTCGATTAATGAGCCTTTTATCACTTTCTCCAAAGATATATATATAAACATCAATTACATTTCTTCAAATGTTTTTATTGACCCCTATTAGACACCAATATTTTAATATTTTAAATATTACTCAAATTCCACCAAATTCCCAATATCCGAGTTTTCTGTAGATATCAATAAAACCAGTTATTATTAACCCTGTCCCAGGGTTATAAATCCCCTGAATTTGTTATCCTTAAAGCTCTAAATTCCAAAATATTTTGCTCACTATTAAGCATAATAATACATTTAAATATGCCTAATCACTTTCTTCTACCTCCTAATGTTAGTATGTTTATGAGTATAGTAAATTCTACTATATATCTATATATGTGTTACTATTTTCCCAAATTATATTTCTGTTTGTTTCTACTAATTTTTAATATCATCCCAGTATTACAAAATATTTTATCTCTATCCATCATCTCTCAGCCTTTTTTGAATTTAATCATTTTTTGATTTTTTGGTAATTCTTTATATTTCTCTCTTGGTATGCTATATTTCTTCTAGCATTTTTACATAATCTCCTTCTGCTGCATCGTTTGGATGCCCCTCTATAACCTTTTCATTACCTTTTTCCTCTGTGCTATTGTAAGCTCTTAAGGAGTTAACTATTGGATTCTTAATCTTTATTTTTATTATCTTTTAATTTTTTTTTGTTTTTCTATAGCTTATTTTGATTTGTCTCCTCCACCACTCCTTCTCATCTATCTTCTGAATGTTTTGTTTATCTTTTCCTACTATTTGTTGAGGATTGTCTACGCTCACTTCTTTATCTTTGGACAGTCCCATCATCATCTTGTGAGTGTCTTCTACTTTCACGCCTTATCTTTAAATATTCACATCAACCTCTTATAGTTCTTTATAATTATTTCTAACATTTCTTCATAAAACTTTATTATCTCCTGCTGAGTCATTTTGTAACATTATATCTCTGAAATCTCAATATCTAAAGACTCCAGAAAAAAATCAATTCTTAATAAAGTTTGGTCAATCCCAAGATTATTCCTCCAAGTCTCTAACTTTCTACTCTTTAAATGCTATAAATTTGTGCTTTTTGATCTTTATATTTTCTAATTCCCACCTTCCCAATTATCCAAATTTTAAAGTCTTATCTATATTTTATTCTGTTATTTTTCTTCTTTTGCTTCATAAAATGATCTGTCATGATGGTCCAACTTAGCCCACCGGATTTCTTCAAATCTTTTAAATCTGTTTTTCAATAGGCAGTACTAATAAAGTTTTAATGTTTAGTGTTTCTGCTTTGCTTTATAAATCTTCAAAAAGCTCAATAGATACTTCCCAATTTGCCTGTTAAAATAAAGTCATGTTCAAGTAACTTTGAGCTGTTGGTTACTTTCTCTCATCACTATCTTTTAAATTATGTATATTGCAGTAATCTTCCTCCAGTAGATGGCTCGCCTGCTCACTATTTGAACATTCAACAAAGTATAAAAGTGAAAAACAGCTGATTGACATCCAATTGGGGTTAGACATTGGATTTAATAAAGCATTATCTCCCACTTTTTATAATATATCTGCCTTTTCCAAGCTTTCTATATTTTAACTCTTCAGTTTTAGTCTTTAATCTTTCTCCATATACTCAATTGTCGCTTTTAAAATGTTTGGAGCTCATTTTTGAAGTTTTTAACAGGTTAAATCTCTTAATAGCAGTAGAAGTTGGAAATTTTCTCACCTAGTTTCACTGCTTTGTCCATGCACTGCTCCAGCACAAGATCTTAGTGTCCTGGTTGTCCCAGCTTGTGACTGACCAAAAATGTCCATTGTTCCTGCTGCTCTTCAGGAGAGCTTTCTTTGGATCAGCGAAGAAATTGTGAATTCCTCCTCGCGATCGAGGAAGCACCTCTCTTTTCTTTACCTCCCCTCTAGAGAGGCTTAACCACATAGGGTCTCCCAGCAAGCAGTTGCTGGCTGCATTTCATGGAGCCCGGTGGAGCTCCGTTATTTTCTAGCCATTCTCACCGAATGTCAACTGGAAGTCCTATATGGATAGGCCTTTGAAAGACTTAATATTTAGGAAATTATTGACTGTAATTGCCCCAGCAATCTATTTCTTTATGGAAACTAGTGTTCCCATGCTTATATATGAAGTTTTGTTGTCTTTGATTCTATGAGTAAATCTGTTTATTGGCTATAGATTATGACAAGATACATACAACAAAACAGTTTAAAATAGGAATAAAAATACGATGTTCAAATGTATCAATATGGAGAAATAATATCACCTTTTATTTTTCCTGTAGGCACGTCAGTTGATTCTGCAGAATGGCTTAACCTTAAGTGACTTAGACAGACATCCTGAGGTAAATTGGTTGGATTATTCGTAGATTCTTTGTCCCATTGTCCAATTCTCAGTTAATGCTTTTTGGTGATTTTAGTGTGGATTTAATCATCAACGAAGGAAAGAAAATAGCAGTTCACACTGTCGGCTGCCCCCCCCCCCCCCCCCTTTGTGGACATGTCATTTCCCTGTTCCATATCCCTGTGATGTCATCCCGTTTGGTTGATGCCACACTCAATGTTATACTGAGACAGAATTTTACTCCCTTTGGGAACTCCTCCTTTTCCGGGGATGGCCTTCTTGCCTATCAAGACACTTCCTTAATGACGGATCTTAGGATCCCGAGAGGTGGCATGCGAAGAAGAGACTTCTTAGGGATTTCTTACAGGGGTTTTTAAATCAAATTTTAAGGGGAGGGCGGGGGGGGGGGTGATCCGAATGTCTCATTCAGGCTTGGGGGGAGTCTGCCAGGGTACAGGCCAGAGCTAACTAATGGGCGCAGGTCAGGAGTGCTGGGAAGGGTTGGGATTCTAGGGGAGACATTAAACCACTCCATTGGGGGGGTTTACCATCTCTACTGTTTGTGGGAGAGCAGATATGGTGGGGGCCGAGGGCCAAATTATGTTCGGGGGGACGCGGGTTTGCTGTTTAAGAGCAATTGTGTGTTCTGACCCTCATCGCCCTTCTCGCACCCCCGGGTGCTCGGGATTACAGGACCCTGGTTTCCGGCTGGTGTCACTTAACGTCAGGTCCATGGTACATAAGGCTCCCCTCATTTACGACCTCATACAAGAGGGTAGAGCAGACCTGGCGTGCACTACGGAGACCTGGTTGGGCCAGGATGGGTGTTCTCCTTAGTGAATTATGCCCACCAGGCTTCCGGGCGTTTCACCAGCCGAGAGCCCAGGGCAGGGGTGGGGTGGTGATGGTTAGTAGGGAAAGTCTTAGACCTCAGGAAGTCACTGTGCCTCAGATAGGCAGATGTGAGTGCCTTTTTGTGAAATGGGGCCTTGGAGTTCAGGTGGGCCTTTTTGTTATGTAGCTGTCTCCCTGCTACGTTTTATCGGCCCTGCCGGAGCTGCTGAATGTGTTAGCCGTATTGGCAGTTGATTTCCCCAGGCTTATGATTCTGGGGGATTTCAATCTGCCTTCCATTGGCGAGACATCCGAATCAGCTCGGGAGTTCATGGCTTCCATGATGGCTATGTTCCTAACTCAGTTAATTCAAGACCCCACTCATAACGGACACACGCTTGACCTGATTTTCGTCTCTGGACAGTGGATGAATGATCTAGATTTAGGGGATATTTCTATCCAACCCTTGTCATGGTCTGATCATTTCCTCATCAGGCTTGACTTCCATACTGCTACCCTTCGCCGGAGGAACCGACTAGATGGTTCCACCCCAGGCGCCTGATGGACCCTGAAAGGTTCCTGATAGAGCTTGGGACTTTTCCTGAATCGCTTGCTCACAGTTCGAAGCCCTAGTGGAAGCCTGGGATAGGGCGGCCACTGGGGCCTTGGACCGCGTTGTGCCTTTACATCCTCTGACCCAGTGTCAATCCCGGGTAGCTCCCTGGTTTACCAAGGAGCTCCGGGGGATGAAATGCTGGAAAAGACGCCTAGCGAATGGTTTGAGGGCCAGCCGGTCCAAATCTGATCAAACACTAGTAAGAATTCATATTAAATCCTACTTAGTGGCGATAAAAGCGGCAAAAAGGCAATGTTTCTCCGCTCTTATCACGTCCGCAGATAACTGCCCAGCTGCCCCGTTTAGGGTGACCCGCTTCTTACTTAACCAAGGAACTGGGGAAGACCCCTTGCAGGGTAGGGATGAAGAATTTGTTCAGTATCTGCAGGATAAAATCGCTCAGATTCGGACAGGTTTGGACTCTGATTGGGTAGATTTGGGCGAGTTGACGGGGATGAATTTTGTAGAGACTATCTGGGATGAGTTTGACCCTGTGACCCCCAAGGGCATGGACAGGATTATGGGGAGACTCAGTGCTGCCACTTGTGTGCTGGACCCGTGTCCCTCTTGGTTAGTTTCAGCTTCCACGAGGATGGCTTCAAGCAATTACCAATGCTTCATTGAGAGAGGGGTTCTTTCCCACCACCTTGAAGGAGTGGTGAGGCCCCTCCTTAAGCCTTCCCTGGACCCAGCCTCTTTAGCCAACTATAGTTCGGTCTCTAACCTTTGCTTTGTAGTGAAGGTTGTTGAGAGTGTCTTAGCACGTCAGCTTCCCCAGTACATGGATGAAGCTGCCTACCTGGATCCGTTTCAGTCGGGTTTTGGACCCGGGTACAGCACGGAGACGGCATTGGTCGCGTTGGTTGATGATCTCTGGCGGGCCTGGGACAGGGGCTGATCCTCTGTCTTCATCCTATTAGATCTCTCGGCGGCTTTCAATACCATCGACTATGGTATACTACTGCGACGACTCAGGTTTGCAGTGGTTGTCCTCCTACCTGTCGGATTGGTCACAGTTCATGTTGACGGGAGGACAGGGATCGACCCCGAGGCACGTTGCTTATGGGGTGCCCCAGGGGTCGGTTCTCTCACCCCTCCTGTTTAATATATATAAGAAACCGCTGGGCGAGATCATCCGTGGTTTGGGGGTACAGTATCATCAATATGCTGATGATACCCAACTTTTCATCTCTACCCCAAACCACCCAAATGATGCCCTCGACGTGATGTCCCGATGCCTGGAGGCTGTGCGGATCTGGATGGGGAGGAACAGGCTCAAGCTCAATCCCTCCAAGACTGAGTGGCTGTGGTTTCCGTCATCCCGATTTGTGCATCTTGTTCCATCTTTGATGATAGGGGGAAAACTTTACCCCCTTCAGAGAGAGCCCGCAATCTGCGAGTCCTCCTGGACACGTGGCTTAGTTTAGAAGAACATCTGACGACCGTGATCAAGGGGGCCTTTTACCAGGTTCGCCTGATATATCAGTTGCGCCCCTTTCTGGATCGGGATGCTCTGTGCACAGTCACTCATGCCCTCATCCTTTCTCGCCTGGACTACTGTAACACTCTCTACATGGGGCTGCCATTGAAGAGCATCCAGAGGCTTCAACTGGTCCAGAATGCGACTGTGCGGATTATCATGGGTGCTCCCATGTTACACCCCTTTTAGGCGGCCTGCACTGGTTGCTGGTTGTCTTCCGGGTGCGAGTCAAGGTACTAATTATGACCTTTAAAGCGCTTCATGGCTTAGGCCATGGAGGATACCTGCGAGACTACCTACTGCCACCAGTAGCCTCCCACCATCCAGTGCGATCCCACAGAGTTGGCCTTCTCAGGGTGCTGTCAGCCAGACAGTGTCGGCTAGTGACCCCCAGGGGGAGAGCCTGTGGGAGCGCCTTCCCTCTGGAATGAGCTGCCTCTGGAGCTTCGCATAATCCCTGACCTCTAGTCCTTCCGACGCACCCTAGAAAGTTGGTTTTTCCAGCAAGCTGGCCTGGCCTGAATAGAATAAAATATAGGATTAATTTGGTTGTTAATTTTAATTTAATTTTTAAATTTTTATTGTAAATATCTATTGGTTTTTTTTTGGATACTTTATTTAATGTCCCTTTTAATTTTTGTAATATGTGTTTCCTTTTATGTTGTACGCTGCCCTGAGTCCTTGGGAGAAGGGCGGCATATAAATCCAATAAACCTATATAAAAACCTATTTAAAACCTTTAACTCTATGTCAGAACAAAACTAATTCAAAGGTGTTTTTCTTCACCCCATAGCTTAACCAACGTTCACAACTTTGTACATAAATATTTTTGAGTCAATTATCGCCCTAATGGCTTTAATCCAGCCACAATTTATTCAAAGATTTTCATAAATGGATAATTTCAAACATTCAGAATATAATTTACCCACACAATATATTTGATCCTAATTTTTTTCAAAGAATCTGGTTCATCATAATAATCATATCCAACCAATAAGGAATTACCAATAAATAGAAGTGATAATTGGCATTGTTTATGTGTGTGCGCGCACACACACACACACATACTTTATCTATATATCTTTTTACATCAATTCTACGCCACATATTTAAAGATATAGTCATAATGTCTCTTTTGATCTGCTTAATATAATTTTCACCAATCCTCTGAAATGACACCATTTTGCCAATATTTATTAAACAATGTTGCTAGTTCTTTCCCCACAACCTGGCCACCATGTTTTAAAATCTTTGAGGTTTTATCTCATCTAAGTCAGCTCTCTGGTTGTTTTTAAGGCTTCTAATCATCATTTTTATTTCTTTAATTATAATTTCATAAATATTTACCTGAAGCGCTTATAGGGCACACTCTTCATTAAAATTGTATATAGAGAGTGGGTTTGACTGATTAAGAGTTTCCTGCAAATGCCAAACCCATCTTCTGCTTTGTATATCTTGGATGACCAGAGGCTGACCAAAGATTGAACAGTAAATAAATTCTAAATCTTCATAGTATCTTCAGAAACATCATTTCCAATAGATGATTTGATATAAGAATGTAATAGAAGCATGGATGGTTTGCTAGTTATAGTTAAAGTATAGTGAATGTTGATATAAACTAAACAGATGTTGTTAAAAAAAACCTCTAATACTTGATTTAATTTGTGTGTAACTACTTATTCTTTTTCATGCTTTGCTAATGTTACTTCAAAAAGGAATAGTGCGATGGGTAAATCTGTTTCTATGTTAATGACTTAAACTACTTGGAGGATAGTCTTTTCTTAGCTTGTGTATTTGAATGGTCATCTTAATTGGGATGCCATCCAGACATATATTTCCCAAAATTGCCCTTTGGGTCTGTCTGCTGGATATTCTAGGAGTTCTAGTCACAGCATATGTTAGGATGGATAAGGTCATCATTGGAAGCTTTTCATGGATGTCAACGTTTTTCAACCAGATATGTACCAATGAAACAATTTCACAATATACTTTTGTAAAAAAAAAAAGTTCCTGGGGGGACTTCCTATTATTTTCATTTTAGAATCATATATAGAGATTTTCTTAACTGCCTGCTCTTTAAATATAAAGTATTTTAATCTAGCTTTCTCATATTGTTGCCTGGCATAATACTTCCGCTTTTACCAGTCCTTTTTGGTATTCTTGAGCCTGGTTTTCAACTGGTATTACTAATACTCTAGAATTACTTTTAGGCCTGGCAAATCATTCAACAAAATTATACCTGGCTGCTATGTGTTTCTATTTTTTTTGTATTGTGTATTTTGTGTTTTTAAAGTTTTTTTTTAAAATTTAAGCCATCTAGAATCATTTGAAAGTGAGATGGGCAGCTATACAGAATGAATAAACCTATTAATTGACTGATTGATTGAATGACATCTGCAGCCACTTGCTTTTTTTAAATCTTTGACAAACAGATTTAAAGGGCTGCCTTATTGAAAGATCTACAAAGATCTCATAGTAGAAGTGTTTTGTGGATGTATTACAAATTGTTCTTTTTTTATGTAGTTGAATGTTGCTATTGATGGAGCTGATGAAGTTGACTTGGACCTCAGTCTTATCAAAGGAGGAGGGTAAGAATAATTTCTATTTCTGAATTCACTGATAAAAGTACAAGATAGATAAGTAGATATTATCAAACAGATTAAATCGCAGTAGATCTCCATGAGTATATATTGGTTTTGATCTTAAAGATAAAATTTGTAACTTTATAAGTTAAATGTCTCATTATTAAATTGCTGAAGGTAAACCGTAATATTTGCTTGAGGAATATATAGAGTATATAATTAAAATGAACAACTTGGGAAATATTAATGTAAGGGCTGCTGTAAGGGCTGAATATTCTACTGCTGAGCTGTGGCTCTTACTAGATTATTAAAATATGGAGAAAAATCATGCAAGGAAATTGTCTTATCCCAGGGCACACCCTGGTCTATGTGACCAAATATTTTCTGAAATGAGGCAGACATCAAAACCAATAGATTCCAGTCTGTGTTGATATCGTGTGATTAAAACCCTTTCCTGCAGATTTAGAAATAAGACAAATAATTGGAAAATGCAATTTAGTTTTGCGACCACCCAACAAAACTTCGGCAAATATTAGCGTGTTTGTTCTGATGTTTACAAACAAAGTTCTAAAATGACATCTATAAAATAGCAGCAATTTGAAGCACTTCTTTCAGCAGCTATGAGATGGAAAGTAGCATTAAAGGTTATTTTGCTTTAAAATGAGAAAAGATTTACTGAAATATTTGCAGGGATTTTATTTTATGAAGATAACTATCTTATACAATTTTAAGTGTTCATCTTTAAAAATTAAGAATTAGAGCAGTGATGGTGAAACTTTTGTGGCTTGCGTGCCAAAAGCGGGGGGAGCGCAGGGGGGATCATGTACAGGCGTGCCACACCCATAATGCTATGTGCACAACCCCAGCGTGCATGCACACATGACCAGTGCGTCCCCTATTTTTGGTGTGCTTTTTTCACCCTCCCCAGGCTCCAGAAGCTTTATAGGAGCCTGGGGAGGGCGAAAACAGCCTCCCCTGCCCCCACGGTGGTCCTCTGGAGACTTCAGGAGCTTCCCTGAAGCCTCCAGAGCGCAAAAAAAAAAAAAAAAAGGCCTTATGGGCAACCCAGAAGTTCAGGAACAGACTTCCAGGTTGCTCATAGGGTCAGTTTTGGCACTCCGGAGCCTTCAGGAGGCTTCCCTGAAGGCTCTGGAGGGCAAAAAACGACTGTACGAGCAACCTGGAAGTGACTCTAGTTTGCTCGTAGGGTCGTTTTGTAGCCCTCCAGAGTCTTCAGGGAAGCCTCCTGAAGGCTCCGGAGTGCTAAAACTGACCCTATGAGCAACCTGGAAGTCTGTTCCTGAACTTCTGGTTTGCCCATAGGGCTGGTTTTTCATGATCCGGAAGCTTCAGGGAAGCTCCTGAAACTTCTGGAGGGTGAAAAATGACCTCAAAAAAAGGCCAAAGTCAACTGGCCAGCTGACAGGGCAACGTCTCATGTGCCCGCATAAATGGCTCCATGTGCCATCTGTGGCATGCATTCCATAGGTTTGCCCTCACGGAATTAAAGTAAATATAGGGAAAAGGTCACATATTATAGAAATATGTGTCACATGTGCACAGCTCATATGGACTTCAGCAGAATTTAAGTGGAAACATGTTTATGTTTGTAAGTATTATCTTTTTTACTGAGATCACCTATTTGGATGAGGCATGTTTGTATACTAATTCTGTTATACATTATTTGGTTACAGTGATGATTTCTTTTTTTGTGATGTATTAATATGACTTGTAGATAAAGGAAAATAAAATATGCTTGGATTTAAATTTAGTTTTAACCACTGATTAGTTTGTGTGAAGCTGTTCTTTTATTCTTCAGGGGTTGCCTGACACAGGAGAAGATAGTGGCTGGTTGTGCAAAAAGCTTCATAGTTATTGCTGATTACAGGTAAAATTATTTAGTGCTCCTTGTTGTGGTTTCCCCTTTAAGAAGCTGCAGAAAGGGCTGTATTATTCATAACAGTTTTCATATTAATTTACATCAGAATTTATATCAGAATATATCCAATCTAGTTTTACTTAAGCTGTTGTGGGTTGAAATGTTGCATTATATCATGTCCCCATGTATGAAGTTTTAACAGGATTTGGATGTAAAATTCTATTATTTAGAGATATACATAGAGTATATCCTAAGTGGTATTTCTACTTTCTATAACCATCAGGTGGCAGTACTCCATTGGTTTTCTTCTCAGTTAGGCCATGTCAAACCTGTCTGGATATATATATGTGAACTGGTCGCTATATAAGGTGAAGCCAGTGGTGGTCTCTAAAAGTACTTGAGCTTACATGTAACTCCAAAAATACATTTATACATTACCGTATTTTCCGGCGTATAAGATGACTTTTTAACCCAAAAAATTGTTTCAAAAATCGGGGGTTGTCTTATACACCGAGAATAAGAAAGGCCATACCCAAAAAACCTCCTGGACCCACAGCTGACTTTCGAACATCATTTGTCAGCTGTGACCAGGGGGGCATTTGACCAGGTTCGCCTGGTACACCAGTTGTGTCCCTACCTGAACCGGGAGGCCCTCACAACAGTCACTCGTGCCCTTGTGACCTCTAGGCTGGAATACTGCAATACTGGATTCTATCATCCAGCCAGTGTAGACTGGCAACTACCCGGAGGAGAGCCTTCTCGGTGGCTGCTCCGACCCTCTGGAACGAACTCCCCATGGAGATTCGGACCCTCACCACTCTCCAGTCCTTCTGCGCCGCCCTAAAGATCTGGCTGTCCCGGCTGGCCTGGGGTTAAGACTTTAACCCCACTCGAATTGTGTGGCTGTTGTGTTTTTAATATGTTGTATTGTCTGTATGTTGGAAATTATTTGTCCTCCCCCCCCTTTTTTTTTTGAACTGTGAGCCGCCCTGAGTCCCCCCAGGGAAAAGGGCGGCATACAAATAAAGGGAAAATGAAAAAATGAAATGAAAACAAAACCATCAACGGGTGTATACAAAAATAAAAGAATGATATTGACGTTGATTAAAAACATCTTCATTTGAATGAGGTTGTTTGGGGGAAAAAAACTAGCTGCCCTTCTCAGCTTGCCATTCGCTCCTCATCCGCTCCATCGCCCCTGCCAATCTGCCCTGCACCTTGGGGACCCAAGTACCACCTCCCTGCCTGGCTGGGCTATTGCACTGCTATTAGCAGGCGAAGGAGTTGACAGGCTCGCTGCTGGTGCTGGTTCAGAGTGCTCCGCTGCTGCTGGTCCCCCTCGTGCTCTTTGCGGGGGCCCAGCAGGGTAAATGGGGCGCTCGTAGCCCCGGAGATAGGTGCAGTAGAAGGCCCGCCCTTGGAACGCGAAAGACTTGGAGGTCTCCCTCCTCCTCCCGGCTTGGCCCTTTCTCACTCACTGTTGAGGCTCGGAAGGGAACTGGTTAAGGTGAAGCCAGAGCATCGGTCGCTTCATGTGGGATTGCACTGGAGCTCCGTCTGCAGTGTGTGTGTGTGTGTGTGTGTGTGTGTGTAGCTCCTGCGCTGAAATTCCAACGCAGGCAGACACGTTCGTACAACTCCTGTCTTAATCACGTTAATTTAGTAGTCGTTGTCATGTGTTGCATGATTGATGTTGGTGTCTGTGGAGGGTCTGTCTTCTCATTAAAAGTTTGGTGACTGAAATAATAGGCAAGGAGAGCTGGGCCAGGGATTAAAAAGGAACAAGCTGATCTTTCTCATATAGTGGGATTCCATAGGTAATCAAAACTGTCTTTCCTGATATGCTTTTGGGACCTGCCTGACACAATACAGCTGGAACAACAATTCTTTTAGTGACCATTCAAACTTACATCCTCACTGGAAAAAAATGACTTCTGACCATTTTTTCAGAGTTACAACCTTTGTAGCATCCCCCATGGTCAGGGGATCAAAATTCAGATGCTTGGCAACTGGTTCAAACTTATGATGGTTGCTGTGTCCCCCCAACCTCACCCCTGTTGCCAGAAGAAGCCAATCCAACTCATCTAGGGTCCAGTTTGGGGGAAGGGGAGTGTTGGAAGGAAAAACGACCTGGTTCAGTTCCAAGCTGGGAGAAAGGTGCTGGAAATAAGGCTGATTGGCTATTTGGTGTGTCTCGGAAGAGGGGTAGTCTTATACAGCGAGTATAGTCCAAACCCTATATTTTAACAGGAAAAGTAGGGGGTCGTCTTATACACCCTTTCGCCTTATATGCCGGAAAATATGATATATTAATGACAATCGGACTGGAAAATTGCTAAACAGTACAGTTATTAAATAAGGCATCACATAACTGGACCCAATTTTAAACCCCTTTTTTTGTCATGATCATTAAGTGAGACATCAAGTGATTGTGACTTGCAACTTTCCCTTTTGGCTTCCCCATTGAGTTTGCTTGTTGGAAGCCATCTGGAAGATCACAGATGGAAATCAGATGACTACAGGATGCTACAATTGTTGTGAGAGATAGTTGCCAAGTGCTCAGATTGTTATCCTGCAAAGGTTATAAGTGCAAGGATTGGTTGTATATTGGAAGTGCCATCGGAACTTCAGGTGGTTGCTAAATGAGTGGTCATAAGTGAAGGACTATATTAACAGTCAATATAAAAGCATGCAAAATGTTCTCATGCTGACATAATGTTGTTTACTCCTCTGTGTTTCCTCAACATTTTGCTATATAATGAACTGCTCACCCTCTCAAAACAACTCAGATGTTGGTTATAATCAACATTGTTCTAGATCAGTGATGGCGAACCTATGACACGCATGTCAGTGCTGACACGCGTAGCCATTTGGGGTGACACGCACAGGATTTCATGCGATTCATCCTCGGCTCCTGCACGGCCGCCGAGGATGAAAGAATCTGTGCTGGAGGAACGGGGGGGGGGGACGTGTGATCTCCCCCGCCCACACTCACTTACTGTATCACCGCCGCCCCTTTCTGAGCGCAGGGGCTGCTGGTAAGGCGTGCGTGCCATGCGCACACACGTCATCAGCGCGGCGAGGGAGGACCCGCAGGAGAGGAGCGCGCGAACAGTGCGCGCCTCTCTCCAGTCAGGCCGGCACAGAGAGTCTTATGTTTTTGTCGAAGTGACATACAACGCAAGTTATGCTCGATTTTTTGCCGATTTTTGACACACCACACCAAAAAGGTTGCCCATCACTGTCCTAGATAGTTAAATGCACAAATGTTGAGCATTTGTCTTTTGATTTGTTGGTATTGTTTAAAGGCAATGTGTTTTGGCTTTCAAAAATAGAGTCAGGATATCTCAGCAAGTGTAACCTTGTTTGCAGATTTCTACTGCTATTACTATCATAATATTAATCTACATCTTTCTTTAACCCATATTCTTGTAGAAAAAAGTCTAAAAACCTTGGAGAACAGTGGAAGAAGGGGATTCCTATTGAAGTCATCCCAATGGCCTATGTGCCAATCACTAAGCTTCTGACCAATAAATTTGGAGGTGTTACAGAGTTGAGGATGGCTGTCAATAAAGCTGTATGTATACGTTTAAGAAATGGATAATCTGTATGGTGTATAGAAACAATTACTGATGTTTTTTTTCCTTTTCAGAGTGGGTGGATAGGTAAACCTTTGCTATTAATATAGGTGAAACTCGAAAAATTAGAATATCATGCAAAAGTTCATTTATTTCAGGAATGCAACTTAAAAGGTGAAACTAATATATGAGATAAGACTTGCTACATGCAAAGCAAGATAGTTCAAGCTGTGATTTGTCATAATTGTGATGATTATGGCTTACAGCTCATGAAAACCCCAAATCCACAATCTCAGAAAATTAGAATATTACATGCAATCAATAAAACAAGGACTGGACATAGAACAATATTGGACCTCTGAAAAGTATAAGCATGCATATGTACTCAGTACTTGGTTTGGGCCCCTTTTGCAGCAATTACTGCCTCAATTCGGCGTGGCATGGAAGCTATCAGCCTGTGACACTGCTGAGGTGTTATGAAAGACCAGGATGCTTCAATAGCGGCCTTCAGCTCTTCTGCATTGTTCGGTCTCATGTCTTTCATCTTTCTCTTGACAATGCCCCATAGATTCTCCTATGTGGTTCAGATCAGACGAGTTTGGAGTTTGCTGGCCAATCAAGCACAGTAATCCCAGGTTTTGGTGCTTTTGGCAGTGTGGGCAGGTGCCAACTCCTGCTGGAAAATAAAATCAGCATCCCCATAAAGCTCATCTGCGGAAGGAAGCATGAAGTGCTCCAAAATCTCCTGGTAGATGGCTGCGTTGACCCTGGACTTAATGAAGCACAGTGGACCAACACCAGCAGATTACATGGCTCCCCAAATTAACACAGACTATGGAAACTTCACACTGGACTTCAAGCATCTTGCAGTTTGTGCCTCTCCATTCTTCCTCCATACTCTGGGTCCTTGGTTTTCAAATGAGATGCAAAAGTTGCTCTCATCAGAAAAGAGGACTTTGGACCACTGAGCAACAGACCATGTCTGTTTTTCATTTTTTTTTTTTCATTTCATTTTCCCTTTATTTGTATGCCGCCCTTTTCCCTGGGGGGACTCAGGGCGGCTCACAGTTAAAAAAAAAAAGGGGGGGGGGAAGGACAAACAATTTTCCAACATGGAGACAATACAACATATTAAAAAGAAAACAGTCACACAATTCGAGTGGGGTTAGAATCTTAACCCCAGGCCAGCCGGGACAGCCAGATCTTTAGAGCGGCATGGAAGGACTGGAGAGTGGTGAGGGTCCGGATCTCCACGGGGAGTTCGTTCCAGAGGGTCGGAGCAGCCACCGAGAAGGCTCTCCTCCAGGTAGTTGCCAGTCTACACTGGCTGGATGATAGAATTCGGAGGAGGCCTAATCTATGCGATCGTATCGGTCTAGTGGAGGTAATTGGCAGTAGGCGCTCTCTCAAGTACCCAGGTCCAGTACCATGAAGGGCTTTGTAGGTGATAAGTAGCACCTTGAAGCGCACCCGAAGACCAACAGGCAGCCAGTGCAGCTCGCGGAGGATAGGTGTTACGTGGGTGAAGCGAGATGCACCCACGATCGCTCGGGCGGCCGCATTCTGGACTAGCTGAAGTCGCCGAATGCTCTTCAAGGGCAGGCCCATGTAGAGCACATTGCAGTATTCCAGCCTAGAGGTCACAAGGGCACGAGTGACTGTTGTGAGGGCCTCCCGGTTCAGGTAGGGACGCAACTGGTGCACCAGGCGAACCTGGGCAAATGCCCCCCTGGTCACAGCTGACAAATGATGTTCGAAAGTCAGCTGTGGATCCAGGAGGACTCCCAAGTTGCGAACCCTGTCTGAGGGGCATACAGTTTAACCCCCCAGCCTGAGAGATGGAACACTTGGCCAATTCGTGGGAGAGAAACACAACAGCCACTCGGTCTTTTCTGAATTGAGCACAAGCTTGTTGACCCCCATCCAGTCTTTAACAGCCTCAAGACCCTGGCTCATCACATCCATCGCTTCGTTGAGTTGGCACGGGGCGGACAGATACAACTGAGTATCGTCCGCATACTGGTGGTATTTTTCTTTAGCCCAGGTAAGATGCTTCTGATGTCTGTTGTTCAGGAGCGGCTTGACAAGAGGAATACGACATTTGAAGCCCATGTCCATCTGTGTGTGGTGGCTCTTGATGCACTGATTCCAGCCTCAGTCCACTCCTTGTGAAAGTCCCCAACACTTTTGAATGGTCTTTTCCTGACAATCCTCTCCAGGCTGCGGTCATCCCTGCTACTTGTGCACCTTTTTCTTCCACACTTTTACCTTCCACATAACTTTCTATTAATGTGCTTTGATACAGCACTTTGGGAACATCCAACTTCTTTTGCAATTACTTTTTGAGGCTTTCCCTCCTTATGGAGGGTGTCAATGATGGTTTTCTGCACAACTGTCAGGTCAGCAGTCTTTCCCATGATTGTGGTTCCTACTGAACCAGACTGAGAGACCATTTAAAGGCTCAGGAACACTTTGCAGGTGTTACAATTTAATTAGCTGATTAGAGTGGGGCACTTTGAGCCTAGAATATTGCACCTTTTCACAATATACTAATTTTCTGAGATGTTGGATTTGGGGTTTTCATCAGCTGTAAGCCATAATCATGACAATTATGACAAATCATGGCTTGAACTATCTTGTTTTGCTTGTAATGAGTCTACCTCGTATATTAGTTTCACCATTTAAGTTGCATTCCTGAAATAAATGAACTTTTGCACGATATTCTAATTTTTCGAGTTTCACCTGTAAATTACTAGCTTTGCAGAGGTTCAGGAAGGGGCAAAACAGGGAAAAGTACCTCTTAAAGCTATCTATACTTGCATAAATCTTCGTTTATCAGCTGGACTAGTATATTTTCCTTCCAGTTTTTTCACTTATTGTAAACCTTGACATTGACTTTTAAAATACTGTACTCGCTCCTAGCTGGCTTCTACTAGCACATTTCAGAGAGCTAAGACCAAGATAGCTCTTGGTCTGCGGTGGCGCAGTGGTTAAATGCAGCACTGCAGGCTACTGCTAGATCAGCAGGTCAGCGGTTCAAATCTCACCGGCTCAGGGTTGACTCAGCCTTCCATCCTTCCGAGGTGGGTAAAATGAGGACCCAGATTGTTGGGGGCAATATGCTGACTCTCTGTAAACCGCTTAGAGAGGCCTGAAAGGCCTATGAAGCGGTATATAAGTCTACTGCTATTGCTATAATCTTTCCCATCTCCTTGCCATTTGCAGGAAGGGATATTATAGCATCTTGACTCTTTTGAAAATGAAGACAGAACTGGACAACAGTAGGATGCCTAGCAAGCATTGTATTCTCTTCAAAATATCTTATGCATGAACACCACTACTATAAAAAGTAAAATTGATTCTCTTGAGGGACCAAAAGCCTATTGTAATTTCCACAAATTCAAGAATTTTAGTTTAGGTATAATTTTAATCAGCCTATGCCAGCTCAGTGCCCTTCAGATATTTTGTTTCTGAAATGTTTAATTTGTGCAATGTCCAATATTTTTAGGAAGCTAACGGTAAGACACAGTAAAATATAATCTAAATAAATCCATACATAATAAAAAATAGAAATATAAAATCAAACTCTTATGTAAATAGGCAGTAATAGAATATGACTGTCATTCAAAAATATAAGAACTAGAACTGTTGAAAGACCTGGACATAGATAAACAATTTCTTTAGTGCCGAAAGGACATATAAAGAACAGTTGCGGAATTGGGTATGTCTAATCTAGTGAAAGAAATGACTAGCAGTGTCATGATAGCAGTGTTCCAATATTTGAGGGGCTACTACAACAAAAGGGGATTTCCAAGAGAGTAGCAATCTAGAACCAAGCAGAAATTTCCTGTCAGAACAATTAACCAATGGAACGGCTCAGAAATTGTGGTTGCTCCATCACTGGCAGTTTTTAAGAAGGAATTGGTAGCCAAATGTCCAGAATGGTATATAGGCTCTCCTGCTCAGTCAGAGGACTAGAAGACCTCAAGAGCCCTTTCTATCTGTTACTCTGATAAGCAAAGAGGATAGGTATTTTTGTTCTGCTGTTTGCTTTTTAATCTGTTGTTTTATGCGTAAGTGTTACACTACATCAGGGCTGTCAAATTTGCAGGCTGGATGAGTCATATGTTGGCCACACCCATGTTTGTGGTTTAGCAAAGGGGGGAAAAGTCCTGATATGTCATGTGATGACGCGAGTTTGACACCCCTGCACTACATTAACATATCTGTGTATGAATTTTGCAGGTTAGCCCTCTTTAGATAAATATTCACATGCAGGTCACTTTAGATGTGTCTGATAGGATTTATATTTCATAATATAAGTTGTGCATAATATTTTTACTTTTTGCTTGCTAGGGTCCTGTGGTGACAGACAATGGAAATTTTTTATTGGACTGGAAATTTGATAAAATTCATAATTGGAATGAAGTGAATGTAGCAATCAAGATGATACCAGGTAGCTTTAATATAACATTTGGTTTTAATAGTGTAAAGGATTAATTTGTAGGTCTCTGAATTATTGTAGTACTTTCAAAAGCAAACTCCTTACATATTCAAAGTCTTAAGATTGGAGTAAAATTATAATTTTTAAAGATTAATTTTATTCTTCTGGTTTAGTTCTATAAAATCTGTACTAAGCTGATAGATAAAAAAATGATTTTTTTCAATTTATAACCAAAATTGGGAGGCACAATTAGTAAAGGATTTATGAACATTACTGCGTCTGCGGGTGGCAGTATTGTTTCACCGAAATAAGTCATGTCAGCAATGCAGAATTTAGTATTTTCCCTCATTTTCTCAGTTTGTTTATATCTGAAGTCTTAATTGGTATTGGGCAAAGTTGCTATATTGTTTTTACAATATGAATTAGATAATTACCTATGAAATTATCCCTTATGAGTGCTCATAAGTATTTGGGCAAAAAGGGAACCTGCTTATTGCTAGAAGTGCTGGGTCTACTGTTTGGATATTCCATGGCATAAAATTTCACTCGGCTTATCCTATATGACTAAAATGCATGACTAAGATAAAGTGATTTTTAAATAGACATCAGAAATCTTTGCAACTGCCTTGTCTGGCTTCTCTTGATTATAGTTTGAGGCTACAGTTCTTGTTTCTTTTGCTTCTTTTTCCTGTCAAAAAATTAGTGAGATACATACAGAGAAAAAAGGGATGATGGGCAAATGTCAGCTTTGCTTTTGCTGCAAAATGATCACACGATGCACCCTATTGAAAATGTATTGTTTTGACTCCTCCTTCCCCTTCTCACTGTTGAACACCCAAAGCAGTAAAAAAGAATTTCCCCTGGAGCAGGGCTTTTCAAACTCAGCAAAAGTACAAAGGTCTAGAATTCTGGAAGTTGAAGTCTACACAACTTAATTATTGAGGTTGAGATATGCTACTGTGGTTTATGTAGTATTTTAATATAGAATTTTTATTTTTGAAGCTTTCAGCATATTTCATCTCAGTTGAATTTATATCATTCTTAAGATATATTAGTTAATGTGTAGTATTTTGGTAATAATTAAACATAATTGAGTTTTTCTGTTTTAGGAGTGGTGGAAACAGGTCTGTTCATCAATATGGCAGAGCGAGTTTACTTTGGCATGGAAGATGGTTCTGTTAGTGTACATGAGAAGCCGATTCACTGACCTCTCACAATTACACAGCTCTACTTTGCTATCTTACTCTTCTGAAAAATCATCATCTTGATGCCAGCCTGACAACTTGCCTTAAAGCATTCAGTCTGGATCTCAGTGAATGGAATAAAAAGGTCCAGGGAATGTCATCTTAAGATTTATTTTTTAATGTAATTTTTTAAAAGTGATCATCATTTTGAATGTTTCAAACTTTTTATTTTTTTACATAAATAATGTACAAAAAAGATACTTTGTGCAGTATTGGAATATTTTGACTCTAGTGCATTATGAGGGGAAGAAAGTAAATAAAATATATGGTTCAATAAAAAAAAAACCAAGATATATTTTATTTGAAAGGGCTGTATACAGTTAGAAATCTTTTTGGTTCTGTATTTTATGCCTTTAAAATGATTTTAATCATTATTTTTAATTAGATAATGTTTTGTTATATTCTTTACAGTGCAACTAATATTTCAGCAGTTGATTTTTGTAATCCAAATTAAATTTTAATTTCTGCTTAGAACTGACTTACTATATTTTACATCTCCTTAATTGTTCACATGTTGCCATGAGAATTAATGTGTGAAAAACAGACTGTGTCTGGACTGTTCTAGCCAGTGTCACTGACACCAGTCAATAGAGACTTGAATTTATTTATATCAGCACTGTGGGGAAGCCACATTTTTAAATGTTTCCAAAACAGCTTGGAAGAAGTCTTGCCACAAAGATTGCTAAGCCAATATGAGCAATGTATTTATTAGTCCCAATTTTGGTGTGTAAATTCAGTACTCCATTATTTATTCCTAGTAGCAAAATATTCCAGTCTATTCTCCAAAGTTGGTAGAGACAGCGGTGATGCATGGGTTAACTCAGCCATTAACCAATAGAACTGAGTCTACCAAAGTGATGTCATCGCCTCTGAGGAATGTCCTCCCGCTTTTTTAGACTCAGTTTGATTGAAACTGGCTGTGCTAATTGCTCTCCCCTCAACTTAACTATTCAAAATTGCTGAATTGGCTACTTTAATCTATTTTAATTGGCTTCTCCTCTAAAAATTTTACTTCTAAATTCTTATTGGACAGGAGCGTTGATAATAGCTCCTCTCGGAACCAGGGCTCTCAATTAGCCACAGGGCTTCCTGAGAGGGACTGCCAGGGTTTTCTTCGGAGGCTTTTAGCCTCTTGACTTTGCCTGCGATTGCAAAGTCTTCCCTGGACTCAGCGCTGCCTAGTATAGGCTGTTGGAGGCTCTGCTTAGCGCTGCCGCTTTCTGCTGGCTGTCTCTCACCGCCAAATGCCGCTGGGAAAGCGCCGCTGCTGCTGCACACCGCCGCCACTAAGCGCTCCTGCTAGACCGCCACCGCCTCTGCAGCCTCCTCTTAAAGCCCACACTGCCCTCATTCCTTCCGTGGCCTCAGCTACCTCGTGGCGCCTGGCCCATAGGCTCTGTAGCCTCAGCAGCCATTTTGTTTTGGTGTGAAGAAGCTCCGGTGGCCATTTTGATTCTCCCCTTTGGGACAACAAAGTCATGAGTACAAGCCATTGCTTCCTCTCCTGCCCATGATCCACAAGTCCCTCCAACTACCCTGGACACTGCTCCCACCACCGAGTCTCCTTCATCCGGGACCCAGAGGTGCAGACCTGCCCTGGAGGCTCCCCCCACTGAACCCTCTTCCAAGGCTCCCAGGTCTAGTCACAGGACTACAGCCAATCCAGCTTCGCAGGACGATGGCAATGCCACTCAGGCTCCTCCCAAAAAGGCCTGAGGCAAGACCAAACATACGGAATCCCATCTGTTTCAGTCTGAGGCCTGTTCAATCTAGTCCTCCTCCTGACCTATCTTCTGATTTGGAGGATGATCTCTTCCCTGCAGCATCCATTATCCAACCTGAGGAAGCCAGAGGCACAGGCGATCTGGCGTGTAGTAGGGATGAATCCAAAGGTGGCAGGAGCATCACTCCTGATGAGGAGCCCTTGTACCAGAAGGATATCTCTTCCCTTTCCTGCCGCCGTTGTTACTCACCTGGCATGGCTGATATCATATCTGAGGCCATTGAACGTGGCATAGAAGCAAGACTTAAGCACAGGTCTTCTAACCATTCTACTCCACGCAGGTCTTCTTCTGCTTCCAGATGCAGGAAAGGTGATTTCTCGGCCTCCTTCATCACATAAGTTACCAGGCATGTCCAGCCAACCATTGGTTTTCGGAGAGGAGGAACTCCCTGCATGAGATTCATATCTTTCTGAAGACGAGGGCCTCCCCCCCGACCCACCTACCTTTGTCGGTCTTTTTAAACCTGCTGTCTTTCGGTCTCTTCTTTTTAAAGCCAATATCGCTGGCATCCCTTCACCCAAGGCTCCTCAGGGAACGGAGGTGGACACCACCAACCCCCTCTTCATCCAGCCTAAAGTGAAAAAAGAGGTGACTCCATCACCCAGACACTTCATAGACATGGTCCAAAACCAATGGGCATCACCAGGTACAGGCCTCCTCCCCAATACCTTGGACAAGTGCCTGTATAATGTGGGACCAGAACTCACCAAGGCTCTATAGGTACCTTCTATTGACTTGTAGTTAGCTTGTCCTCTCCTAACGCAGCCTCAGCAGCTCCGAAGGAGGCTCTTCGCTCTGAAGACAAGAGAATAGAACAAACTCTGGTCAAGGGACATCAGGTCTCGGCTTGGGCCGTCAGGGCAGCTATGTCTGCTTCTTTCTTTAGTCACTCTGCACTCTTATGTCTAAGACAACTTCAAGGGAGACTTCCAGCCAGGGATTCTAGGGCCGGCCACTAAGAAGCAGGAGGGTCGGAATCAGTCCTTTTATCGTAGGCAGCCCTTTCGTGGACAGGACGGGGGTTCCTCCAACCCCCGTCCGCAATGTCAGGCTCCTTCCAGACAGGGCCCCTCCTTCTCCAACAGATCAGGCAGAACCAACCAGAGATTCCAGCCCAGAAAGTCATTCAAGGATAATACCAACCGTCCCTATAAGAGGCAGAAGTGACTGCCTGGAGGATCTCCTGATCGGGGGACATCTTGCAACCTTTGCGGATCATTGGGACGACATCACCAATGACGTGTTGGGTCAGGTCCACTATCAGATTAGGCCTTCTCTTGGTCTTGCGCTCCAGCCCTCCAAACCACTTTGTTACGTGCCCAATCTCCAGGGAACCTCACAAGATGCTCCTAGTAGAGCAGGCCATCCATCATCTGCTTCACATTTGGGCCATTCAACCTGTGCCTCCAGGCCAAGTGGACAGGTTTTTTACTCTTGTCTCTTTATTGTGCTAAAGTCTTCGGGGAACTGAAAAGTAATCCTCGATCTCAAATTTCTAAATCGATTCATCAGGTACAGATTCAAAATGCACTCTCTCCTGTCAATCCTGGAGTGTGCAAAACACGATCACCTCACATCAGTGGACCTCATGGAGGCTTACCTCTATGTGCCCATTCACAAGCAACACAGATGTTCCTCCGCTTTGCCTATGTGGTCCGTCACTTTCAGTATTGGGTCTTCCCCTTTGGGCTGTCAGGGTTTTCCCAAACTCCTGTCAGTCGTAGCAGCCCACTTGCGAGCCAGACCCATTCGGATCATGTGCTACCTGGATGACATTCTCCTGTTGTCCAGGTCACACAACTGGGCTCTTCAGGATCTCCAGGACACCTTACAGGTGCTTCAGGAGGTGGGATTCTCCATCAATCAGGAGAAGAGTCACCTTGTCTCCACCTCACATCTGGTACTCTTGGGGACCCTCATCGATTCTTCTCAGGGGAAGGTCTTCCTGTCTCAGGAATGCCAGATCAGCCTCAGAGACCTGGCCAACGAGGTGTGAGGGAGACAGCTGGTCCCTCTTCTCCAGCTGTCTCAATTGCTGGGGAAGATGGTCTCATACTTCTCCATTGTTTCTTGGGTGCGGCTCCACAGCCGCTGCCTTCAATGATTTGCCATTCCAGAAAACCAACAGCAACCAACCCCAGTGAAAGTCAGGTTGACTCCAGAGGTAATCTAATCTCTGGACTGGTGGATCTCCCCAGCCATTTCTCGGAGGTCCTTCTTCAGGGAATTTCCACGTCTCATATTCATGATGGATGCAAGCTTATTGGGATGGGGAGCTCACCTGGAAGATCAAGTGGCTCAGGGTCTCTGGTCCGATTCTGACCTTTCTCACAGTATGAATTGGCTAGAGTTGAGAGCCATCCATCTGGTTCTCCTTCATTTCCAATCCTCACTTCTCAATATACACATGCTGATTCAGATGGACAACACAACGGCCAAGGTGCACGTCAACCGCCAAGGGGAAACGAGGGCGCTATCTCTCACGAATCTGCCTTTTGTCTAGGAATCTGGGCGGAAGCCAATCTTCTCTCTCCACACCGAACACATCTCAGGCACAACAACACCCAGACAGATTGAGCCGCACAACAATCGACCCTGCGGAGTGGAGCCTGAACCGTCACATCTTCAGACAGCTATCGTCCAGGTATGGGACTCCAGTGCTAGATCTATTCGCAACGGTATCCAACAGGCAGTTGCCCAGGTACCTGTCTCGTTACAGGGCACCAGGCGCAGAAGGGACAGATGCCTTAAGGTGCAGGTGGCCTCACGGTCTCCTGTACGCCTTCCCTCCCTTCCCCGTTACAGAGGGTGATTTGGAAAATGATAGAGGAAGACGCCGAACTCATCCTAATTGCCCATCATTGGCCGCAACAACCCTGGTATGGTATCTTCCAATGATAATGTCCCCTTTTCATCAGGGGTCCATTCACCATCCCAACTTGTCCTGGCTTCGCCTAACTGCATGGAAACTGAGTGGGCGGTCTTGAGGGCGGCTAACCTTTCTGAGACTGAAATTCGGATTATTCAGGCTTCTCGCCTGCCACTCACAGGATCTATGAATCAATGTGGAAGACCTTCACTACATGGTGCTGCTCTTGAGATGCCATCCCCCTGAAGGCTTCAGTCCCCCAGGTTTTGGAGTTCTTGCAACAGGGGCTTGATAAGGGGCTCTGGCCAAACACCTTATGGCGACAAGTGTTAGCTCTCTCTTCGGTTCTCTCACTTCACCGAGATGAGGCTCTTTTCTTGCACCCTCATGTTCACCGCTTCATTAGGGGTGCGTCTAATCTCTGTTCTCCTGTCATACACCCTTTCCCCTTGTGGCATCTAGCCAGGGTCCTTGACTTTCTTGCTGAACCGCCCTTCAAATCTCTCAGGTGAGCCTCATTGCATCATCTTACACTGAAGACAACCTTTCTGGTGGCCATCATGTTGTCACGGTGGCCCTTTCCATCCATCTGACCTGTGTATTTCATCCGGACCATGTGGTCCTTTGCCTTGATCCCACCTTTGTTCCAAAGGTAAATTCGGTCTTTCATTGATCTCTAGACCTCTCTTCCAAATTTCTGTCCTAATCCTTCTCACAGACTTGAACGCAAATGGCACAGATTAAACATACTCTTAAGACCTGTATTGCCAAGACGGCTGTCTTCAGGGCCCCCGAAGCTCTCTTCGTCTTTTTCCATCCCACAAATAAGGGGCTAAAAGCTTCTCCATCAATTGTTGGGCGCTGGATCCAATCTGCCATTTCAAGAGCTTACCTGGCACATCATCTCACTCCTCCATCATCACGGCACATTCCATGCGCAGTGCAGCTATGGTGGCAGCGTGGACAAGACAGGCCTTGGTGGAGATCTGTAAGGCGGCCACCTGGACTACTACTACCCCCTTTATCTGCCATTATAAGGTAGATACATAAGCTTCAGCGGATGCGGCATTTGGACAGTGGGTCCTTCAACAAGTTCTTCCCTCTTCAAGCTTCTAGCCCAGTCCCATTCCCACCCAGGGACAGGCCTAGCTTTGGTATGTCCCATGCATGACCGCTGTCTCCACCAACTTTGGAGAATGGAGCATTGGTTCATACCTGATATGCCCCTTCTCTGGGCAGGTGGAGACAGTGGTCATCCCCACTCTTTCAGGCTCTGGCCTAATTTGCAGAGGGAGATCTGGGAGAACTACTGGAGCATCAAAGGGATTGAGAGCAATCGAATAGCGCACAGCAGTCTACTTATCTCCGTCAAGAAAGCAGGAGGACACTCCTCAGAGGTGATGACATCACTTTGGTAGACTCAGTGCTATTGGTTACTGGCTGAGTTAACCCATGCATGACCGCTGTCTCCACCTGCCCAGAGAAGGGGCGTATCAGGTAAAAACCAAAGCCCAATTTTAACAATTATTTATGGACATGATTTTGGGTTAAATTCTTATTAAAAGCTGAGAATTGTTAATCCTTGGCATGGCGATATAGATGCTGTAACTAAACAGATAAAATTAGAATCTTCTTGAATGAACTATAAATGTAGCAAGAATAAGTTGTGTAATTGAGTCATACTTTATTCCTTAATACATTGCCTGATCAAAAATATGACTTGATACTTCATCTGTTGTAGCATTTAAATAAAGTACTGCAGTGCCAGCCATGTGATTGTATGTTTGAATATCTTTTTCATTGATTTTCTGGAAAAAAATCTTGCAGGAAAACTCAAGTGGTATGCCTTTCTCCATCATCCTACTCTAATAGCTAGCTTAACGTTGTTAGAAAATCACAAATAAAATATGGAAGTGGTAGATCATCTTCAGTTCTTCATTCTTGTAATGTATCCAATGCAAAAAGGTCATTTTCCTATATTTTAATCCTAAAATTGTTTTTCATTTGTTTTTTTTAATTCTAACAGATAAAAATTAATTATTAAAATACATTTTGTGGCTTTTATTACCAAGTAAATGGGCTGAATGTTCAAGATTGTTAATTCCTGGATTCATACCCCTTGTGGCTTGTTAATGGGATTCATGCCCTTCCCACGTGGTGGTGGATAACTGTAATGCCACCTTCTTTAAGGGAGGGGATGATTCGCCTGCTCCACTGCACCCACTGGACAACTTTTTCTCTGTCTCCTGTTATTGAGAAAGTGGTTTGGTTACAGATTCAAAGATTCTGATAAGCCCTTTCAAACAGGTGTCGGGCCAGGACATAGGACAAAGATGGCATTGATCATGGTTTTGGATGAACCATGAGGATTTGGCATTTTATACTATGATAAGTTATATACATAAAATAAGTAATCAAACCAAAATTTGCAATTAAAAAGTAGTGAACAAAAATATTTAGTTTTAGGACGTATAGAACAAGTCGTGTTTCAGGTCATATTTATGCAGAAATACTGAACTTTCAAAAGATTTACAAACTTTTAAGCACCACTGTATAAATCAGCTTTTCAAACTTAGCCACAGCAGTATTTTCATCCATCTCCAGAAATTAGATTACTTATGGTACAGTGAAAACTTGGTTGATACTATATCTGTGATGCTGAATAGTTTGCAACGATCCTAGCTGGTTCATTTGAGGAAACCTTTTTATTGTGAAACATCACAATATGCCATAATTGCCAATTCACTGTGCTGAATTGATCATGAGTCTGACTCATACAAAGTGCTTAACACTATGTACTAGTTACATTTGTCTATTTCAATATATATTTGAAAGAAAAATTAGAAACACATCCAAAATGCATTAAATTCCACACACGCCAAAAAAGGATGGAAGAATCTGTCCACTATAACAGCAGGTATTTGGGGTACTACTTTTTGTGAATTAAATGTATCTAATGTCATTTTCAAAGTTCCAGTTCAACAGTACTGGAGTACTGTTTAAACTACTGTTTTAAAGTATTAGGCTAATTTATTTTCCCTTTTTTATTCAGAGCTATGAAGCCAAATGATAACTTTAGTTTTTCTGTTAATGCAGATTGGAGAATGATTACTGGTTAATGAACATTTTTCCTTAAAATTAAAAAATATATATTCAATGTGATTAGAAATATGCTTATTAATAGTATGAAAGTTCATTAGATTCTTCCACATAAATGGTGATTGGTATATGAACAGCTAAATCAATATAACTACAGTTAAAAGAGCTGCTTCTAAAACTGTGGAGCTAGTAGAGACGCTGGGCAATTGTCACAGGTCAATTGCATTGCTAGAAAACGAAGAGATTGCTCAAGAAAGAAAGATTTGTCTTCTTTAAACTTAGATACTATCCCTTATGTAATGTCTTCCCCAAGTCTCAGATTTCTAATTGCATATTTATAACTCACTGCTAAAATATTTCAATGTTTCTTAAATACAAAATGTAAATCATAGGTGTTATAAAAGTAAAATTAACATATATTTAATCATTTCATCTAGACCAGTGGTTCTCAACCTTCCCAATGCCGCGACCCTTTAATATAGTTCCTCATGTTGTGATCTCCAACCATAAAATTGGTGTCTCGGTTCCTAAGACCATTGAAAATATGTGTTTTCCGATGGTCTTAGGCGACCCCTGTGAAAGGATCGTTCGAACCCCAAAGGGGTCCCGACCTACAGGTTGAGAACCACTGATCTAGACTAATATGGGTGCAAGAAACTTACTGTTTTCTAGAGGATATGTGGAAGAAATGTGATCAATTGAAATCCTATGAATGGTAGCTACTTGGAGTTTTACTGTTAACTTCACCCCTAAAGTTCTTTTCTGTTTGGCAACTCATTATCTCCCTTTGCATGACTGTACATGTCAGCATCTGACATGGGTTAGGATATGACACAGAAGATAGGATGGGAGTTTTTCTCTCTTCTAAATCACTTCGAAAATATCTGAAAACCATGTTATATGCATGCTGAAAAGTATGCTTGTATTTTAAGCTGCCAAAATTATTAAGAAACAAATATCAATACATAATATTCAAACAATTACATCACCTAGAAGGACAAGAAATGTTTTTCAGGAAAAGCTGCAAGATTTCAGAAATTCCATATAAATTAAAAACAAACACTGAATCGAAAGCTAATATTTTTAAGGATGTTGTCTCCTCCTAAAGGGGACATAAAAAGTTTCTCTACTCTAACAAAGTTAGCTTCATAATACAATTTAATATAGTAAAAAAATCATTTGGTTCTATTACAGAGATGTATATCACTTAAAGAAATATTTCATGTACAAAGCAGCAACAATGTCTTTGTATGGAGTATCTGAATCAGACTTGGTCCGAGGGAGATGGAATAATTTACAGAAAGCAGGAGAGCGCAGCAGAAGGTTATGTGAAAGGCCTATGAAGCTGGAAGATACCCAGTACAAAGCTAGTATCTGAAATAAAAGAAGAAAGGAAAAAGGACATACTAACTTTAACAAAGTGAATAAAAGTAATATTATTGCCAACTAGTCACATCATCTCTCATTAAAAATATCCAAATTAAAAAAAAAGCTTGAGTAACGTGTTATCCCATTTTCCTACTAGGAATTCTGAATGATAAGGCATTATACCCCCCTAATTTTATCTTTATAAATGTATCATATTAGGATGAAGAATAGTGAATAACCATGACTCCATGAAATCCTATTTAGAATGTCTGAAATAGTCAGCAATTTCCACATAGGAAGCCATCTTAAAAACTGAGCTTCATAAACCATTGTTTACATGCAGCATTTGAAGTTACTGATTTTAATACGTCAGATTGTTTTTTTTCAGTTGCCATGTAGCATTATAATTCACAACCGTTTCTCACCAATCAGCTCATATGAAAATTAGATCCTACCTCAAAAAGACATTCTTCCAAGTAGGTCATTTATGTGGCGAAAGAATATGTATTGATAATGTGCAGCAAGAGTTAATGTCCTATTTTATGATTTGTAGATGATCTCTAAATTCTGTTGTGCCACATATAACACTAGTTGGACAGAATGGGTTTAGTAAATAGAAAATATGACTTGGTGAGAGGAAGATTTGAATTCAAATCCCCACTGGCCATCACACAATGTAGGAAACAGCACTATAAGTATTTATAAGCTAGCAATACCAATATAAAATAGCAATAGCACTTAGATTTATATATCACTTCATAGCACTTTACAGCTTCTCTAAGCAGTTTACAAAATCAGTATATCAGCTCCCAAGAATCTGAGTCCTCATTTTACCGACCTCAGAAGGATGGAAGGCTGAGTCAACCTTGAGCCAGTGGGAATCGAACTGCCAATCTGCTGAAAAACAATATTCTTAATAATACGATTCCCCAATGTTCCCAACATTGAACATCCATATGAAGCCATTCAATGTTGGAAGCAAAGACCTTTTGCAGCTAATATAATGTACTATACTAACAAACTTACTGATGGAACATTTGAAGCAATGGGGATCATTAGCACAGAGACTGCTCGAAAAAAGTTGGTAGCATACTTCCAAACCCAGGATGTTTCAGTTTTTCTTAAACTAAAAATCTGGAAAGACAAATTAGAAACAGTAAGAAGAAATATCAGTTAGGATTATATTTACTGAATGATGTTCTGGACAAATTAGCTGATTATTCACATATTTACATGTATCACCTGATACACCTTTGAGTTTTTACAGCCATAGTATTCTACAGTATGATGGAAGGCCTTATGACAGGGAATTACAAGTCAAGAATTAGAGATTTTGATAATCAAACATAATAATAGAACTACAGAAATGACTACATGTAAGGTTGCACAGTTGAGAAGATTAGGGCAGGAGGTACTGACGCCAAGTAAGTTAAAGTACAATTGACAGAACCCATTCTGTTAAGACTTTGTATGTATTTTTATGTCCATATTTTTTCATTAAACCAAACCTTAACAGCATAAAATATGTTTAACAAGTATCTTTTAAAGTTATTTTATAAAATTAAATTTTAGAATTCCCAATATACTCAGAAATGTTCTTTATATCAAACTACACATGCTGTCAAAGTAAACAATTTTCTTTCTGTGGACAAAATTACTCTGTATTCGGTAAATGAATTTTTTTATCACTTGTTCTGAAGCTTCACAATAGGCTGTCTTGTTTATGCTAATTATTTTATGATCCGGAATGTCTAAGCTATTTCAGACTAAGGACTCAAGGTTAGTCCCTACATTTTGGAGTAATATATAACCATTGGCAATGATATCCACACATACTAAATCAGTTTGTTTCTAATGTAGCCACATTAGAAATGGACTGTAGGTCTACAAATTAAACCTATGTAGGCAACCATCTGGCTATTTAGATCAACTATCTACATACAAACTGCTCTGTCTATGAGATCTGGAAGCAGAAAATTTGTTTATACTAAACACTAGCAAGGTAAGTGAGAAGGACAAGTAAATATGAGTCCATCTTCTGCAGGTAAATCACAGGTAATTATTATCTCAGTATTGCAATAAAAAAAATTAAGAGACTTTCATTAAAGATTGCTCCGATAGGCACCACTTAGGTATTTTTGACAGGAATTATAGATATGCTTTCATGAAGTACAGAAAAGAGTTGTGTCTTATTTTTTAGAATTGAAAGTTTGAACCCTGGTTTAAAAAAATAGGTTGACATGGTCAAGATCATGTCAATAAATGGCTTTACTTTCAAAGAACAGTGAAGAAATTTCATTAACTGCATTGTCAGACTCTACTATTGTCCTTGGGAAAAAACCTCTTGGTTTATGAGAATCGGCTTTTTAAAAAAGAAGCTACTTCTATTCCTAGCCTGGTAGCATTATACATCGAAAAGAAAAACACAAAAGAAAAATTTAGTGGTTAGGTATGGGTGTAGAATAATTCAGTCTCTTCATTAAAAAAATCACTCTTACCAGCAGCATTAGGTGAGTCTGAATGTTTGCTATTAAAAATAAAGCAATCACTGGCTTTTGCTGGCTTGATCATTTTCTTATCTGTTTTTATTCTTGTGCACCAGTCATAAGTCAAGTGGTTTGTTATATTAAATGTATCAAATAAAAATAAATGCCATGAATTCCATCACATCAAATTATCTGAGTTCATATGCATTTAAAACAAATTCCCTTCCATTATACTACACATTTGTGAGAGTTCTAGAAAGCTGGACATTCGTTTGAATCCAAACTATCTCTTTTGTTAATTTTGCAATACTTATGAATTATTATTCTTTGCATTATATCATCCAGACCCTTAAACTTTATCAATTGTGACAATTAAATTTTAAAATGATTGATGCCCATACCTAGTGAACAAAAGCCAAATGAGGGAACACTATGAATTATTATAGTAGGTAAAATAATAAAACTAGAACTTGCTCTAATCCAGTTATTGTTACTATTAAGTATCCTTCTCCCAGCTTCAGTATACTTGCCATTTTGCTAATTTTATGGTAATTTATTTAGTTTTTATGAACAGCCCAGAGTTGTTGAGTATCATGCAGCATACAAATTTAATAAATTATGTCTATGTCTTGGGTGCTATCTGAATCTTAAATCTACAATATAGTCAGCAGCAGTGGCAATGACTGCACTTGTTTTAACATTCATATTGTCAGAAATTATTGAAATCAAGTAAAAGCATACAATTTCCAAATGAAAATTAAATATAAAAGTGCTCCTGGGATAGCATGTTGATATTTCACCAAAGTTTGAATGATAGGAATGCAAATACCAGCCCTAACTTTATTTAGTGTTTTCCTCTCTGTAGTTTGTAACTTGTTTAATAATTGGCTGTTTCCAATTCTATATGTACTAAATGTAGATATTGTGTCTACATCTCAATATTCCTTGCTTAGTGTTTTGAAAACTGGAGAGCCTGTATTAAATTAGAATTATATAAGAAGAATAAACAAATTACAAGCTGTTATGTTACTTGGGGTACAACAGCTTCTAATCCACCCCCTGATTTTATAATAGACCTAATACCTCTACTATCAGTAGATTGAGAAGTCCAAGAGTGATTGGCAAAATCCAAGTTGAGTCAGGTAAAGTGAGATCTTTAAACCAGAGTATGCCTCCTGTGGAAAACTGCTCCTGAATTAAAAGCCCTGTTGAAAACACACAAATAATTGGCATATTATTTATTGTAAATGTGGCAAATATTTTAGAGCATTAGTACTGATAGTGAATTTAAACTAGGAATGATTGCTAGCAGATTCTGTAAAAAGGACTAGCAACAGCAACTTCTGGATGTTGGTTTTCTCCTACTTGGTTAGATCTATAAACACTAGAGCTAGATCTACCAATGGGTTAGACTAAAGTAATAGTTGAGAAGTCATTGCATTTTTTCTTTTCAATTCAGATTTTTAAATTATACAACTTCATTGATAATTATGCTTACATTTTGCATATTAAATATTATTCAGCAGCTTCAAAGGTAAATAGATCATCTGACACAGACCATTAATATTGGATCTCTGTCTGTCCATCTCTCCTCTCCCTCTCTCACAGAGTAATACTCCTGCCCCCTACTTCCTCACGACACTCCTTTAAGGTGGTTTGAACTGAGAGAGAGAGAAAGGGAATTTTCATGCCCATATAGGCAGTGTTTTTGAATCAGTGTTGATCCCGACACCTGCCTAGATAAGTTCCTGCAGTTTTCTTGACAAGATTTCTGGTTTGCCATTGCCTGCTTCCCAGGACTGAGGGAAAGTGACTGGTTGAAAGTCACCATGCTAGTTTTGCAACCATGATATTAGCACTCACAGTCCCCCAGTTTTTAGCCTGAGGCTTTAACCACTACATCAAATTGGCTCACTATGCAAAGCTCTCTGCTGCACCAGATTAAATAATAATAATAATAATAATAATAATAATAACAACAACAACAACAACAACAACAACAACTCCGCCGTTGCCGGTCCCAAGCCCGGATGAGAAAGGAGGAAGGTTGGGGTCAGGTTGGCATCTGGTCCCGTAAAAAACCCCCCGCCAACCCATACAATATGGTGAAAAAAACAAATAAGAATTCCATACCGCATCGGTCGTCGCGCGGGTTAACAAGGGCCGCGGTGGATGTTGGGGTCCCTGGACATCCGTCGACAAGTGGGCTACAAGTGGACCAGCCAACAAAACGACAAAAATATAGTGCAGATGAAAACCGTGCCATAATGGCCTGTTACTACAACTCAGAGCCAGAAAAAAGAGGCTATTTAAAGAGAATGTATGAATTATGGAAACAACAATATCCAGATTCAAATGTTAGTGAACAACGACTAGCAGATCAAAGGCGATTTATTATACGGAATAAAGTGTTTAGTGAAGTTGAACATGAGGAAATTCAGGCAAATTGCAAAACCCCAAAAACAATATCACAAGCGGAAATAACTGATATTCAAGACACAACTAAAGACAGTATAGTAGAACTCCCAGAAGAAGCTCTCGGGGAGGAAATAACATCACCACCACTAGAACCAGTTATCACTGAACCAACTGATGAACTAACTCAAAAACAAAAAGAATTGAAGGATAAGATCATGGAGCATTTTCTGCTTAATGAGGAAAGGCAACGTTTACCACCACTAAAAACTGTGCCTAAGAAAATTTTGGCCCCTATCATGAAAATGGTTAATGCAGTGTTTTCAACAATTGAACCGGGATCCATCTTGGAAACAAACCAGTTAATGTACAGCACAGCTGTAATAGTCACTAATGAACTAGGCATTAAAATTAAAGTACCTAGTCACACAACAGAAAAAGCATCAAAGCCAAAGTGGAAAATCCGTTTAGAACAAAAAATCAAAAAATTAAGGGCAGATGCTAGTAACTTAAAGAACATGCATGAGCAACGGCTTAAAAACAACAAAATCATAGATCGGCTAATCAGGAGATATAGATTGGATACAAGAAACATCAATGAAGCTGTAGAGATTGTAAAACAGCAGATAACAGCAACAGCTAGAAAAATTGAAAGATATGAGGCACGAATCATCCAATATAAACAAAATCAGCAATTTCGATCAGACCAACGGCGTTTTTATCAAAGTCTTAATGTAAATGGTGACACCAAAAGTGAAAAACCAGAAAAACAGGCCACAGTTGAATTCTGGAAAGAATTGTGGGAAAATGCAAAGGACTACAACAAGGAAGCAAAGTGGATACATGACTTTGAGAAAAGCATTGGCAACAAACAAATGCAAGCATTAGAAATAACAACTGAGATGGTCAAAAATCGAGTTAAAAAGGTAAAGAATTGGACATCACCTGGAAAGGACCAATTACATGGTTTCTGGCTCAAATATCTGACCAGTTTACATGCAATATTGGCCAGGCAACTGAATGAAATTTTACAAAAGGGCCAAATTGATGAATGGTTGACAACTGGAAAAACATACTTGATTCAGAAAGATGCAACTAAAGGAACAACACCTGAAAACTACAGACCAATAACATGCTTGCCAACAACCTTCAAATTACTCACAGGCATTATTGCAGATAACATGATGGATTATTTGGAAACAAACAACATCTTGCCAGTAGAGCAAAAAGGCAACAAAAGAAGCAGCAGGGGCACAAAAGATCAGCTTCTAATTGATAAAATGATATTAGAAAATTGTAAGAACAGAAAAACAAACTTGAATATGGCCTGGATTGATTACAAAAAGGCATTTGACTCACTGCCACATAGTTGGATCATAAAATGCTTAGAAACAACTGGCATTAGCAAAAATATTACATCCTTTACTGAAAAGGCGATGAAACAATGGAGAACTGAGTTGGCAGTGGGGAATGAGATCTACGGAATGGTTAATATCAAGCGAGGAATTTTCCAGGGTGATTCACTTTCACCTCTTCTCTTCATCATCGCAATGATCCCACTATCAGTAATCTTAAAAAAAATGAAATTAGGCTACCAAACAGCCAAAGAAGCTGAAAAAATTTCACATTTACTATATATGGATGATTTGAAACTCTATGGAAAGTCAGAAATAGAAATCCAATAATTGACAAACACAGTCCGAGTATTCAGCACCGATATTTCAATGCAGTTTGGCATGGAAAAATGCGCCACTGTATCCATAAAAAGGGGCAAAATCACTGCATGTGAGGGAATTGAAATGCCCAATGGCCAATTAATTAAATGCAAAGAAAATGAAGCCTACAAATACTTAGGCATTCTGCAGTTGGATAACATCAAGCATGGAGAAGTAAAAACTATTGTCAGGCGAGAGTACACCAACAGAGTTAGGAAAATTTTAAAATCTAAATTGAATGGTGGAAATACAATCAAAGCCATAAATACCTGGGCAATACCAGTTATAAGATACACAGCTGGTATAGTTAACTGGACACAAGCTGATTTGGACCTTTTGGACCGAAAAACCAGGAAACTAATGACAATGCACTACAGTTTACATCCACGTGGTGATACTGATAGACTATATCTGCCCCGAAAATCAGGTGGCAGAGGATTATTACAAGTGAAGCAAACAGTTGAAGAAGAAAAACATGGACTGGCTGATTATTTAAAAGAAAATCAAGAACATCTATTAATCGAAGTAAAGAACAAAAATCTACTGAAGGCCCAACAGACGAAACAAGAATACAGAAAAGATGTGATAAAATCAAGAATGGAGTTGGCAGAACAAAGCACTGCATGGCCAATTTCTGGAAAAAATAAAAGATAAAGTGGACAGTGAACAAACTTGGTTATGGTTAACAACAGGTACATTAAAGAAAGAAACAGAGTCACTAATCCTGGCTGCGCAAGAACAAGCTATCCGCACAAATGCCATTAAGGCCAAAATAGAAAAATCCTCTGATGATGCCAAATGCAGTCTTTGCAAAGAAGCTGATGAAACTGTTGATCACATACTCAGCTGCTGTAAAAAAATCACGCAGACTGATTATAAATTGCGGCACAATTCAGTAGCACAAATGATCCATTGGAATTTGTGCAAAAATTATAATATCAAAACAGCAAAAAACTGGTGGGAACATCAGCCTGAAAAAGTCACCGAAAATCAGATGGTCAAGATCTTGTGGGATTTCCGTATACAAACCGACAAAATACTGGCGCATAATACACCAGACATCACACTGGTTGAGAAAAATAAGGTCACAATCATAGACATCGCAATACCAGGTGATAGCAGGGTCGCCGAGAAGGAACATGAAAAAATCGCAAGATACCAGGACTTAAAAATCGAAATTCAACGACTATGGCACAAACCAGCAGTGGTAATTCCAGTGGTAATTGGCACACTGGGTGCTATTCCAAAAGCACTTGAATTACATTTAAAACAGTTAAAAATTGACAAAATCACCATCAGTCAAATGCAAAAAGCCGCACTGCTTGGATCTGCACGCATATTACGAAAATACGTTACGACGTCCTAGGCCCCTGGGTGGGGCCCGACTAGTAACCAATGCCAAATCCGGCGAAAAAACTGGCCGCTGTGATACAATTGTATAACAATAATAATAATATTCAATGAATAGCTTTTGCTGATTAATTCTTATTGCTCTACTATAATGCACTAACACTTGAATAATTATGTTGGATATTATTTATACTCCTCATGCACTGTACAACCTGGAAGCCTATCTGAACTCTCAGCTCCTGCATGAAGAACAGACATTAGTGCCTGTACTCTAGAAAAATTTAGATGGCCCCTCCCTGCTGTTGTTCAGAAGGCTGGTGAAAATCTGGCTCTTCACCAACCTTTGGCGAGGGAAGAAGAGTGAGATTCCTTACTTCATTCGATCTGTCTAGTGGTGGGTTACAGGCACTACACCCCGGTACGAGTGTACCGAAGCCTGCTCAGAGCACCAGGTACCGTTCCAGTACGGTGCTCCGGAGGGCCCTTCCAAGCTCACCCATCCTTTAAACCTTTGGCGCTTCTGCGCACAGCATGTACGGCGCCTGCATGACGCTCTGCCAAGCAGCTTAAGCGTCATGGAGGTTTGCAGAAGCATTGCAGGCAAGTATGACGCATGCATGCATGTGTCCATGTGTGTGACGCTGGGCCTGTTCTAACCGTACCGGTTGGAACGGGATCCGGAACCCACCACTGGATCTGTCATACTTGCCATTTTACTATGTTTATGTTTGAGTATTGTAAACTACCCAATCATTGGGAATCAGACAGTACACAAGTTTAATTATACTTACTTGCTGTAATCAACTTCAGAATTAAAATGATTTAATGGCAAAGCTAGAAAAAATATTAAGTCTGAAAAGAAATGTTTCATTTAAGAAAGTAAATCACCGAGAAAAGAATTTTAGAAAATACAATAATTTAAAGCAGTACTACACAACTATTACCTTCAGAATCTCCTCTGCCAATACTTAAATCACGTAAAGCTACGGAAACAAAGACCCATACTGGAAGCTGTACCCAAATGAGCAGGGTGGTCTTGAAAGGATGACAATTATCTCGAATATATAACTCTGAAACTATTCTTTTTATATTTCTCCTGTAGCATGCCCTGGATGGAAAGAGAAATAAAAGATCATTTTAGAGATTAACAGAACAGTCCATGAACAAAAGTGGTTACTTCTACTGAGTTAGAATTTCAGTATATACCAAGTCAAGTCCATCTTGACTTTAAATGTTACAATAAGGAAATTGTCTAGAATTAGAATTTAGCAGTATTTCTAAGGTAAGAAAGAATAGCACATTATATTAAAGCTATTGCTAGTGGAACTATTACTGTTAATTTTGGACTATTTTTTAATGTAATTAAAGTGGGGCAAAAGAATATTTAGTCAGCCACCAATTGTGTAAGTTCTTCCACTTAAAAGATGAGAGAGGCCTGTATTTGACATTATAGGTAGACTTCAACTATGAGAGACAAAATGAGAAAACAAATCCAGACAATCACATTTCTGATTTGGAAAGCATTTTTTTGCAAATTATGGTGGAAAATAAGTATTTGGTCACCTACAAACAAGCAAGATTTCTGGCTCTCACAGACCTGTAACGTCTTCTTTAAGAGGCTCCTCTGTCCTCCACTCATTACCTGTATTAATGGCACCTGTTTGAACTTGTTAGCAGTATAAAAAACACCTGTCCACAACCTCAAACAGTCACACTCCAAACTCCACTAGGTGAAGACCAAAGAGCTGTTGAAGGACACCAGAAACAAAATTGTAGACCTGCACCAGGTTGGGAAGACTGAATCTGCAATAGGCAAGCAGCTTAGTGTGAAGAAATCAACTATGGGAGCAATAATTAGAAAATGGAAGACATACAAGACCACTGATAATCTCCTTTGATCTGGGGCTTCACGCAAGATCTCACCCCCTGGGGTCAAAATGATCACAAGAAAGGTGAGCAAAAATCCCAGAACCACACGGGGGGACCTAGTGAATGACCTGCAGAGAGTTGGGACCAACGTAACAAAGGCTACCATCAGTAACACACTATGCCGCCAGGGACTCAGATCCTGCAGTGCCAGACGTGTCCCCCTACTTAAACCAGTACATGTCTGGACCCGTCTGAAGTTTGCTAGAGAGCATTTGGATGATCCAGAAGAGGATTGGGAGAATGTCATATGGTCAGATGAAACCAAAGTAGAACTGTTTGGTAGAAACACAACTCGTCGTGTTTGGAGGAGAGAGAATGCTGAGTTGCATCCAAAGAACATCATACCTAATGTGAAGCACGGGGTTGGCAACATCATGGTTTTGGGCTGTTTCTCTGCAAAGGGACCAGGATGACTGATCCGTGTACAGGAAAGAATGAATGGGGCCATGTATCGTGAGATTTTGAGCGCAAACCTCCTTCCATCAGCAAGGGCATTGAAGATGAAACTTGGCTGGGTCTTTCAGCATGATAATGATCCCAAACACACTGCCCGGGCAACGAAGGAGTGGCTTTGTAAGAAGCATTTCAAGGTTCTGGAGTGGCCTAGACAGTGTCCAGATCTCAACCCCATAGAATATACCAGGAACAGTGTGTGCCAACCTTGTGAAGACTTGCAGAAAACATTTGACCTCTGTCATTGCCAATAAAGGATATATAACGAAGTATTGAGATGAACTTTTGATATTGACCAAATGCTTATTTTCCACCATAATTTGCAAAAAAAAATGCTTTCCAAATCAGACAATGTGATTGTCTGGATTTGTTTTCTCATTTTGTCTCTCATCGTTGAGGTCCACCTATGATGTCAATTACAGGTCTCTCTCATCTTTTAAAGTGGGAGAACTTGCACAATTGGTGGCTGACTAAATACTCTTTTGCCCCACTGTACCTGTGGAAAACATTTGACTTTCAGGAGCAGCTATTTAGTATTTTTATAAGTTGTGGGAGATCATTCATTCATAAGTTGTGGGAGATCATTATGGCCACCTGCTTTAAAAAAAAAAAAAGAATGGCAGCAAAAAGCCTCCAAGATTTAAATTATTCAAAGAAAAGTAATGGTTAATGATAGTCTATTTTTATTCCTGATCGTAGTAAGAACAGATACTGTAAAACTTGGAGACTAAAGTTATTTATTCTTCATTTCTCATCCCATTTTTCTTAAGAGATGCCTTCTATATTGTATACCTGAAAACAGGGATTGCATTCTTTAATTGTAATTGATATGAGAGTGATTCTGAGAACTCCTTGGCAGAAAAACAAATGCTTCAAATAAATTTGTTCATCATATGTCATATCTGGGAACAGTTAATAGGAATGTAAATAAAATATTTTGAATAAAAGAGAAAAGATCAGAAGTTTACTTAGATCTCTATGAAATGCTAATCAGAAAATATACAAATAGCTGAAAGAAAAATATAGAAAAGGAGGCCAAATCCCAGAGCAAGACCTACAGTAGGATTACTGTACAAATACCATAGTAGGATATGGTACAAGCATCTTACAAATATGTTTGTCTCTCAGATAACCAATCCAAATACGAAATACTGAAGAACATATATTGGTATTTTCTTGTGATTATTAGAGACATCTTACCTAGCCTCCTTTTCAGACCAATTGTGTTGCTTTGCAGAAACTGAAACTTCATAACGGAGCTGTTTGGCTAAGGATTCAATTTCAGGCTGCAATTTTTCTAACTAGCTGAAAAGACAAAGAAGTCTTAATTATACAAAATACACATTTTCTCCCATATTATTTTCTAAAAGTATCACCCAGCCTCTTAGTTTCTAGGTCAGCAACTTAGCTATACATCATGTGACATTTTTCACACTATTTGTGTTAAGGATATCTTCTCTTCTAATGGAAATTTTAGTGTATATCATAAAGTATAAACAATGAACAGGCAAAATAAGAAATGTTAGAGGGCATTCTGTATGACAAAGGATGAATATACTAAGAAAAAATATTGTGCACAGTAAAAAAGGAGAAAGGGGAAAGGAAGAAACAGATATTTATCCAGACTAATAAGATCTTGCTTACATAATTTAATTAAACTAAATATATTCCATACATCTCAATGCATCTGTATACCCATATTACTTCATGTATTTCTAGATGAGGCAAAGTGAATGTTAGTTGCTAAAAGTTCAGGAGCTGAAGATGTGCCCACATGGATGCAAATCCAAAAAAATCGGATGAATGGTCATGCAGGTGCTAGCGTCTTTGTGCTGGCACATCTTTTTCACAAGTACATAAAGATCTTAGCAGAATTTGGACTGCTCATCTAAATTTTACCATTTATAAGCTGTCACACTTCAACATCACTCGGTGTAAAAAAACGTGCACCCCACTTTCTTCGGGAGGGTCACTTTTAATATCCACATTCCGTAAATAAGAACACGATCTACTAAGAAGAACTCCCTCTGCAAAGGCTGAGTGGCAACCCCTCCTTTTGGAACTCACGCGGGCGACGACGCGCTTCTGGAAGACGCTGAGAGGAAGGGTTAGGCCAGTGCGCAGGATGGCCGTAGCTGCCAACACCGTGGACCACCAGGGTAGCCCGGATGCAACCTGCAGCGCTATTAACCCCGATTCTACCGTCGCGACAGGCGCCGACGAAGAGAGCGTCTCGTACCAGGTCCCAACCCAGGGAGGGTCTCTGTGGTTTTCTTCGACACCCCCGGCGGGCGCAGGCGTACAGAGGAATCGAGCTCCCCCGCAACGGCAAAGGACATCGAGGGAGGAGCGGGAGCGCAGCCCGTAGGCGACCCTAAAGGCCATTCTAGATCCAGCAAACGACGCCATCTTGCTGGCCAGAATGCGCATGCCCTCAGACGAAAAGTGGCTTTATCGCCAAGGTCTAGGCCAGGATCCTCCAAACTTGGCCGCTTTAAGACTTGTGGACTTCAACTTCGCCAGGTAGCTTGGCTGGCCGGGGAATTCTGGGAGTTAAAGTCCACAAGTCTTAAAGCGGCCATGTTTGGAGACCCCTGGCCTAGGGTAATATTTGGCTGGGTAATTCTAGGAATTGAAGCCGCGCATCTTAAAAATGGGTAAACATTGAGAAATGGCGCTAGCTTTTGAAAGTTCCGGTTCCGGTTTTTTGAAGGCGTCTTTGGCGCTTTGCTTGAGCGGAAGTGGAGGACCATAATAGTTGACGTTTAGCTTTCAGCGGTACGCATGTATGCATTCCTCCTCCTCCGTTTTTTTTTTTTTCTCATATGGAATCGCTTTGGATGAAGAATGAGCTGTTTTATTGTATTTGACTGAAGAATTAGGTTAAAGTGTGTTTTTTTCCCAACGAGAAATGTAAAGCGATGCTTTTGGTTGCTTACCGATAGCCTTGATTTGAAAAAAGCGAGTCTTCTTCCAACCAGGCCAAATAAGGCTGACATTGCAGGGAAGGTCATCCAAGAATTTTTTTTTTGATTCTCTCTCTGCGGTATATTATCTAGTATCACTCTCTCTACATATCCCCAAACTACAGAAAGTTATCCTCAAGGAAAATCGCATGAAATGAGCGAGAAGGGAGAGATGAATCCCGACATATAGCCACATTTGATTATTACTATTTCTGATACGTAACCTCCCTTATTTTCTATGCAGATGTGCACTTTTGATTACAAAATAAGCAGAAAAGAAAGATATGCATTTTATCATACCAGTTCCACCATAATAATTTCCAGAGGAATATCAATGTTAGGGCTGTTTTAAAACTTTTATAGGCATAGGCACATTTTTTTCTTTACAAACCTTTGTTGCAGTGATAATCTGGATGCTTGAGGTTATAAAAGTACTCCCTGGATCTCTGCTTTTCAGTAAGTTGCAGGGGATTTTTTTTTCTTGTCCAAGAGCACCAGTAAAGTTTTTGGTTCAAGCATTCACATTTATTTGCAAATGTGATTGTAATGTGGACGGATATTTCACTCCCTAACTTCCCACTTGTTATCTGTACATCTGCATTTGAGTCTTGAAAACAAAATAAATAGCTTGACTTATTTTTTTTAGAGTGGAATATTAAATTTAAATCCAAATCCAATTCTGTTATTTACATAAATTCAGTCAGTATGGAATTAAATTAGCAATTTAAGTATCATGTAAACTGATATCATCTGTAGAGCTGAGCATATGTAAACATTTTTGTTTATTGCAATATTGGGAAGTTGCATTGGTAATTAACTGATTCATTATATCTGTATTGTATTTGTCTAAGTATTAAATAAACCAGATGTTATTTTTATTCTACATTACTAGAATTTTCTAAATCATTTAAAATGGAAGTATGAAAGAATTTAATAATAATTTTAAAATATTTTATGCTTTGTTTAAAAATTCATGCTATAAAACCCCCCCATGAATCTGGCCATGGGAAAAAAGAGAACAAATGGAAGAATCTTTTTAAAATATGAAGGATTTATTACTTAAGTTTGTCATCATAAATAGTTACATTTCTTTTTCAAATCTTGTTTGCACTGAAATAATATGAATTGGTGCAGATACTGAAGAAAATTATTGATGAATAACCGAAAAAGGAAAGGTAAATTGTAGCATCATAAGTTAATTTAGTGATGATCATTTAGCAGAGAAGGTAATGGAAAAACAATTTTATTTAAGTATCTTTTGAATGCTTTATTAGATATTAGATACAATATATAGTAATTGATGCAAACCTGCAAAAAGAAAGATTATGCATAATAGTTGCAGAATATTTTTCTATATCCTTCAAGTTTTTTGTAGGTACTGTGCCCTTTATTTCAAGGGATAATATGAACATAGTTTTTATAATACATAACATTAAATAATCATGAAGATGTTAGCATTTATTTATTGTATTATATAATTTAATACAAGAATGATTCTCAACCTATGGTCTGCAGACCCATGGGGGGGCTGTGATGTCACAGGAGGTCCGTGAAGGTTTGAAAAAATGTTATGATTTAAGACTTGGGAGTCAGTCCATTGCCACAAAAACTATTTAAAGGGGGTCCATGGTGAAGAAAAGGTTGAGAACCAGTGCATTATAACACATAATATTATCTGAATTGCACTCTGCTTCATCAGATATTGGAGTTTTGTCATGAGGAATAGTATTTTAGGGTGTGCCGAAATGCCAGTTATTGGGAGAAAAAGGAATAGAGATGAGAGACAAGTTTTATTTGTAAGAGCATTATTTCAGGGTGAAATTAATCCTTGTAAAATGGTAAGAAATTTTTATATTTTATATATTAACTATAAAATGCAACAGGATCTTATATATAAGAGATTAGGCATCTCATGATGAAATTGCTCTTTTACTTAGTGATAGAATTCCAAGAGCTAAGCAACATCTATCCTGATTATTATTTAGAAGTAAATGTCAGGGTTCCAAATAACACCACCAACAGAAGTAAAACTCAAAGGCAGGCATTTTCCTCAAACCTTAATTTTATTAGAGATGTCATATTGGCACATCTGGGAAAACCCAAATCTGAAAGCCCCCGGGGTTTTCCCCAGCCAAAGTAAAGTCAAAATCCCTTCCCTGCATACACATGGGCATCACATGGGCCAATCAGGTCACTGTCCCAACTGTAACAGATTCCCAGTCACACCTGTCCAGGTGCAGGCTGAACATCCTTGACTGAGGGAAAAAATGTTATGGCTATACATCCCACACTGACTCCATCCACCTCCCTCCTGTTTTCCACAATTTCTCCATCCACCAAGTGTGGATGGGAAAAAGTTAAAAGATGATCTCCAGGGCTGATAGTGAGCACATCAACAAATATTGTGGCTCCAACTTATACTAAGTCAAAATGAAATCCAGGAAGATGCTCCCGGATGATGGTATTCTTCATTACTGCCATAAAAATTACAGGATCACAATCAAATCTCCATTAGCTGTGGTGACTTGAAGGAGACTAATTTTTTAAGAATGATATTTTGAAATTAATAGTGACAATATATCCTGAGAATTGAACTGTTTCCCTACTGTCAGAGGATGACAACTGAAGTTAAAATTTACTATTGTTATTTTTACTTTTTTAATAACTTTTTTTCATTTTATTGTTGCAAACTGTCCAGAGTAGCCCCGTGGTAATAACAAATAAATTTAACAATAAACAAATATTTTAAATTGAATGGATGGAATTGGGGTAAGTAGACTGTTTATTCATTAGAGGCTAGGTTATATATATGGAAGCAGTTCAAAGAATGTTTTTTTTTATTGCTAAAGCAGGAACTTGGAGGAAGATATAATTTCCAGATGGAGAAAAGTTCAGGACGATTGTCGAGATGAAAACTTCCTTGACTAATTTAATTAGTTATTAACACCCCACAAGGTAGGTAATAGTGGTGGTTCATAATCATATGAGAGCTGCATACCAGGATATTTGAGAAATAAAATCCCTCCATTTTTAAAAAAAAAATCTGTTAACTACTGTTATTGTTTTAGATTAGCAAACAACACACAGAGAACCAAAGGTTGATTCTCGCTCTGCGGTATATTATCTAGTATCACTCTCTACATTATCCCCAAACTACAGAAAGTTATCTTCAAGGAAAATCGCATGAAATGAGCGAGAAGGGAGAGATGAATCCCGACATAAAGTCACATTTGATTATTACTATTTCTGATATGTAACCTCCCTTATTTTCTATGCAGATGTGCACTTTTGATTACAAAATAAGCAGAAAAGAAAGATATGCATTTTATCATACCAGTTCAACTATAATAATTTCCAGAGGAATATCAATGTTAGGGCTGTTTTAAAACTTTTATAGACATAGGCACATTTTTTATTTATAAGCCTTTGTTGCAGTGCAAGAAATAAAATCCCATTTTTTTAAAAAAAATCTGTTAACTACTGTTATTGTTTCTTAGATTAGCAAACAACACACAGAGAACCAGAGGTTGAACAGTCTGCATTTCTAGCAACATGACTAATAATTAAATCTGGTCCATGGTTCATCTTTGGAGGGTATAAGTTGGTTTCTTTCATTTGGAAGATTAATATGGTTCATCACAGAGTCAGCCAGGTGCTCAAACTGGATTTGGCATGTTTGGCTGTCTATCAAATCCTTCCCAAGGACCTATATAAGCAGATGGAAATGTTTTTTGGTATTACAGATATTGTGTCAGGATGTAAGCTACTTCAAGTAAAATTGCCTTTTGCAATTGACTGATGGTGAATTTGTCAATCTGATGGTATTCAAGTGGTGCTCCTTATTTTTGGGAATGTACCCAAAATTTACTGGGCAGACATTATTGTTGGTATCTGTTTTCTTTTGTCACAATTAATCTATTCTATTTTTGTTAGCAAGTTTTTGTATTTTATTGTCTCCAGTTCCTTCCTTCTATTCTGCTGTCTCCAGGTATTGCCATCCTCACTACCCAGATTTTTTTTGTCTTTCTTATTGACAATTGTTAAGTCTGGAGTGTTACACAAGAATTGCCTGTATGAATGCTAAAGTCCCAGCACAATTTAGCTTCATTTTCTATGACTTTCTCTATTTTATAGTCCCACTAGTTCTTGTTTGCAGGCAAATGGCATCAGCTGTTACTTCAGTTTATTTGCAAAGGTGGCACTTGCTATCTGTTGCTGCCTGGCTTTGTAAGCATTTGTTAAGGCATGGTCCTTGTGCAGCCAGAATTAGCCCCCCTGTCTCTTTAACTTTCCTACACTCAGCCATTGCCAAGTCTTGTTACCTTTAAAAAAAATGTACTAGCCATGTAATACTTTATGCCACTTTTCTGTTTTTATTATTAAATTTATTTACCTCCTATGTCACTGTAGGGCCACTCTGGATGGATTACAATAAAAAATAAAGAAATAAAAACAAAGCAAAAGTAAATAGAATAATAAAATAAAAAATATAACAAAAACAAAATGAATCAATATGACTAGTAAAAAATAGGCATGTTGGGGAGGTGGAGTCTGCTGACAATCTAATAGCTATCTCTAGAATTGAACTCTCCCATTAGATCCCCAGGCCAACTTTCAGAGGCAGGTCTTCAGGCTCCTATGGAAGGATAGATCTTACTCTAGAGGGCAGATGTTCCAAAGAGCAAGTGCTGCAGCAGAGAAGGCTCTTCTGGAGCCCAACGATCAGAATTCTTTATGACGAAACTTTGGAGACATCTATGCTCTGCTGCTTATCCAATTGACAGTGGGTTATTTTAAATTTAATCAAACTGTCTAAAGATGAATAATAGTGTTATCATGTAGAATCCTTAAAACCATTAAACCTTATCTATACAACTTAAACATTTTTCATGCTCTTAGAAGTACAGAATAGGAAGGAACCATTTAGATTATTAAATCCAATCCCTACTTGTTCAGCAAACTAAACTAAAACATATCTTGATATCATGTATCTCTAGTTGTGCTCCTAATACGTATCTGTGTGGGCTGTGTTAGCATTTTCTAAGCATATAAGAAATATATTCTTTCTAATATATTGGACAATTTGATGCGAGATTAAGGGGGGGGCTCAGCATGGATTAGTTTATAGTTAAACTATCAGAATTGACAGAATAGCCTGTTCCAGCAGCCTGGGTATTGGGTACGTTAACATGTTAAAATATGGCTAGAATCTCAAATTGCAAAGTGATTTAGTTCAATTTTGTGCAGTAGACAGTACTGTAAAATACTGTGAAACTGTATATAAGTCTAAGTGCTAAGCTCAGGAGTTTAACTTGGAATTAGACAGTCCACAGTATTTTGGCTATGGCAGGATATTACCTTTAATATATATTCAAGGATTTATTATTTTCTTTCTAGGTTTCAGTAGAAAAGGAATACTTTTTTTTTGTAAACTCAATTCAATCTTGGTGGCGTTACTTTATGTGTATGGAATTATGGAGAAGATCAGCCTTCAAATGTTTAAACTGCACAGGTACAAGAGCTGAGGAAAAGATATTACCAACAAGAATTGTCGAGGAAAATACTATTTAAAAGCTGTATATCAAGTACAACTGCTTCTATATAGCATGGAAGATTATGAGTAGTATAAGAAGGAAAGGTCTAAAAAAGAGGCCTATCCAAAAGGTGAAAAAAAGATGTTTAGGCTACTTCTATTAAGAAAGCTGTGATTATGATATGAGGGTTAAATGTATTGCTTCTGTATGCAACTGTGATTAATCACACTCATGCTTTGTGGTTTATCCATTACTTATATAAACATATTCTTAATAACCAGAACTGTACTTCAGATAAGACTAGCATTCAGACTTATGTCTGAGTGGGGTAAGATGGTTTTTCAAAATTTAAAATCCTGTGAATTATGCATTGAGGTATCCAGAGTTCCATGAATTATTTAATTACTTAAATAAATATATACCATTGTATGTATGTATGTATGTATGTATGTATGTATGTGTGTGTGTGTGTGTATGTGTATATATATATATGACTTTAAATATATATGTGTGACTTTATATGAGATATATATATCTCAAATAGTTTGTGGGTTTGTTTCAAAATAAAGACCTAGAAGGTCTCAAAAAAAAAAGAACATGTTCCTTGTCTTTATTGGTCAAGTATGCATTACATTTGAAATATAAAAAGTGTTCCAAAAATTTTCCTAATACAGACTTCTAGCATCCACTCGTCCAGGATTTTAATTTGACAAGGCTTATTTCATAAACAAGACATGAAGTGTTTCAATCTGTTCTAGTAATATTTTTGCCTTCAAGTCAACAAAATACAGATTGCTTTAATAAGAAATCACATCCTAGGAAACTTAGCTGAACCTGACAATATATTTTATTGTAATAAATACTAAGCAGCAACTACTCTGCTGAAGGATTATTTTAAAGACGCAAAAATAATCCTAATTAGCTGTAGTAAGCATAAACTAAAGATAGTTGCAAATATTATATAAAATAGTTAAATAGCATTATTCCCCCACCCATTAAAGTGCTGAAAATTAGGTTGGTATGTTTTTCTCCTTTCCATCAACAGCTATTTGGTTAGACATTCTTTTTGCTACAACCAATTTCAAATATTTCATTAGATATAGTAAAAGATAATGGAAAGGTTATTTTAGAGCACCAATAGAGGGCATGTACACAGACAAACTTATTTATTCATGAGACTTTCAACATTTCTAAATGTGCATTAACAAGGCTGCAGGATTCTTTGGGAAAGTCATTTTTCTTGCTGGCTTTACACCTAAAACTGCATTTTAGAATTTACTAAAAACTGAGCTGGTCTAAGTAATCTTAATTTCACTTGTATAAACCTTGTGTTGAACCACTAATGCTATTATTTCTGTAGGAGTAAGCCCCATTAAATTCAATGGCACTTACTTCTGAAATGATACCTAGAAGCTTGCAGTGTAATTCCATATAAGAAACAACTGCTATTGTAACAGAGTTCATTTCTTCCAACTAGCAAAGAATAGAGACATTGGCCTCTGTATTCTCCCATGCAATATTTGCCATGAGTAGAACAGCTTATAAAATTTAAAAAAGCATACCACATATTCACAAACGTATCCATTATTTAGATTTTAGAAGTACATGGGACAGATAACAATTATAATTAGTTATTACCATTTGCCACTGGTACTTCTAAAATCTAGACTGAAATAGATTCTTTCCCAATTAGTATTCTAATGTTTTCTTTTAGCAGCAGAAGTAATCCAGAGTCATACTATACATTTTGATATGGAATCTTGCAAATAAATCTAACCAAGATTAATTTCAGAATATTCCCTTGGCATGATAATTCAATATATTCTATATTTAAGCCATTTCTATCCATAAAGTTCTTAGCAGAAAATAATGGCCAATTCATTCTGACTTTTTTTTTAAAAAAAAGACCCTTGCCAGTAACTGATAGACAATAGAAAGCTAAGGAGGAGAATTTTCAAACTAGTTGCAGACAGTAATTTTATTAATGCATCTTTGTAGTAATTTGGTTAGACTATCTTAACATTGAAATGATTTAATAATATTGAAGGGGGGAGCTTTGGAGGTGCCTAAATATAATGATTAAGGATCTGTATTTGTATTTTTGTCTTATAGAATAGCTGGAGAAGAATTTTGCATAAATGTTGTATTCCATTTATAAAATTAAATTTATAATGAATAAATATGAAATCTCATTGTATAAACATACTGTAAGATTATGGAAGAAACTCAAAAATAATGCCCATTTTATGCATACTTAAATTACACAACTAGAAAAGTAATGCTTATTAATATTTTAATGTATGAAGAAAACATCCAGACTGCTGTATATGAAGATACATCTGTCACATTAAAGTTGAGCCTCTATACTGACATACTGGAAAGATTTACCTTCTGCTATCCATTTCTGTTATGTAAACAATTGTACATTTATCTGCCATTCTAAAACAGGATCAAGTTTACATAATTTTGCTAAATTTCTGTGTATGCCCAAAAGCAGCTTACAGTACTAGAAACCAACCAGCCAAAAAACAGCCTCAATAAAAAGTTAAGTCCAAAATTAATAATAATCAAAGGTGAAAGAAAATGAAACTAAGAGAGGCTAAGATGAACCATATGGTGGAATGGGCAGTCATAATGTTCACAGAGAAGTGTCAGTATGTTCTGAAAAGCCTACACATTTCAGTCCAATACAACCGAAAAATAATTTGAAAGCTGAGGAGAACTGCTTTTGCCATCTGTAGTCTCCTACAAGCCAAAAATAAATCTTCAGGCTATCGAAGGTGATCTGGATTCAACCAAGCTGGTTCATATGCACACTGCTCATATGTGGTGCCCATGCTCCTGTCCAAACCTGGGGAGGAGAGTAGATGTTTTAAGCTATGCAGAGGTTTAATTGTGAAATAAACCAACCAACAAAGAAATAGAATTGTCATTAATTCCCACTTAACCTATGTAAATTATTACCTAAATTGTTACTCTTTAAAGTAAAATATAAACATATGGAATGTTCTTAGCTCTTTTGATCCATTTTGAAAATGATGTGCATGCTACTTGTATATCATTGTGTGAAATATTACTATTTTTATCTGCTAAAGCCATTTTCATTATCAATAAGAAATTAACATTTGGGTTAAACCTGCTACTTATAAAGGTCTCCAAAATCAAGAAATATCAAACATTAAGAGTAAAATGACAGGGTTTTTATACCCTCAGATTCTCTTCTCACCTAAATATCAATTCTTCTGTGATCTTTTTACCCACTTGTACAAAATGGCCTGATGAAACTGCATTATTAGCTCAAACTAAATTTCCTCAATTTTTAGATTGTTGGTATAATTATATAAATATTGTTTGGGCAATATATATGTCACATGCAAATGTCATCCAAAATCTGTCATTGGAATACTATTAACTATACAAATTAATTAATACTGAGACACATAAACAAAGAGAATAATAAAGCTTCTCTTTTGTCCAGTACTGAAGGGGGACATTTGTCCATAAATACTAATCTAAAATATCCTTTATACTTACAGTCTGGGGGCCATTAGTCTCTGCAGAATTTGAAACCATCTTTATCAATGAATTCCAAGTTGGGTCACCAGCATGAGGGCCATTGAAAATGGGCCCACCAGTACCATCTGCTATGGGTGCAACAGGAGGAATCATTGCATTCCCATACACTGAAAAGGGCATGCCCTGTCAAAAATAGAATAATGAATTATTTTATTCATGTCTTCCCAGAGCCAAAAAAGTTATTGTATTCCTGGTTTTAGAAATATGGATATTTCAAGAGTAGTTTGTATTATAAACTGTGTGCAATCTAATCATCTTAATTTATATTACATGTGCTAAAACATGAGAATTCCTAAGTTAATGTTTCCCAATTTTGCAATTGGGACAGAATACAAAAATTAAAAATAGATATATCCATATGTGAAAATATTTTATAAAATTACTTCTCGATACATGTAAGAAAGAGTTTAATATTAACAAAGTAATTGGTATATACTCATTTCCTAGCTATTTAGGATTTAAACAACGTTTAAACAGGAAAAACCATTTAAGTAACAAAAACATGGCCAATCATCTAAATGTTAGGTTACCCCAACTTTAGGGAAGTCCATGTATCCTGCAGGAATGTGCTGATGGAATGTACCAGGAGTTACAATTCCTGTGCTCTCTCTCTCCATTGCTTGATGTGAGAATACTCCTGGATCAGACATTGGCCTGTGAATCATATGGTTTCCCATTCCACTGTGACACCAATCTACTTTATCTATAAAGAAAGAAAAAGTATAACTATTAAGATATTTATCTTATCACTTGGTTTCTAATATAATCTATATTGTGATCTAAAAACTAAAGAAAAAGGAACTCTGCTCATTTAGCCTCAAATAATATGTCACAATGAGGCTTAAAAGTTAAGTTTTTAAATTAGGACATAATTGTGAGAGGAGACTACTTCGCTACCTTCTCCATCTCAGATATGACAACAACAACCAGGTTTCCTACACCTGACTCCATCCCTCTGGGTCCCTCAGCTGTGGTGATCCTAGAAAAAGAGGTGCGAGGTCTATTTCACAGACAAAAGTCTGGAAAAGCATCAGGCCCAGATAGGGTAACTCTTTGCTTGAAAGTCTGTGTTGATCAATTGGCCCCCATTTTCACCTGCATCAAAATTCCCATTCAATTAGCATTGGAGCTCCCCCCACCTTCTGCATGGTTATGTGTTCTCTCCATTACTCTTTTCTCTATATACCAATAACTGAATCTTGAAGGATCCCTCAGTTAAAATACTAAAGTGTGTCATCAAGACAATAATGAGTTTGCATATAGATGGGAGATAGAACAGTTGGCTCTATGGTGCAGCTGGAACAATCTGGAGCTGAACACTCTTAAAACTGTAGAGATAATAGGGGATTTTAGGAGAAGCTCTTCTATTTTATAACTTCTCACAATATTAGGTATTACAGTATCAATAGCGGAGATCTTCAAGTTTCTGGGTTCTATAATCTCCCAGGACTTGAAATGGACACCTAATATTAAACCATCATTAAGAAGGTGTAAATGTGTTTTTTGAGGAATCTACTTGCCTCGGAGTTCTGCTTTTGATGGATGCGTTACTCAGAACGCTGACAGAAGGTACAACAATTGGCTAGTGTATTTGTATGTACACTGAGAGCTTATGCACCAGAGACAAATTCCTTGTTTGCCCAATCACACTTGGGCAATAAAGAATTCTATTCTATTCTAATAAACCTGTAATGACATTAATTAGCTATTTAATATGGAGATACCAGAAAATTAACACTAGCATTTTTGGGAGAAGCTTCTATTTTAACATTTAAATTATTCATTTTTTACATTTTGTTTAAATAATACATTATTGGAAGATGAGTAGAAGACAATACATACCACCTTGATTTCCTCCTAGGCCTTCAAAAGACCATATACCACTGTGACCAACTGGAGCAGCTAAGTTACTCCCTATAACAGCAGGTGTAGATGTTCCTGTTTGCCTAATACGTGCAGAACGCTCTGTTCCAATTGGAACAGGAACCTTCCTGTCTTGAGACATATTGCTGGGCTTTTCTGACCCGATGGAAACAGCTGAAGGGGTTGGAGAGGGTGCTCTCACTCCAGCAGTCATTGGTTGAGCAGATGGTTCTAAAAGCAAATACATATGAAGAATGAATTTGCTGTGAATATTTCAAGACAACGACCTTTCTTCCCAATACTTATTTTTATCCCAGACTCATTAAATGAGTAACATGAATTAAACATTAAATAATAACAACTGCAAGCAGATAAATTCTGACACCAGAGACTTGATATAACTCTGAAGTAACAGCTTGTAATTTTAATAACATGCTATCTAGGGCAAATATACAGAGAATAATCATTGGAGACACTTCTGTCTTTTGCAAATGTACAATCATGATTCTAGAATTCAGCTTACTTGAATAAAATAACTAAAAATATTTCTTGGGTTGTTATTAAAACTTAGCTGCAGTTAAGTTTTAATAACAACCTATTATTAACAAGTTTTAATAACAACCTATTTAATAACAAGCTATTATCAATTAGCTTTATTCTACTCTTCTCTAAGATAAGAAATCTGCCAGGAACCTTAATATATTTGATTATCCTATTAAAGAATGCCCCAAAATCCTCACCGTTTGATGCAGAGGAACACGGAGGCAGTAAGTTGAGTGGGGAAAAATGCTGTCTATTAAAATTAGCAGCCGTTGGTGCTCCACCATGAGCAGTTCCTGATGCATATACTTGGCCACTTGCAAGATTTGAGGTAAAGTTACCCAAATGTGCAGAAGAAGGTGTAACAGAACCATAAGGTGAATCCAGACCAACAATACCTGTAAAATTATGTGCAAAACATCACTTTCCAGGAGGAACAATGGTGCATGAATGCTGGTATTGGCATAAAACACATTTTTTTATTTAGTAATGTTAGTAATAACTTATATATATATTTTGCTGTATGAATTTTTTTACTTTGAATTTTATATATACCAATAAATCAGTTTATCCACTTGTATCACGAAGATCACATGATCTTTCTACTTCCTATCAAAATATGCTAGTAGTCAACAAATGAATCAGATTTCACTTTCTAAAACCTCTAAGCAAATATATCTTTTCCTTGCAAACTGATGAATCATAGTACAGAACAGTGTTAATTTTAGTTGTTAAATTGGGGCTAGGAATGTTTTAAAAGTGAATATTTGCTGGTTTAGATAGAATTTAGCATTAGCAAAAACCTGAATTTTCTCAAATTTCCCAAAACATTATTATCGGAATGAATTTTATTATGTTTATGTTCTGGATGATGCCTGATCATATACTGTTGAATATTTAGTATTGTTAAGTTTGGGGTTTTTTTTTTTTTTTGTTGTTGTTTTTTGCTGCTACTGCTTCCAAACAAATTTACTTGCATTTTTTAAAACATCCATGCTATTTTTATTTGTTTTATTGTATACAAGAATATGTTAAGTCATACATCAAAAACAAAGTTTCTGCGCTATGGATGTTAACTCTTCAAATTAGTTTAGACAAGAAGCACAACAAGGAACATCAGCACTACGTTTATTATAAGGTTACATTACACAGAAATGTGGAAGGCTGACTAAAAGTATTACTCCCCTCTTCTCTAGGAAGGGTCATTTCTGAAACCTTTTCTACCCCCCCCCCCAATTTGTGAATGGTCTGCACAAGACCATTGTTTGCGATGTGACTTTTCCTCTATCTTCCAAGGTCATTCCTACATACCATAACAATAGAATAAGAAATTGTGGATGCAATTTATTTGTGTTGATTTCAACTTACTTCCTGGAAAATTGGATTTTTTTTTAGGGTTACCAATAATTTTGGCCATGCCTCTACTAACATCTCCCTGAAACATGTAATTCAATCATCAATGACATCATAATTAGAAGATATCAAACTACTGTGTTTTCCCCAAAATATGACTTACCCAGAAAGTAAGCCCTCCTGATGGACAATATGAGGCCTACCCAAGCAAAGGGGGTGGGGGTGGCCAGTCCAGGAGACAGCCCGTCCCTTTCCCGTCACCTCAGCCCCTTAACCACGCCCCACGGATCAGCTGATCCAGTGAGCACCAGGAGTCCCCATTTAAGGATGAAGCCTATTCCTGTAATGGAAAATGACTTCACTCAGCAGCCACATATGGATGTTAAACAGAACAGATGGCAATCCATCAACCAGGCGCTTCAGGCTTGACCTCTTCTCCTCTGACATGGAGAAAGGAGAACTGCAGCACCATGTCTATCATTTTCAACCCCCATGGTTTGAAAATGGTTTCTGGTTAACTTTCTGGTTGAGAAAGTTAAAAATGATGGTATCAAAGGCTGCTGAGAAATCAAGGTGAACCAGGATGTATGCACTACTCCCATACTGGCTCTGTGACAGTGAAGTCAATGCTATCCCTGTACAACACCTGACCTGAAACTAGTTTAAATGGATCCAGATCATCTATTTCCTCTGAAGTCATCTGAAGCTACTACCATTCTCAATCACTTTTCTTAAAAAGTCAGAGACTTTTAAGTGTAAATTGTCCAGAATAGCTGGGATCAGTAATGGCTTCTTGAGGTGAGGTACACTATTGCCCTTATATGGCAAATTGAACCATCTCCTCCCTCAAGGATGATTTCATCACCAATCAGGAAAGATATGGATCTAATAAACTGATAGCTAGATTAACAATCCCATGGACCTTGTGAACTTCCTTAATAGTCAGAGGATCAAACCATTTCCAGTTAATAAGACAGGACATTGAGCTTCAGTCAATCTAACTACACATGCTGAGTCCAAATCTAATTCAGTATATATCCAAGTGATTTTATTTATTGGGTGTCTAGTACATTCCTAGGTAGACTTGTAGATGTCCCCCCTCCTCCAATGGTCACTTTAAATCAAGTTACTAGCCGGTTATCTAGAGATGCAATATGAGTAGAAGAGTAATTATTTCTACCACTCTTATCATCATAATGTAATCTTTAATGTTAGCTGTCAAATGGAACACACTTCACCCTTTTTTTCCAATGGCTGTCTAGGCATCTGCTCTGTTAGTTTATTTCCCAGAACTCCTTGGGAAACCAGGCTCACCCAAGATCAATAAATAGGAAAAGCCACTAAAAATCAATCACATATAGGATCCCTGACAGATGAGCTAAGGTCTCAATCAACTGGCCCACCAAATCCCAGAAAAAATCTCAGGTTCTCTCTGAATCCATCAGGATCATTAGTTCCATGGGGTGGACTGATCTATTGGTTCAAACAAGTGAGATCAATCTATATTATCCCTAATGCTTTGTCGATATCACTAAAGTTTTTTTTTCAAATTGCCTGTATAGCTGTGAGATCTCACAATGTTTCAAACTGCATTTTTCATAAATCTGATTATAATTACTATGTCTTACTGTCTGATATGCGTTTAGCTAAAGAATTTTACAATATTATTCATGCATTTTGGCTGTTAAAAACAGCATGACTGTTAGGTGAAATCTTTCTGGGAAAATAAACATTCAAAAATATAACTTAGTGATCAATAATAATTAACTTTTTTAAAGATTAGCATATTATAATCCATCTAAGATGAGTGAACAGATAAAATCCTTTTGCAGTTACATTTATGTCACGTTCCCTTTTATAGCTAAACCTTTTATAAAGTGAGCTTGCTTAGTTGCATGCACAGCTAGAATATGATCCTATTATTCAGGAGATAGATAAGATTTTACACCAATCAGACTGCAGTTCTTAACACCCAAAAACAAAACACTAGAGAGTAAAATGCACATATGAAATGAGAAAGAGATAGATCTTCTATTTACCTGAGGGATTTGGAGCTGGTCTCTGCAGTGGGGGTCTAAACCCTGGGGCTTTGGAAGTATCTAATTGATGTAATGGATCTGAATTTGACAGAAATGAAGACTTTCCAGACAAAATAGATTCCGGCGTTGCCTGAGATGACAAGACAGAACCACCCCAGAATGCATGAGCTGAAGGGGGATTATTCTCAAATAGTGTGCTAAATGGTCCAAATGGTAAAGCAGCACTGAAATTGGTGGCCATGGATTTATTTGTGGGATGGACTGAATTTTGAGAAACACTCTGAGTAGTTAAAGTAGAAGGAATTTGCACTGAAGAAGGAACACTATGGGGTCTTTTTATGTGACTGATATTAAGGACTGGAACTGTAGAATTCTGAAGAGGAGCTGAATTCTTGTGCACAGGATTGGTTCCATGGGAAGATAGCCTGACAGAGGCATTTTCTATTTTAGTTGGTGCAGAAGACTGAATAGATCCTACTGATGCCTGAGGCAAAAGATAATTTGCTGGAGAATTTATTGAAGCATTAGCAGGAGTAACTATTGGGGCAGAAGAGCTCACTGCCGTTAAATTTGGAGGTACAACCATACGAGGATCTTGTATTGGAACCTGAGGCTGTAAAGATGATCTTGCTTCTTGAGAAAGAGGCCCAAGAGACTGTGGCTGACCCAGATGTTCTGAAGGAATGCCAACAGAATTACTATTTGACTGTCTGTTATTGGCCAAATTTACCGCTTCCACAACCGATGAACTGCCTACTTCCTGGTCAGAAGATAACACCCTTTTGCTTGGAGAATTTCTTGTACATTCTGAAGGACTATTCCTAGAAATCTTTGCTGACTGGGCCGGTGGGGAAGGGGAAGAAGTGGATGAACCTGGATATTGCTCTTTGGCTGTAGGAAAAGGATATATGGCATTTGTTGTTGTTGTGCTGTTGTTGCTTGCTGTGGTTGAAATTGTTGTGGTAGTGCTGGATGTTTTCACCACAGTGACAAATAGTTGCCTTCTCACTGAGGGAGAATTGGGACAGCCATTTGCAGAAGAAACAGGCACAGTAGACACCACCGAGCTTGTGGTAGCTGTTGAACTAGAAGTCAAGGAACCCACAGAATTCACTTGACAACCACTGCTGTTTTGATTGTTATGGCGAGGCACGGTGTGAGACTTAGATGAGTTAGTTGCTCTTGCAGGGCTCAGAGGTCTAACAGGGAAAGGACCCCAAGTGGATTGAGCTGGTGGGAAAGTTCCTCCGAAATGAGTCATGGGCAACCTGGGTGGGCGAATCTGTTGGAAAGTCTGAGCAGCAAGCAATGCATGTGCAAATTGGGGAGGAGGATAGGCTAATGGTAGAGAAACTGGAAATCCAGGCCTAACACTGTTCATGGGATTCTTCACTGCTTTATGGGTACATGCTGATGAAATTGCAGGCACAGAGACTGCTGTAGCAATCTGAGATGATGATGATGATACTGCTACAGTGGTGACTTTGTTCCCAGCTACAGAACTGTGAACTGTTGTAGTGGTGGCATGTGATGATGTTCCTGTTTTGGGATAGGCTGAAGAATTTTTCAAACGATTCTTTGGAATGAGCTCATCAATTTCTTTATCTGGATCTTTAATCAGAGCATTTATAAGATGTGTTGCTTGTCGTGTTGATTCTGTGCCTCCCCTATAACAAATGTATGAGGACAGTTTAAAAAAAAAATCAGATATTTAAAGAAGGGCAATTTAATTACTTTATGGCAACATTTATGCTATGATTCCCTGTAATAGTGAACTCAAATGTTTGAATGCTAACCAGACTTGAACCAAAAAAAATCAATTATAAATAAAATTATGCTCATATAAATTCTAGACACATTGAAGTACAATACAGAAAAAGGTTCTTAATCTCAGAAAAAACACAGGGAAAAATGAAAAGCTAGATTTAAGGAAAAATGTGGGAATGAAATGTGCTCCCTGGATCTCTCATATCTTACAGGAAAGCACAGATATTTATCAAACTAGAATTCTTAACAGGAGGTTTCCAATGAGAAGGTAAGAATATAGTGTAATATTTTTTGGCTAAAATCTGTCCATTAACAAGGGCCCACCTGAGGCTTTTAGCAACTAAGTACAGAAATAAGACCAAATAAATTATTAGAAATGAAATAAGTAGTGCCTTGGTTTACCTTATTGTTATGATTCTGTCTCCTGTTTTATCTTTCTGTTTATCAATATCTATGTGTGCTCCTGTAAATTCTCTAATAGCATTGATGTTACAACCACCTCTTCCAATTACTCTGGAAATAACAGTTGATGGAACAGAAACCTTCTTTGATCTAAAAACAAATGAACAAGAACAGTAATTTCAACAGTAAATTTAAAATACTATAAAGCAGGATTGTTTTGTTTCAAAAAATGTAGTCTGATATGAAGGCCATGGTATAAAATTACTGATATTTTAAGTCAAAGATGATTATTTAGAAAGTTGGAAAGGCATTTGTACACTACAGAATTTCTGATCAGCTCCTAAGTGCAAAGATATACCATGCTATTCCCTTAATACTGAGAATGTGTTTCATGAGAAATTACTTGAATAGTCACTCACTATTTCCTTACTGAGTCAGCAACATTGTGTTGAATGTCCCAAAGGTGCTTTTTCAAGAGGCAACTGGACTTTCTGGTTTTTCTTTGAAGATGTTTAACTTCTCATCCAAGAAGCTTCTTCAGCTCTGCCTGGATGGTGGGGGATTTATACTCCTTGCTGACAGCTGGTCCTTTGCATTATTTTAGAGATTCACCGAGGCCACCTGGAGGTTTATCTGTGTCATCAGGATCACCTGAATAGCTACAAGTATCTGCAAGGAATATCAAACCTTCCATTGCCCACCATCCAGTCAGAACTGAAGAAGCTTCTTGGATGAGAAGTGAAATGTCTTTAAAGAAAAACAAGAAAGTCTAGTTTCCCCCTTGGGATAACTATGCCTGAGAATCTCCATAGACATTGTGCTGAATGCAGAAAAGGAATAAAATATTAAAGGCATGATGTAAAAAAAAGCACAATGAAACAGAGCAAAAAATAATTTATTTAACCCTCTTTGCATTCAATTCATGTTTCTCCTAACATCCCATTATTTTCATAAAACAATGTCAACCAAATTGTGTTCTTATGTGAAATTAGTTTGCTGTTTTCAACAATCATTTTTTGCAATAGCTCACACATAACTCACCATTGCATCATCTACCAGCATTAGAATGTTACAAATTGTCTAGCCATTTCCCCAGTTTTCTTAAATATTCTACCAAGGTACATAAGTTCATCTACTTGCTCTGGTTTTTCACCATTTATGAATAGTGTGGAAATGTTTAGTCCAATTTCCAAGTCAAACAGTCCCTTTGGTCTTTGATATATTAATTTTCAATTCTATGCTCTTTATTATATCACATAACCTAGCATTCATCGCAAATAATTTAGGTCTTCAGCTAAGGTTAAGGTTAATAATGGCATATACAGCACACTGTTCAGTTTGGGGCATTTTACCAAATGCAGGGGTGAAATTCAGCAGGTTCTGGAGAACCATTAGCAGAAATTTGGGGTAGTTCGGAGAGCCGGCAAATACCACCTCTGGCTGGCCCCAGAGTGGGATGGGAATGGAGTTTTTGCAATATCTTTCACTCTGGAGTGGGGAGGGAATGGAGATTTTGCAGTATCATTTCCTTGCCACGCCCACCAAGCCACACCCACAGAACCGGTAGTAAAAAAAGTTGAATTTCATCACTGATCAAATGCCACAAATGTAACCAAAGGCCGATTTTGTTCTAGGCATTGTCAGGTTATTCTATGCAAGTTTGGCTCTTTCATTAAGAAACAACCTTGAAAGCCAATATACTGTTACCAGCATCTCGCCAACTAAGAGATATATGCAGAGTATGATGCATATTCAGGAAGTCTTTATTACATATTAGCTGATAACCTAACATTGCCCAGGTATTTATTTATCCTAATCCTGTATTAGACAGAAAAAGAATGAATTATATCTATAGTGTCAAATCAAAGTAATTTTATTTATAGGATGCAGGCACCTCCCCCGACAACTTGCCCTCTTTGCTTGAAGCTAGGGCCTAGGGTGTTGTTGTTTCTTTAAGAACCAAATCCTCTTACCAGAGGGAGCCCCCTTGTGGAGTACTGTGAAGCTGTTACCATGACAATTCCACTCTGCCTTACAGTAGATGCCATTTTAACAGCCTGTATCTTAACAGAACTTGAATCCAAAATGCACACTATTATTGTCAAAAATACTGTGATTTGACACTATAGATATAATACATTCCTTTTCATTTCAGTGGCCCAGGAGTTTCAATGTTATGCTGAACACCACCCCCCAAAGGCACACACACACCCCCGAGAGGTGTTAGGGGTTTCTTACCCCCACAGTATTTTTTTCCCCAGAGAGTAAGTCATCTATGTACCAAATTTGGTTGAAATTGCTCAAGGCATTCCAGAGTTATGCTGGAACGAACGAACGAACGAATGAACACACACACACACACACACACACACACACACACACACACAAACAAAATCTATATGACATTTTTCATCATTAAAAGAATACATAAGTGTTAGTAAACTTCAAATTAAATTAAGTTATTAGATTTTTTTTTAGGTATGAAAGTAATCTAGTCTGACAAGAGTCATTACAGAAAATGAATTTGCATTTTGTCTCAGACTGTGAATATATTTTACAGCAATTCTTATGAGAAACTGTTAAACTTAGTATAAGGAATTCATTTACTGTAATATTTCCTAATTTAGCTAGTAGAATTAAGCAATGTTAAAATACATTTTGTAAAGTGGACAGGAAGAAAAATAGAAATTTGCTGTAATACAAAATTTAGCTTGCCTTCTTACAACTTCTTTCCACCCTTCTTCTCTCTTTTGACCACGTTTAGGACTAGCTAAGCTGATTTTTCCATTGGGAGAAGAGAGAGGTGATGGACAAGACTTTGTGCAAGTAGATAAGGAATTAGCAGATACTTCACCAATAACCTCTGATAACCTTTCAAGTAAAATGGGAGAAAGACATAGAAGAAAGAGAAAGAGAGAAAATATCTGTGTTAATCTCTATGATATAAATATTAAAGACAAATAATAAAAGAGAATAAAATATCCTACTGATATCCAGATGTGTTCTCTAATTATGTTGGGATCCAAACCCTTTAAATCTATGACATATTAAAATGACTGATTTTCAGTTTCAAAGCACATGTTTATTTAAAACAATTAAAAAAGATACTCAATCAAATATTTCTATACCTATAGAAAAATGGATATTACAGCTATGGTAAAGCAGCAAACAAAATATAAACAAGTTTTAATTTTTCTGTTTAAAGCTTCCTATAAATTGAAATATGCCTTGCACTCAAGAGTCAAAACAAATCCAATAATTTCCATTTAATGAGATGCACAATTTATATACCATTCCTCTCACAAGCAAAATCAATGGGAAAAGCAGCAGGAAGTCGGAAGTCACTATTCCTCCCACTGCTTATTTGTCCATCTATGGTTATATCTATTTAGGTAAGCAAATACTTATTATAAAAGTTCAATGGCCACTATAATTATTTTTCTAGTTATGACATATTCTCTTATTAGATGATCATGGGATGTTGAGAGTAAAATATATGTAGTCTAAATAACATTTATTCTCATCACATCACACTACACTACTTTTCTCTCAAAGATAGTCCAACAGGTCACCTTGTCTACTCTACCTTTAGACTGAAGATATTGTTTGTTAGAAAATATGCTCCTTCAAGGTTCCTCTCAGAAATCCTGAAATGGATACATACATGAAATAAAAGCTAGAATCCAAACACTGCTTTAACCTACTTGTAACATTTATCAGAATAATTTTTGTTTCTATGTGGGCAAAGGGAAGCCCGTGGGGCTATTCTAGAATAGAACAATGAGCACTTTGTAATGTTTTTTATATCCTTAATTATGTCTCTTCTACATTAACTAATCATCCGTTCCAGGAAGATGGGTTCACACATTGTCTCATTAATCAGTTTTAATTATAACTATCTCTCCTTTGTTAATGTACACACTAAGACTGGGTCTTTGTGAACTGTTTCAACCTCTCTTGCAAATTTCCGAATAGTTTGTTTGATATCTCACTGAAGGTTAAAATGTCATCTGGCCCTTCTTTGCCAAGTTGAAAACCATTTCTTCTTTCCAGGATTCAGAGAATGCACTTAGACTATCCCTAAATAGTTTATTTGGTAGAATGGCAGCAGAACAATTTTAATAAACACTGCACATTATCTATCAATAAAGGAACTAAAGAGAAAGAAAATACAAGCCAATAAAAAATTCAGAGAGCTTAGAGCATAATTAAGATTTATCAATTGTTTTGGCAATAAGACCCACAGAGCCTTACTTGAGTGGAGATTTGCTAGACATTTGTTTTCGCTCTTCTTTTGGGAATGTAACAAGCACTGCTGGCTGCTTCTTGCTGTTCTGATCATTGCTGACTGCTGTGGATGAATTGCTATCACTTTTGTGGCTGTTATTACTATTGCTGCTTTCATCACTACAGCTGGAAATCCTCATGTTGTCACTGTCACCGCTTTCACTTGTACTGCTGCTTTTCGATTCACCATTTATTTTCTCTGATTGAGAGTAGGAGAGTGGAAGCTGATCATCAAACATTATCTGAACTGTATCTTGGTTCATTTTATTTTTCCTGCTTTTTCTCTTAGAATTGCTTGTAGTAACATTATTATTCCTTTTCCCATGGGAACTTGCCAAAGTTGTCCATGTTGCAGATATACCTATAGTGGTTGTTGTGGTAGCACTGGGGGGTTCTGTTGGGACTCCTGGCTCTTCTAATTGAGAAACAAAAGAACATGATTAAAGCCCAAGCATTCCTGAAGTATTTATCATAATACTGGTCCACATATTTCTATGCAAATTATGTATGATCTTAGATCCTATTAGAGTATCTTGTTTCCTAATACATATTTATTAATAAATAAGTTGATGTGTGAACATATAAACGTAAGTTCCACTTCTAAAAGCTGAGGATGAACACAAACCTAATTTACAAATTACAGAGGAAACAATTGAATTTAGAGTATTAATGAACAAACTTCCTTTACTATACAAAAAGTCCTATTTAACAAACAAAATCTCTTTAAAAAATGCATGAGAATTTTAAAGATGCACTCAATTTATCAAGTTGGTTTTTAGATTGTATTAATGTTAATCTCAAGAACAATTCCAAAAAGTAATTTTCTTCATCAGTTCTTAGCAAAAATCACTTTAATATTTTCAATTATGAAAAATAGAAATGTGTATAACAGATTTATGATTTATAAACACAAATTTAAAAGGCACAGGGTAAGAATATATATTTTGATCAGATTTCTATAAATTCATAGTATGGAGTTTGCTTTAATTCAATAGCTTTATTAATTAATAATTGATTTAATTTAATGAGGATCATAGGATTTAATTTAAAATAAGCAATTTGTTACTTAACTAATCTTAAGAGTAGATGTCCAATATTTTGAAAAGAATAAAGGGCTTTAAATCAAAAGGCATGGTAACTCTAATGTTACAGTTACCACCTTCTTCCTTTATACAGATCACTAAATCCTCTTCATCCTCTAAAGCTTTTAAGTCTCAAAATGCCTATAAGCCCTGTAGCCTATGAAGACTCCTGCAGATGGATATTGATAAATCTCATGAGATTCTTCATAAAGCTTGCAATATTTTGGGATGGAAAAGTAAAAGAAACCCTGTGGAATCTGAAGTTTTGCTGGCTGTTTCAAACTAACTTTATGTGGCATCCATACCAGGCAACCCCAACAATAATCATGAGCAGTGCTGTAATATATACCTTCAGCTTTTAGTTTTTTTTCCTTTTCTTGAGCAGCTTGTAATTCACAATTTTCTTTGTTTTTTGCCTCAATTTCTTCTAGCTTTCTCCTCTGCTCCTCTTTTTTCTTTCTTCTTTTTTCTTTTCTTTTCTCTCTTTTAGCAGCTAGTGCCAATCGTCTACTTTCTTCCCTTAACTACAAATTAGATTAGAAAGGTGTTCAAAAGAACTGTCAAAAAAGAGAACTTTTTTGAACAGATAATATTGGTTCAGAGCTTGCAACAGAGATAATAAGAAACATACACACGTATACCCATTTCAATAGCTTTCAATTATTATTCAATATAGATTAACTATGTAGTACCTAATATTCAAATTAGGTGTGTGTAAGCTGAGAAAGATAGATAAGCTGAAAAAGTAGGGAAGGAGAAAGTGTGGATCTTCCTTGCCACATAGCTTCACAATAAACATAGCATAAGAGCAGCCACACATGTTGGTCAGTAGGGCGCCCGCCACGACTGAGAAGTGTCCCGGGAGCAGCAGGGACAACAGGCAGGGCGGGTGGAGGGTAGGGAGCAATAAGATCTTGGCCGACAGGCACCGCAAGGGCAGCAGCCAGAACTGAGGTCAGACAGGCCAGCAGCTGCATGGACAATGCAGGGAGCTGCTCATGCCACCGCCCATCAGCCTGGCTGAAGAGCAGCCCGCCCGGGCACCACCGGTCCCCCAGCAGGTGCAGCAGGCCCAGCAGTCAGGCACCCTGGCCAGTGATGGTGGCGGCTTCTGAAATCAATCTGGGGAAGAATGGACTGCCTCTTCTTTTTCAGTGCCTTCTGCAGTTGCTGAAAGAACCAAGAGGCAAATTACTTGTGAAGAAAAGAAGGTAAGGAGAGTGAAGAAATCTTCCTCACCTCATAGACGCCCCATGACATGAGCAACATCAGATGGCCACACCCACCACTGATGATGCTCTTAACTAGGGCTTATTCTCAGAGTAGGGCTTATGTTGCGAGTAGCATGAAAAATCGAGCTAGGTCTTATTTTTGGGGAAATGGGGTAATATGCAAAACAAGTCTTCAGAAAAAAAGAACTGAAATGGAAGTAATAAATGTTGGAGGGTACAGTTAGATTGGGTGGCAGCACCTTGATGTTTATTGATAGAAATTCATGCTTTTTTGTAACATTTTTAAGGGTGCCTGCCAGTTAAAATTAAATCACTGGTTGTAGTTGCAGAGCACTAGGGATTGCTGGGACAGCAAGGAATTGCTCACAATGAGCTGCAGAGAACTGGAACTTCATCCAACAGAACAAGCTACTGGCCCACATGCCATTACTTACTCTGAGAGCTGAGCAAGTATAGTTTTAAAAACATCAATAGCAGATTAAGGTAAGTTAGAAAGTATTCCTGATTTCTTCAACTTAACTCTATAATGCTTAATGGTTGGAATTGCTGGTAGCAGTTGTTCTAGGGCAATTCTTTATTGGCCAGGGTTGAGAATGTCTCAATTAGCCTAGGTAAAAGGAAATAGCTATGTAAAATCCAGGCCAGTATGGTAAATAAGGAACTTTTTGAATATAGTCTGTGAAGTTATTAATTTTGAGAGCTGACCAGAAGTATGCATCTGAGTAAAAGTGTAGTTTTAAAATCATCAGTAGTTTGAAAAAGTAGTTCATCCTTGATAAGTGTTTGTGAGGTTTCAATTTTATTTTTAGAAAATCTCATTTAATTCAGTGTAATATTTGTTTTGTACCTATTTTTGTTACTTAAGTTTGGATATAAACTATTTGTATGCAGATTGCTAGTTTACATGGACAGATCGCTTATCTAGAGTCTTTAGTCTGTACTCTTTTGGCTGAAATTAGATGGCTGACTCAACTGGTATGTGTCATATGTGATGGCTGCCATTCTGCTAAGCTACGGATTGCAAGCTGATGATTCTATTGGGCTACTTGCATCTACAAAGACCATGCAGAAGTTAGGCACTATGGACAACTGTGTGATCTGGCAGGGTGAGAGATGTGGACCATAAACAGGATGTTTTTGATATGTTCCTCCAAGGTAATTATAGTGCCCCTGCTGAACTTAATAGGGATACTAAGATAACAGGTTCAGTCATTTGTGATGTTGATGACTCAACTGGAGAGGGGATTGTACTCTGTGAGGGGAGGGGGAGGGGATTGTACTCTGTGAGGAAGATGACCTGGCTAGGCAAAAATCTGTATCAGGTATTATAAATAAGCCATGTCTGGTAAGTAGGATATCTAAAAAAAGAAGTCATCTTCTGGCTGGTAACTCAATTATAACAAATGTCTATTTAGAAAATGATGTGGAGGTACTGAAGGACGTGAGGTATCTGCCTGGTGCTACTGCCAGCAGAGAAAAAAGATGCATTGTTAAGATTGTCAATAATGATAGTAAGGATTGTGATGTTGATGTCATTGTGCAACTTGGCATTAATGATCCGTCCAAAAAAAGATGTGTTTTCTGTGTAGAAGGATTTTCAGAATTTGGGGCAGGAACTTAGTAAGGTAAGCTGTAATTTTACTTTTTTAGGTTTTAACTGCATATAAGGAGCAAAAAAGAAACTGTCCACATATAGTGGAGTTCATATTTCTGCTGACTATCGGCTGCTGGAAGTTTGGCAGTTCAAATCTCAGTAATTCATGGTTGACTCAGCCCTTCATCCTTCCAATGTCAGTAAAATGAGGACCCAGATTGTTGGGGACATTATGCTGACTCTGTAAAACTGCTTAGAGAGGGATGTAAAGCATTGTGAAACAGTATATAAGTCTAAGTGTATATAAGTCTGTTTTTTCTGCTGATGATTATAAAGTTGTATAATAGATTTGACCTTCCTGAGGGTATTCGTAACATGGAAATGATTTGGCATTGCTGGAAAATCGGTCAAAAATATGAAGACTGCACTTCAATGTTTCTAAGTATAAGATGATGCACTTGGGGAAAAAGAAACCTGTACTGTACCCCCAATACAGTGTTACACAGAACAAGAGAAGAAAAAGATTCAGGTGTGCTCATAGTTCAGGTGTGCAAAATGAATTTAACTGTGTGGCCAGGCAGTTGTGAAGGCAAAGACAATTCTGGGATGTACTGCTTGCGGGGAAGCAGCAGGAAAAAGGAGGTTTTTTTTTTATTATTTGGCATTTATAGGCCGCCCTTTTCCCTGAGGGGACTCAGGGCGGCTTACAACTCGTAGGAGAGAGTGCAAGAGAAAACATAAATGTGAATAAAATAAAACAAAACAGTAAAACACAACATTCATTCAACATTCGGGCGGGGCGGATTAAAATCTTTAACCCCAGGCCTGACGGGATAGCCAGGTCTTGAGGGCTGTGCGGAAGGTCTGGACGGTGGTGAGGGTACGAATCTCCACGGGGAGATCGTTCCAAAGGGTCGGAGCTGCTACTGAGAAGGCTCTCCTCCGCGTGGTCGCCAGTCGGCACTGACTGGCGGATGGAATTCGGAGGAGGCCCAATCTGTGCGATCTGATGGGACGAAGGGAGGTAATCAGCAGAAGGCAGTCTCTCAAGTATTCAGATCCACTACCATGGAGGGCTTTATGGATGGTAAGTAGCACCCTGAAGCGCACCCGGAGATCAACAGGTAGCCAGCGCAGCTCGCGGAGGATAGGTGTTATGTGGGCGAACCGCGGTGCGCCCACGATCACTCGCGCGGCCGCATTCTGGACTAGCTGCAGTCGCCGGATGCTCTTCAAGGGCAGCCCCATGTAGAGCACATTACAGTATTCCAGCCTAGAGATCACAAGGGCTCGAGTGACTGTTGTGAGGGCCTCCCGATTCAGGTAGGGCCGCAACTGGCGCACCAGGCGAACCTGGGCAAATGCCCCCCTGGTCACAGCTGACAAATGATGGTCAAAAGTCAGCTGTGGGTCCAGGAGGACTCCCAAGTTGCGAACCCTTGGGGAAAAAGAAACCTGTACTGTACCCCCAATACAGTGTTACACAGAACAAGAGAAGAAAAAGATTCAGGTGTGCTCATGGTTCAGGTGTGCAAAATGAATTTAACAGTGTGGCCAGGCAGTTGTGAAGGCAAAGACAATTCTGGGATGTACTGCTTGCGGGGAAGCAGCAGGAAAAAGGAGTTCCTGATCCTGCTACATAGGGATATAGTTAGACCCCGTTTGGAATGCCATCTCCTATTCTGAAGACCTCCCATAAAAAAGATATTGATAAGATTGTACGAGTCCAGAGATGGGCAACAAAAATGGTGCAAGGTCAGGAGGACAAAATGTATCAGAAGAGACTGGGGGACAGAAGGCAAAGGGAAGGGGGGAACATGACTGAAACCTTTAATATATTAAGAATATGAATAAGGTTCTAGGAGGCCGTATTTCAATGTTAAGCAAAAGTCAATAACACAGGGCATACCATCAAACTGACAGGAGGACAGTTCAAAAGTAATATAAAGTAATGCAAAGTAAAGAAAATATTGCTTCAAAGAAAGAATAGTGGAAGCTTGGAACCAACTTCCAGGAAAGATAGTGGGTCAATCATCAGTTACTGAGTTTAAACATGCTTGGGATAAACATATGTCTAACTTTCATCAAAAATTAAAAATACATAAATAAGAAAAAAAAAACCAATTAAATAAATAAACAAAAACAAACAAAAAACTAAAAGGGCAAACTAGGTGGACCACCAGTTCATTCTCTGCAATCAGTTTCTATCACTGTTAGTTGTTCCAAATCTAAATACGAACTTTTCAGAAAAGAGTTTACTTACCTTTTCCAGATCCAACTCTTCCAAAAGAATGCTTGCATTTTTGTTTGCTTCTGCAGCCTGTCTGTCTTTGGCTTGAACAATTGATTCTATACATAGATGGCACTTCTTCAACATTTCCTAAAATAGGAAAGGAGAAGGAGAAGGAGAAAGAGGAGGAATGAGCATCAATGATTTGACCAATACAGCACACAATGACATGAAGTGGAATAAGTTCATGGTACAAGCTTTCCAAAGATTTGGGAAAATTAAAATATTCAAGCAACCAATGAAAAGAAGTTAATTTAGTACCGTAACTGATGATATAATTTTCAGGTAATCTTTATAAGATAAAGAATATATACACATATTTCATTGATGGGTCCTTGGTGCTCTCTGAGCTTATTTTCTTATAGAAGTTTCATTACCCCAACTCGGGTGTCAGCAACTCACAGCTCCGGAGCTACATGTGGCTCTTTGATCCCTCTCATGTGGCTCCCTGCAGACCTGGTCACGCAACCTGCTCTCTGCCCCGAGACACTGGTCCAACCCGGCCGTGGCCAACGCCAACCTCGCTAACATGAGGGCTGGTGGGGTGGGAATGAGATCCAGGAAGAGGGTATGACGGATAGGCCCACAGCTGAGAAGCAAGCACGAGCCACAGTGGCGGCTTTCCCGAAGATGACCCTCCTCCTCCTCCTCAGACAATCCCCTGGCCATCTGTTGCAGGGCCTGGAGGGTGCACACGAGCAGGGATACCATCCTCAAGCAAGCGGCCGGGCTCGGCCAAAGCGCAGCAAAGGCGTGCAGAGCAGGCAAGTTGACCAGCTGACAGGCGAGCATCTTTGGGGAGGGAAATCCAGCTTTGTCAGAGCCTGATCCCTGGGGTGGATGTACAGAGTTTGCCAGGGCCCGCCCCCTGCAGAGGGTATCTAAGCTCGTGTGTGAGAGAGGGTATCCTCGCTCGTGCGTGCACGCGAGAGAGAAAGAAATGAGAGAGAAAAGGGAAGAAAAAGAGAAATGAGAAAATGATGAAGGGAGAGAATGAGAGTGAAAAAAGAGGGAAACAAATGATAGAGAAGGAGGAAAGGAAGAAAGGAAGAAAGGAATGAAGGAAGGAAAGAAAGAAAGAAAAAAAGAAAGAAAGAGAGAAAAACCATGCTATGTTGGCAAATATGAAACAGAACTTGGCAAGATACTACATCCTTATATTTTGTGTATACAAGAATGAATTATTATTTACTGTTATTTATTTTTACTTATTATTTACATTCTAAATGAATTAGAACTCTAAGGCCACAGAAAATGCTAGGACTGAGTTGAGCACAGTTTTCAAATACCATAGTAAAATATATTTTTGTTTAATATTTTGAATATGAAAGAAAAAATAACTCTTACCTTGTCAGTGACTGTTGCTATGTATCGCATACATTCGGAATCTGATGGAAATTGGTTGACTTCTTTCACTAGATAGCGTACAACTTTCACATGACCCTAAGAAACAAATTTTCAGCATTGATGAATATTTAAAGACATGAAAAATGAATTTTAAAATTATATGACAGTTCACTAAAACATCTTCCTGCTACAAACTTATTGACCTAGTGTAAGGAACAATATATGTGCATGCAAATTCATAAAACCAATAGAAGATCTCTTTTCCTGGATCATTTTATTCAATTAATACAATAAACCGTGTTGTTTCTAAGTATCATATAATATATGTGGGTACATGCATAATTATGTATGTATGTATGTATGTATTTAACTTGTCATGTTTTGTTTATAGCAGAGGTGGAGGCCCCTTGAGAGCTGTATGCAACTTAATTTCATTTTAATGTATGCCAATTAGTGTACATTTAAAGTGACAATAAAGTAGTCTAAGTCTAAAGCCTAAGCAAAAATAAAGGTTTAAAATTTAGCTTCAAAGGAAACACAACAGTACTTACCTTCACAGAAAATGGAAAAGGAAAAAATGAAATACTGGTAGATTTAGCATCTAAAATTACTGTTACGTTTAAAATTGTGAACAAAACAGACTTCCTGGCATAACTAGAGATTGCCAGTATAGGAATATGAATGGAGACAACTATGGAAATCTTTTATCAGTAGAATATGGATTGTGACATTCATCTGTTGAAACACATTGTTTCTTAAAATTGTAAAGTTATGGCAACTCTGAACTCTATCCATCCAACTAAAATATATCTTAAGTTTCGAATATTATTGTTTCAAAATAATAAACCAGGCTTTAGATGCTTTTATTTGGAAACATCTAAGCAGTTTATAAAATAAGTGCAATGTAACTCAAACAGATGTGAGACATTAAGATTGTATTGGCAATACTGCCTATTTTTTAAATTTATACTTTTCCAGAAACTTGCTCCTATTCAATATTTTTAAATTTATATAAATGTCCATCTCATCATCACACGATAAAATAACAATGTAAAATCACAGATATAAAATGTAAAAATCCATATTAGTAAATATCATAAAAATCTATGACACACGTCATGGGTAATGAGAGGAATAAAAAATGGTTATCTCTACAGCAAAGCCATCTCAGCAGGTTTCCTGTATCTTTAGAGCCCCCAAATCTGATTACATGACAGGTCTTGAGGGTCTTTTGGAAAATCAAAAGGGATGGAGCTAATTCCATGTCAATTATATATGGGATTCATACAAGCTTGCCAATAGATAGAAACATGATATTGCCATACTGAAATCATTGTATAGGTAGTCGTCAACTTATGACCACAATTGAGTCCAAAATTTCTGTTGCTAAGCAAAACATTTAAGTCAGTTTTGCCCTATTTTACAACCTTTCTTGCCACAGTTGTTAACTGAACTGTTAAATGAATCTGCCTTCCCCATTGACTGTTTGTCAGAAGGTCAAACAAGGGGATCACATGACCTCAGGACACTGCAACCATCATCTGACCATGGGGATGCTGCAAGAGTTATAAGTGTGAAAAACAGCCATGTCATTTTTTTTCCCAGTGCTGTTGTAACTTCAAATGGTCACTAAACAAACTGTTGTAAGTCAAGGACTTCTTGTATTTTCAGTTAAATAAAGATAAAAAATGTTTACCTTTCGAAAGGCTGCCATTAGAGGAGTTATTTTCCTATTATCAGCGGCATCTACATCTGCTCCTGCTTGTACTAATAACTGGACAACGTCTAAATGACCACCATTTGCAGCAAGCCATAATGGAGTATTTCCTTTCTTGTTACGAACATCAATGTGAGCTCCCCTACCAAAAAATAAAAAAACCTGATTAATAAACAAGGAAGACATAATCCCCTCCTCAAAAACTCTGTTCCAAAGGCTGCTATTATTTATTAATTAATATATTTATTGATCATATTTATATGGCTGCCCATCTCATGCAACGTGATTCTATGAGACATAAAAACAACTGTAAAAAAACAAGTTCAGGAGAATTCAAAATGTACACAAATTGTTATTACAAAAAGTTAAGTGAGAACACTAAATTATAAATAATTGAGCCCCACAATTAAATTATCATTTGCTTGTGATCCCTTGTGACATAACCAGGAATTGCTATTACTTTAAAGGAATAGCTCTTTTAATAGTTTATAGCTCCTTAAATAATTAGGAACTATATTAACAGATCTTCTTCCCTCTACAGAAAGCACTACTTTTTATTTTAAGTTACAAAATTCAGAATTTAGTTTGGAATGGTTTTGAATTACGAAAAAATGGGAAATGTTAGAAATAAAATAATGTAAATAACAATGAAACAGGCCTGTTTTGAAATATCTTTGAAACTTTGTAAAAAAAGGTATGAATTTCTTTTAATAATAGTCACTGAGGATTGAAGGTTGAACAGCTGAGACACTGTATTCAGTCCCATATTCAAAATGCATTCTTATTATTCTGAATGAACATAATAGTAAAGTATTCAAGGATAATAATCTAATGGTTAGATTATTCTGTCAAATATTCACTATTCTCTTAGGATTAGCAATGTTCTGGCTTTTACGAACATTCTCTATATATGCACACTCTATATGTGTGTTTTGATCCCAAATCCTCAGCTTACATTCACCCAAGATTTTATCAAGCCCACTGCAAGTATTTTTGGGATTTGATTTCTCAAAGATTAAGTTGTATCAATCCAACATGGTAAGGCAGAGAAGACAAGATCCCTGTAGAGTCCATTTAGTTTGAGGCAGCATAGCTTCAGGCAAACCCCTGAAGAGATATAGCTGGTGTATATTGCACTGCCGTTCTTCTTCTTCCTTGTAGGTATGTTTATAATATTTTGAATGCCCCACACAGGATACTACAAATTACCCATTAGGATGGCTCTGGGCAGTTATTTAATACTCCTATATGAATGCTATAGCCTCTTGTGATTAGATTTGGAAGTGAAATCTGTCTTCCATGTACTACTTCACAATCCACTATGTATCAATGTTTTATGGAATTAATAGACCCATATTAGACCTTTTAACTGGTCACAGAACCAAGAGGTCATGGCTCTACGACCAATTAAAAAAATAAGGAGAAGATAAACTATTCAGGAGAAGATAAACTATAATACCTGCTAATAAGCAGTTCACAGAATTTGTAGTGTCCTTTGTCAGCTGCAATGGTTAAAGCAGTATCTCTTGAAGAAGGGACTGGTGGTGCATTTACATCAGCACCTTTGTCGAGAAGAACTCTGCCTACTTCAGCATAGCCACCAGAAGCAGCTTCCATTAATGGTGTCAGTCCAGTCTAGATGGACAATAATAACATTAAATATATTTTCTCAGGTGAAATTTGAAAAAATTAAAACAACAGTTAAAAAAAAACAACCAATATAGTTTTACTTTGTAGGCAAGCATTATTAACTTTTATGGCGGTTCTCTGTAAAAGAAGTCAAAAAGGAAGAAGACTGACTCCTGATTGGTTTGATTATTAATGTTTGAAATAATTCACAGAAGTGATTGGGGGCAGGGGAGGCTTTGCATCATAAATAAATGGCAGGATATCTACTACAGAATGACACTAAAACTGAATAACATCAACAAGAAAATATCAACAAAATAAAGAGATTTTATATGGATTGCTAAATAGTTTTAAAATATTATTTTTCCTATTTGTATAATGAGGGCAAAATGTTTAACTCTTATTAGATTTTCCTTTATACAAAAGATCACAAATAAGAATACTTTATACTGTAGAATAACATGTACAAGACAAAGAAATTTGAATCTGAAATGGGCAAAGGTCTTGAACTGGATCTAGTAATGGCCATGCTTGCTATTCACTTGGTAATTCCAACTGAATTTAAAAGACCCATGCCTATACCTGAGCTTGCAGGCTGCTATAAATGCATCTCCTTTATGGAGCTGCACTTAAGAAAAATATGTTTGCTTATGCTATATTTAAAGCATCTTCGCTTCTTCAGATCCAGGTACTTTACACGATTAGAATGTACAGTATGTGTTATGAACATTCAGATTTTATGTTCAGATGTCCTACTGAGTTCAATGAGATTTTCAACCAAAGACATACTTAAAACTGCTTATGTAGTTTTAATAGAAGATATCTAGCCCCCAAGAAAGAACATGCGTGGCAAAAATCCAAAAACCTGAATTATCAGAGGTTATAATGGAACCGAAGAAAATTACTTTAAGTGGAAAAGGAATCTTATTAGACTTCCTTTTCAGACAACAAATATACTTTCATGAAGGTTCTAATAATCTTAAGAGGGGGACCCAGACAATTTGTGTCTTTAAAAATTATATCAGTGCATTGATTGAGCCACTTGCTATAATTTGAACCAGATCTACTTTTGTCTCAAGTTTTCAGAGACATCCTCATATAAAAGGTATAAAAAGCTGCAAAATATTTTGATCAAAATACCTAATTCTATACAAAGAATGAATTACAACTAGCATATGAAATAAGACTTTTAAGAAAAGTCATGTGAGAATTAACAAAGCAGATTTCTAGGACTTATTCTTCAGAGGGAGCATAACCCAAGTCAGAATAGATTGCTCATCTTATTTATTAACTCTCATTAAACCTATTAGTGATCTTAGAACTTGTTCTTCACTAGAGCACAAAGGGAAACACATGTCTGGATGTTATCTGCGTGTTCATGATCACTAAATCACAATTCTTTTTTTAGATGACTGAAAGTACATTACTAATCAAAGAGGATCCTAGTGGAAGATAACTTTACTATATCAACCAATGCAATCAACTTGCTTGGCTGAAAAAGTTCTGCTTTTCAATACTCTAACTTCTTTAACCATAAATTAATAATAATGTCTGAAGGATAAAAATCTTTGAGGAATATAATCCTAAAGTACTTAAGTCAATATAGTAAGTAAAACTATCTTGAAGATGAATGTATCTTCAAAGAAGATAATTTTAAAGATTCAAAAAGACTACCTCTTTTACAAAGAATGTAGTTAACTATCCAAACAGAATGCAATAAATTACTGCTAGATTGATCACCAAGAAAGTTTATGAATCTCTAGGTGTCTGAAAAAACTAGGTGTCTGGACAGATGGAAGCAAAATCACACACAATATCATTGTTGAGACAAATCTGTGGTGGAGCTCAAAATCAAGAGAGACCATCTTATAAAGGTGCACCATGGTAGGTACAAATAGTACCTTTATACTGCTGTACCACATAAAGGATCTTTTCAAGAGCGTTATGATGTTCATATAGTACCTGGATATTAGGCATGTCTTGCCTCCTTTGAGAATTGACCATATGGTTCAAATACCTCCAAACAGTGAGCTTCAGCATCTTAAAATGTAAACATGCTATAAAGATTCATATATTGGTGAAGAAATAAGCTCTTGAACTAAATCTCAAATCAGGGATGATTATTATTATTTTATGCTGCTCTCTACCTTTCTGTACTATTGATAAGTGAAAGAAAAGACAAAACTATGTTTATATTAGGTTCATTCACTCTCTAAAATCTTTTTTCCAGAAAGCTTTTTGAAAAATTTCTATTCTCTGGAGAAAAGAAGATGGCTGGAACGGGAGCTCCAAATTTAAGTCCTGAGTTTTTAAAATAGTTCAGATAACATTCTACTAAGCCTCCATTGATTAGGATTAATCTGTGTACTCAGAGAATATTTTTAGATGTTCTGCTTTGACTGAACAGCAGTCACAATATTACCCAAGCTACCATACTATCTCTTCTAATGAAAACATGGATTCATTGAATTTTCTATTTAAAACCTGAACAGCAGGTTGAAAGTAGCATGATCTCCCAGAGAGCCAAAAGATTTATATTCATGGCTTTAAATCCGGTGAAAAAAAATAAACATAAATTCTTGACCCATAAGGCTTTATGGCAGGTGTCTAATTCAAAAGAACTTGCTTTTAAATCATTAATGGTGCTTGGTAACCTGAACTCTAAACAAAAATGACTGAAATGAAAACTTGCCCACTGAAGAATATCTATACAAGAGACAAATGTCTAGGCAAGAACTGCAGAAAAGCTCTGGCTGCACACAAAGCTAATATGATAATAGTCTGATCACCAGATGAAAGAGGATATACCTGAAGAGGAATGTCTAAACTAGTATTTATCCATTAGGAATTTATATCACCTTTCTTCAAAAGCTCAAGGCAGTGTATACGTCGTTCCTTGACATAGTAGAAGCAGGAAAAAAAACTATGACATTTCCATTTGGGAGAAAGATTGTGGTGAAGTTTATTGAAGTTATTATATTCAATAACATCTCCTTGTTGAGACATGTCACTGCTGACAATCTTTTTATCTGGAATTTACAAATAGCTTATAAACAAATTGTCATGTTTGGTCCACTGTTGTCCTGATCTCTCCCTTTTTTGGTGCTACAATGACCACCAAGTAATCAGCCTGATCATTTGTCTGTATGATGATAGTATCTTCTGATAGGAATGTAGCCTTGAGAGTAAGAGCTGGAAAAAACATTATCGGCTTGATTTCTATTGTATAATTCTTGTTAATTATTTCTAAAACTTGCTAAACATTTTGGTGCTTCAGTATAAAAGCCATTCACATTGTATGCTACCTGTAAATTTCTGAAGATAACCACGCAGAACTAAGGTTTCTTACTAGAGTGCTAAATCGGTTTGGAATTTTAAGTTGCTGCTTAGCTAAGACTGAATCTTTAAAGACTGTTTGAAAAAGTAAGAGGAATGAAAAGCCTTGGACTGTTTGGAAGATTTCTTTTCTTCTCATTCTGGAGAGTTGGAGAGAATTTTTGTTTCCTTCATTGCTTCTACTGCATTGTCAAAAAAGAAAAAAGAAAAGGAAAGGGAAAAAAAGTCTGTTTCAAAGATTGCTGTACCGAATTATATCTATATCCTTCTTTCACAGCCTGAGGCTTCTTGTGATGATCATATGCAATCCATTAATTTGGTTGTTAAGGAATCCATGTCAATCAGCAATCCATTAATTGGTTGTAAAGGATCCGGTGTCAGTTCAGCCATGGAAAAATTTTCTTCAACAAATTTCTAGTATCCTTGTCCAATTTATCACTCTCAAGCAGTTTGCTGAACACCTTAATGAAGGCCACAGAAGAGGCTCTGAGCAGCATAAGTGAGGCATTAAAACCCCAATGAAGTGCAGCTTTTTACCTTCCAGCCATGTTGGCTCTACTGGCAGGTTCAGACTCAGAAGGCAGGAGGGCTCTAGATGCTCCAATTGCCACTCTATATGGGGTATGAGAAGATCTTGCACCATATCGGCTCAGGAACAGAGATAAAGTTTGGCTTTGAAGAGCTTCAATATCCTCCACAGATAATGGCTAAAGTAAGCTAGGAAAAGGACAAGAAGGAGCAGGTGAGGGAACCAAGGTGAAGGATGATGTAATCCCAGGTATTTATTACAGGGAGTGCAGGAAGACACTTCAAACTGAAGAGACTGCATAGCTGTGGATAATTGATGACAGAAAAAAAAGACAACATTGGGAAGACACACCCTAATTTTCTCCTTTGAGAGCATTCAACCCATTTGAAAGGATATGGGTTTTTTGTTTCTTGACAAAATTTGGACAAAACTGTAAATTACAGAGTAAACTACACCTCTCTTCTAGATGAAGAGAGAGGTATTTTCCCTCTCGCAAATCCACTCCTTTACTTGTTAAATATCGAGACTCGAGCTCCATGCGACAGGATGAGCTCTGTCCTCACCCTGCCAACTGCTGCCAACCTAGCAGTTCAAAAGCATACAAATGCAAGTAGATAAATAGGTACCACTTCGGTGAGACGATAACAGCGCTCCGTGACGTCATGCTGGCCACATGACTGCAGAAATATCTTCAGACAGCACTGGCTCAATGGCCTTGAAACACAGATGAGCACTGCCCCCTATAAGTCAGCAACAACTAGCGGAGTAAAATCCGCAGGGACTCTTTTTTTCTTTTACTTGTTAAATACAGTTCACACAACAGTGGCAAATGGTCTGACATTCAGTCAGGTAAGTGGAACTAACACAAAATGTTGAGACCGGGTTGTAGCCTTTCCAGGGTATCAGCAGAACTGAAGGATTTCAGCAAAATGTTGCTTTTGTCATTTGTTTCCTTTTTGCCACTCATTCCCACAGAGGTCTCTGCTTTGTTTATTTGTGATAAATGGTATACAGAAAGAAACATCAATTATGGAAGGAGAACATAAGGCCTCACACAAATCCAAAGGTACAAGCTCAAATACTAATGAAAGAGTCTCCATGATTCAGAATGCTTGCTTTGTGAAGCAGCAAGTAAATATAAGTGTGCATGAAATGAAAAACATATATTGTTTTGAATCCAGAGCAAACCATCAGATTCTGGAAGTTTTGTTAATTTTTCCTTGGTTTAGCAAAATGTAAGCCTGGGATATTGTTTGCTGTTCAGAGGTTTAGATTCAGAGGCTCTCAGAGTAATTTTATGGGGCATTTAAGGAAAGGTTGATGCAGGTCAACCCTCAGAAGCTCCATAGGGAAACATATCTTACCATCTGGTCAGCCTCTGTGACCTTCTAGCACCTCTTTCTCTTCCCAGTCACTACAATGTCACAAAATGATATATTGTATAGGCAGTTCTTGATTTACGACCACAATTGAGCCCAAAATTTCTGTTGCTAAGTAAAACAATTATTAAGTGAATTTTGCCCCATTTTACAACCTTTCTTCCCATAATTGTTAAATACGGAACACGATTGTTAAGTGAACCTGGTTTCCCTGCTGACTTTGCTTTTCAGAAGGTCACAAAAGGTGATCACATGACCCCAGAACACTGCAACCATCATAAATATGAGTCAGTTGCCAAGTATCTGAATTTTGATTATGTCACCATGGGGATGCTGCAATGGTCGTAAGTGTGAAAAGGATTTTTAAAAATGGTCATAAGTCACTTTTCTCAGTGCTGTTGTAACTTCAAACAATCACTAATGAATGGTTGTAACTTGAGGACTACCTGTACTGGGCCAACAATTCCCGCCCTCCCTTCAGCTGCTACCATCACTAGTGCATTAGTCTATGCATCTGTTCCTTATTGTGATAATAAATAACTCAGTGTGCAGTGTGTTTTTTCCTCTTCCTTTCTAAGCCCCCAATCACTTTTATCCAGGAAAAGCTAGGTTTTAATATAAATCTGAAACAAAACATCCACATTTCAATCCATGGATAAAATGAATGATCTGAAACGTATGTTTCAATTTGAGAACGGACCATATGAATCCAGCTGTTTCATGCAAAGACCACTTTGCATATTCCTATGAATAAATCTTTTATTGTTGTTGTTGTTATTCAGTAAACCATACAGATGGCTAAGTTCTACCTTTTATAAAAATCTGCAGTACTGAATACTGGCACCAACAAAACAGCCACCAAAAACAAAACAAAACAAAACAAAACAGCATTGCTTTCATGTTATAAAAACTACTACATTAAATAAATATCAGTCTGTCTACCAGAAAGGGAAAATTTACTGCTGTACTACATGCTTTTCAAAAGGGAGCCTTCAGAATAATCTTTAAAGAAGATAATAGAACTTTGAAATCTAGGACTTGAAATGGACGCTTTACATTAGAACCATTGTTAAAAAGGCACAACAAAGAATGTTCTTCCTGCATCAGCTCAGGAAGTTCAAACTGCTCTAGGAGCTGATGATACAGTCTAAGTCTATCATTTGCACTTCTATAACTGTCTGGTTTGGTATAGCAACCAAACAAGAGAGGTAAGACTCCAACCGATAGTTAAAAATATAACCCGCCTTCCTTCCATAGAGACTTATATGTTGTGTGGGTCCAAAGGAAGGCTGAGAAGGCATCTGTAGATTCTTCATATTCTGGACACAAAACTATTTCAACTCCTTCCCTAGGATGCCACTTTGGGGACAAGACAACTAAAGAAAGAGACAGTTTTCTTCTTCTTGCTATCACACTACTAAACATTTCTGTCAGTAACAACATATGGTAATTATCTCTTATTACCCCCTTCTACTGGTTGCACACTTTTAGTATGATTAGTTATTTCTATTTTTTTGCAATTACATTTTGTGCGTGTGTGTGTGAGTGAGTGAGAGAAAGAGAAAGGGAGGGAGAGAGAGAAAAGAAGAGGAAGAAGAAGAGCCTCAAAAAAAAAGGAAAAGGAAAAAGAAGAAAATAATACTATAAATGCTACTGTTAAAATAGACAAAAAGTCTGTCCTTTGGGATAATGGAATATTAAATGTGTTATTATTTAGCAGTTTGAATAATCTTTTGCACAACCATAAAATTTATGCATGTGGTACAGAAATTAAGGAATCAGTTTCTGCTATATATTTAGGGATACTTGAAATCAGTAGAAAAGCAAAACATTTGTATACTTAAGATACATGTTGTCCTCCAATTATGACAATAAGGGAAGTCCTATCACTAAGCAATGTGACTGTTAATGAGTTATGCCCAATTTTACAACTTTGTTTTGCTAAGGTTGTTAACCAAATTACTGTGGTGTAAGCAAATCACATGGTCATTAAATGAATCTGGCTCCCTCCATTGAGTTTGCTTGTCAGAAGTCCCCTAGGAAGGTCACAAATAGCAATCATGTGATCCTAGAATGCTGCAATCATGATAAATGCATGCTGATTGCCAAACACCTGAATTTTGAACATGTGACCATGGGGATGTTGTAAGAACTCTTGTAAATCTTTTTTGTTTTCGGCTGCTCTTGTAACTTCAAATGGTCATAAGTCGAGGACTACCTAAGTGTATAAGTTAACAAAACAAAACCAAAAATTAAGAGTTATTCCTTACCTTAGCTCTATGTTCAACATTAGCTTTTCTATCAAGGAGAAGACTAACCACTTCCGTTCTTCCTTGGAAACAGGCTAGCGTCAAAGCAGTATTTCTATTGGTCTCTATCTGCGCATTAATATCAGAACCCATGTCTAAGAGCAACTTCACAGCTGCGGTGTGGCCATTCATGGCTGCCAACATTAATGGAGAGATACCCAGCTTGCTTCCAGTTCTAAAAATAAATTAATATATGCTACATTTTAGTATTGCAAATATAATGACTTTTCTATAATATTGATCTATTTCTCTAATGAAGACATATGCATGGAACCTCCTCCAATGCAAAGCTTTCAATAGGGGTTCAAAGGCTAAGTAGCTATAGATAGTCTTCGAGTTATGAATGCAACGGGGACTGCCCATTCCATTTGTAACCAGAGGATTCATAGAAGTGAATTGCATTAACTTGAACATGATCACTCCCTCCTTTCTCCCACGCACTTGCTAATCGAATGTGTGGCTCGTTAAGTGCACATGGAATATCTCAGGCTGGGGAAGGCCATTGGGAAGCCTAGTGATGAAATAGGCCACCTACTTCAGATTACCCAAGGCCTACCCTGACCCACTGAGTTACCTCATTCTCCTACCACTGAGGTCCTTATAATTCTCCTCATCCTGCTGTGCCAGATCATTTGCCTTGTGAAGATCTGTCTCCTCTCCAGCATCTATATTTCTTTGCCTGCTCCTGGCGAGAGGCAAGAGCAGAGGCAGAGCAAATATGCCCTGCTCGGCTCCTCTGACTCATCAAGGCTGCCTGTCTTGATGGAGCGGCGGGCAGTCTCAGTAAATCTCCTCCAAAGACTTGCAGGTTGGTACCAAAAAGCTTTTGCACACAAAGGGAGGTTTGGGACAACAAAATCACATTGCTTCAAGCCTCCCATTGACATGCAAAAACTTTTTGTGCAGAAGCTTCTAGTGAAGCTTCTCACTAGACTTTAGGCATCCCTTCTCTGCAAAAGCGAATGTGTGCCTGAAAGCGCAAGAGATCAGGGCCCCCAGAAACTTTTGGCTGTGACAGAAAAGTGTTTATGCATCTATGGGATGCTGCTTCAAAGAGCCCTGTAGGGCTTGAGGAGGCCTTTGCTGAAGAGAACAGAGCCCCCACAGGGAGCGTGCATGCGGGGCTCCATTTTTGCCAGAAAAGGTCTTTCCTCAAGGCCTTTGCTGAAGAGAACGCATCCCCTACATATTCAGGAAGGCCTGAAGTGCCAAAACATGCCAAGAAAGGGAAGGGTCTCTAGATTTTTGCACAGGCCTAGTGCCTAGATACCCGGCGCAGGGCGATGGGGAGAATAGGCAGGGCGAAAGTTACAGAGCCATTTGTAAGGGCAAACAAGGACCATGGTTCTTCAACATTCGTAATTTCAGGTCTTTTCATAAACACTAGGAGGCATTTGTCACATAACTTCAAATGTTCGCTAAGGGAACATTTCTAACTCGGGGATTACCTGTATTCATATATTATATATGCTATTGGGAAAACTTACTACATGATAGGACTTGACCAACCTTAGCCAATTTTGAAATGCTAACCAGGGTTAGATCTGGTTAATACTGAAATTGGGAGAACACAATAAATACCAGGGCTGCAGGCAAAATTGGAAGTTAAAAGAATATTCCAGAAGATAATGGCAAAGCATTTCCATATAACTGCCAAAAAACAATATAGACAAGCCTATGAAATTACCAGAAATCCAGTTTAACCTGAAAACTGAATACCATTAATACTGAAATAAATATCTCATTTTACATTACCCATTTATCTATTTCAGTTATTAAATTTTAAAGTAGGGGTTATTTTACTTTTTTATAATCATTTTATAAATATACATATTTTGGGGGTTGTAACCAAACAGAGTGAGTAGCCTAAAGTCAGTTTGTGAGCTTCAGGGGTAGAATGGAGACTCCAAATGAATCTCTATAGCTGAAGTCCAAAACTTTAAATAACACATTTTAGTGGCTCTCCTTGACCACACTGCCAGCTTTTACAATGAAAAAATGGTTTTCCTAGAGATTAATCAAACAACTAGGAAGTAAAACGTTAAAAAGAGAACTTGCCTTGAATTGATCTCTGCACCAGCATTCAATAGTATTTTGATGATGTTCACATACCCACCAGAAGCAGCTAAACTTAAAGGTGTATAATCGGAAACATTTCTGTGCTCTTTGTTTGCACCTCGTGCTAACAGAAGCTCCACCACCTGAAGCGTCATATAGAAAGTTACTTTAAGAAGTGATTGCTGCTCCAATTTTAAACATGAAACTTATTATCAAAATTTCTTCCTGATTAGCAACATTGAACAATTTTTCATATACAATATCAATCAAAACATTTGTATTTGTGTAATTTAACATATCAATCTTATAACAAATGTGATATACACTATTCCCTATATAGTTTAATAGTTTAATAATGCAGCAATATGACAGACATTTCAAACAAGATATAAATTGTGGCAGTGTATTCAAGTTTCACTGAGAGAGAGGGAGGACGACCAGAATCTAGGAAAAGATTTAATAAAGAAGTAGGACTTGAATATATTTTTCTCTCTGAATGGAATTTCATTCCTGCAACAATCAGAAATAAACATAAAGTTTATCATCTATAACATCTATCATCTATCCTTACTACTTTTTAATTATATGATTAGTTTATTGATATTTATTGACAGGTTTATTCATTTTAGTGTAATTTTATTGTTGTTCAATTTATTAACCACTGCTACCTGGCTTTGCCAGGAGTCTGAGGGTACAAATCTGAAAAATAAACAAACCACATAAATAAACCTTATTGCAGATATGTGATCATTGCTGAAATATCTGGAGGGTGAAAGTTCATGCATCTAATGAATCCCTTCTATGGGGAAGACACCTCTGGATTGTAGTCACACTATTTCAAGCTACTGCTGAAAATTGGAGTAAATAGATCAGACTTAATAAAGTGGACTCTAATTTATTGGAGTCCAGCTTATTAGATCAGATTTTGGAAAGTAGATACTAAAATAAGACTAGATTCGAAAAAGCTTCTAATTATAGTGGTTTTATATTACTTTCTTATTCAAAGAGGTTTCTCAGGAATAGAAATAAGTAAGTGCCATTATGGTCCAGCCTAAAAGTTTTCTTAGCTATTTATTGGACAGAATATCAAAGTAGATAAGTACTGGTCTTGTTCAGCATGTATCTCATTATAGTCTTCAGTTAATGTTTAATGAAGGTAAAAAATAAAAATAAAGTATTGATTAAATGTTACAAGTTCAATCCAATTATAAAATAACTAATATGGTGTGCATACAACACTGCATTCAATATTGACATATATGAGCTTAGATTTATCTACTATTCCTCTGGCTTACTCAGAAAGTGACTGTTAGGAACACTGATTTTGAAGCTAATCAAAATATTCTGTTAGCAATCTTGGACTAAAGAACTGTGGTTATGATACAAGCCAGGATTATAGAAAAGGATTTGAACCTTGTTTGAACAAATTATGAGTTAATATCGTATATGAAATAAAAGTACATTCAAGTTATTATATTAAATACTGCAATAAAAACATGATTATTAGAAAACATGAGTTACCTTGTGGTAATATGGGCAGTCAATACATTTTATAAATAAATTAATAAGTAAAAAGATAAGTAAGTAAGTAATCGAAACATTTCAAAGGAAATGTTTTATTGCTTCTGTGGAATTTCTCAAGCATGCATAAACATCACTAATACCAGTATCTTCAAAATATCCCTTGGTTTTTCCTAAAACGGTTTCTGGAGAATATGGTTAGGTTTGGGGATCTGAACTGTAACTTCACCTTTACAAGAAAAACATATAACAATTTTTAATATTTTACCTCTTGTCTTCCTCCAGAGCAAGCTAGAGATAATGGTGTGTCCTTGGTCCTTTCAGACTGAGCTTCAATATCTGCACCATTGTCTAACAAAATCTCTACAACACCAACATGACCTGCAGTAGCAGCCAAAATAAGTGGAGTAAACCCTGGAAAAAAAAGAGTAGATGCCACTTTAAATGTTTCATTTTAAAATCTGCACCACTGTTTAAATTGGCATATAACTACTTACCATAACATTTATTTTCCAGTGTGGATGACGGCTACTGTTTTCTGAATTGCTTTGCCCAATATATCTATGGGAGGAAGGCACCCCCCCTCCTTTCATTTATAGACTTCAAAAATAGGGGAAAAACATGTAACAGCTAATTCCTATTGATATCCAATTCCCTGTCTGCAAATCAACTCATTTTGAGGGAGAGCTGGATTTCTTCCACTCACTATTGAAAATGACCTTTCACAGTTAAGTACCAACATATCATTTTTTTCAAAGTGGTAAAAGAGTTTCTCACTGCAACCCTGTTTTAGTCTTCAGAGAGGAAATGTATACTCCAAACCTCTTAGGACAATGGCATCACCTACTGATAAGACTGCACAAGTGCAGTATAAATATTCTCCAAAGCTTCATTAGTAGTGAATGCCAAAGAAGTACTGGTAGCAGTGTTCTTAATGGAAGGAGCTGTGACGCCACTAGAACAAGAAGTCATCCGAGGCTCTTCTTTGGCTATAAAGAAGAGACCCTTGCAAAAAGGAAATGCAGAGATGCTCTGAACTGTGGGATTCTTCAGCTAATCAAGTAGTTCTTGCATATTCAATAATACACTTATAACACTCTTCTTCTTCTTCCAGATTCTTTCCCAAAACAAACATAAATAAGATAAATCTTGATTCTACTGAGGGTATAAAGACAATGATGATAAATTATTGACCAGAGAATTAATTAAGTAATATGCTTGCTCAAGAATATTTATTCAGACCTGATTGATAAACGGTCAGAACTTATGCAGGCTACATTTTTTTCTCTGATTCCCTGAATAAAAGGTCTTCCAAATCATTTATGAATGAAAAGAATTAATGTAAGAATCTGAAATAGTTGAAATAACTTCTTCATAAAGATGTCAACACCCTGGATTCAAGTGCAAGGACCGGGAAATGATATTCAAAAACAGTGGTAAAGATGAATTTATTGACCACTGATAACCCAGGTCTTCCGGGCTGGTAAAAAAACCAAAAACACCTGGATCAGTTTCACTTTTTTTCAACACAGCCTTGTGCAGCACCCAATCAATTCAGACCAGATGAATTCCATGAAGAAAGCCTCTGGAAGAGCATAACATGTAATCATTCAGCTCCTTAGGTGGGAAATTCAGAAACAAATCTCTAAGTGGTGACTGGAGGGACAAACAGTTTCAATACTGGCATTTGAACTATCTGACAGTTAGACTAAAAGCCTTCTAATGAAAGCATTGTTTTCTCTGATTCAGGTCCTCCCAACACAAGCCAGCCAGCCATCAATTTGTACATATCTTTGATAACTTCTGCAAATAAGAAAGGTGTGATTCTATTTACAAAAGACTTTTGAGGTATTGTACAGGCTTCCAACTATGTCAATGCCAGAAATTTCATTGACAAAATACCACATGATGTTCATAGTAACATGTAGCTTAGATAGCAATGATAATTAAACTGAAACATGTTAAAAACAAGAAAAGGGTTAAGGAAACAATTGGTCCATTGCTGGGACAAAGTGGCAAGAAGGTGACAAGCAACAGGGAGAAAGCAGAACTATTTAACTCATTTTTTGCATCTGTCTTTACATAAAGGGATAAAACAGTCCAACCTATCAAAAACAGCACCACAAAAATCAGATTAGGAACACAAGTTGAAATAGGGAAGAAAATGGTAAATGAGCACCTGTCTACCCTAGACGAGATCAAATCACCAGGACCAGACGGATTACACCCTAGGGTTCTGAAGGAACTGGAAGATGAGATCTCAGAACCACTGAACTATATCTTTCAGAGATCCTGGAGAACTGGGGAACTGCCAGAGGACTGGAAAAGAGCTGATGTGGTTCCCATCTTCAAAAAAGGAGAAAAAAAAACTAGATCCAGGAAACTACAGACCTATCAGTCTGACCTCAATACCAGGAAAGATTCTGGAAAAGATAATCAAGCAACAAATTAGCGAACATCTAGAAGTAAACAAATTAATAGCCAAAAGCCAACATGGGTTTGTCAAAAACAGATCATGCCAGACTAATCTTATTGCATTCTTTGACAAAGTGACAAAATTAGTGGACCAGAGGAATGCTGTCAATATAGTTTACTTAGACTTCAGTAAGGCATTTGTTAAGATAGATCATAACCTACTACTAGATAAAGTAGAAGAATGTGGCTTAGATAGCATCACCACCAGATGGATTCGTAACTGGCTGACCAACCGCACTCAACGTGTAGTCTTCAATGGAGTATGCAGTGGAGTACCCCAAGGCCCTGTTTTAGGCCCAGTACTCTTCAACATCTTCATCAATGATTTGGATGAGGGAATAAATGGGAAACTCATCATATTTGCAGATGACACCAAACTGGCAGGAATAGCCAACACTCCAGAAGACAGGTTAAAGATACAGAAGGATCTTGACAAACTTGTACATTGGGCGCTATCTAACAAAATGAAATTCAATGGTGAAGAGTAAGGTTATACATTTAGGCAAGAAAAACAAAATGCACAGGTACAGTATAGGTGGTACCTTGCTCAATAGTAGTAACTGTGAGAGAGATCTTGGAGTCCTAGTGGGCAACCATTTAAATATGAGCCAGTAGTGTGTAGCAGCTGCCAAAAAAGCCAATACAGTTCTAGGCTACATAAACAGAGAGATTGAATCAAGATCACGTGAAGGGTTAATACCACTTTATAACGCCTTGGTAAGGCCACACTTGGAATACTGCATTCAGTTTTGGTCGCTACGATGTAGAAAAGATGTGGAGTGCAGAGAAGAGCAACAAAGATGATTAGGGGACTGGAGACTAAAACATATGAAGAACGGTTGCAGGAACTGGGTATATCTAGTTTAATGAAAAGAAGGACTAGGGGAGACATTATAGCAGTGTTCCAATATCTCAGGGGTTGCCCCAAGAAGAGGGAGTCAAGCTATTCTCCAAGGCACCTGAGGGTAGAATAAGAAGCAATGGGTGGAAACTCAAGGAGAGAAAGAACTTAGAACTGAGGAGAAATTTCCTGCAGTTAGAACAATTAATCAGTGGAACAGCTTGCCTCCAGAAGTTGTGAATGCCCCAACACTGGAAGTCTTTAAGAAGATGTTGGATTGTCATTTGTCTAAAATGGTATAAGGTTGCTGCCTAGGCAGGGGGTTGGACTAGAAGACCTCCAAGGTCCCTTCCAACTCTGCTATTGTATTGTATAGCTGACTCAAAAATCATATCCAGAATTTTTAGCAAAGGTGTCTCATTATATTAGATAAAGGCTTTAAATGAGATAACACATAATTTGGTTCTGAGCCTTGTACTTTTCAATATCCTTATTAATAGTTTGAATAAGGAAGTAATCGGTGTGCTTACCAAATTTTGATGGATAGCTAATGCTTTAGAAAACTGAGTAAAAGTCAAAACGGTCTTGTCTGCTACAAGCAGACTGAAAAATAACAAAATGAAACTTAAGGTATAAATGCAAAAAAAATTATTCAGGAAAGAGAAATCAAATAGATACATGAGTTGGCAACAATACTTGTGAAAAAGATCTAGGAATTAGGTTGATTATAAACTGGGTAAGAGCTGACTATGTGATGAGTCTGTAAAAAACAATTTTAGATGCATCAGCAGTAAAATTTCCAAATCACTGTATTAGAAGCTTTTTGTATTATGCTTAGGACAGGCCTATTTTAAATATTGTATTCAGATCAAGAAAACCTTTTAAAGATGGTTTCAAACAAATGGAATAGTCCAGAGAAAGTCAATGAGGGTGATCAGAAAAATAGAAACTAAGCTATGAAGAGATAGAGAGAAAATGGGGGTACTCTGTATTATCAATCTTTTTATGGCTATGTCACATTAAAAATCAAGACCTTTTCTTCATTGCCCCAGAGTACATTATAATAATAGATTTAATTCTTCATATTCTGTTATGTATCTGCTTCCAAATCTTTGTGATTTGATAGACTTTATTTTTCCAGAACAATTTGTAATTGCTTTTAGTTTCTGTAAATTATATGCTTCTGTTAATTCAATTTTTAAAATTGGATTATAGAAACATAAGATCTAGTTATTTGTCTTATGTTAATCTCTTATTCAGTTACTTGATTTTTCTATGCATCTGTTTTTACCAAATAAGTCTTGTCCTCACATTACATATCTAAAATATTTATTCATTATTAATGCTTTTTATCAGTTGCTTTCCTTTTTCATTTAATACTGAGTGGTTCTTCTTTTGATTCAAATATTTTCAATTGTTTTTTTTTTCAGTCTCACACTTAAAAGGCATCCATTGTTCCTCATTTACCCTTTCTGGATCCTCCAGCTTTCATAGTGATGTATTACAACTGTGACTAGGACAATAAATGTCCTAGTCAATGTGATGTCTCTGAACTTCATTATTTTGTCTTGATTTGCCATAAACCTTCTTTCTCCAATGGCATGGGCTCATTTGGTCAGATTTGCCATCCGATATGAAGCCACATTTCAAAACCCTGGACATCTGCTTTTCGTGGCAAGAAAAATTATATAAATTGGAACCATTTTAGACAATGTTACCTGTTAATCTAGTGACAACTTAATGCTGACGGTCACAGGCAAAGTCAGACACTTTGCCCAAGCTTAGTTTCCACCCGCTCAAATAGGAGGGATGATCACCAGGTGAAATCATTTGAATTGATGTCACCAGAAACTGGTATGAGAAAAATGGGAAGGTAGTCAAATGCATGATTAATTCCTCATGGGAACTGAACTGCCTAAGCAAAGAATTTTGGTTCTATGATCAATTATGCCAGGTCCAAAGCTGGACCACTTTTCTTAAAAAAAATCTACCACTGTAGCCTAAATAAGAAAAGATGTGATGTGGTGATCTTAGATCTAAGCAGAGTGAGGCAAGAGTTGAGACTACAGTGGAGAACTGCTTTTTTCCCATAGATACATTGGGCAAACTAGTTTCTGCTTACCAGAGCAAATATGAGAAGCAACCAAGCGAAGAATATCATTCTCTACTATGGGGGGAAAAAGTGGCTTAAACGAGAGGGCCAAATAATACAAAACAGTTGATACAAAATTAACTTTACATTTAAATGAAAATATTGCAGGATACAGATTTGTATCTTACTCTGGGTTGTTTTACTCCAATGCGAGGGTCTCTCCTTAATTTACTTCTGTTGGAATACACAACCACACAAGCGTATGGAATTTACAAGTTGACTGATACTGTATCAGCAAATGCTCACCTTTTTTGTCCCTATGTTCAATATTAGCTCCCCTCTCTAAAAGAGTTTGTACCAGTTCTTCATGTCCGCCAGCACAAGCAAGAGTCAGTGCTGTGTCATGGTTACTTTCAGTCTTAAAAAAAAAAAACAGTCATTATTAAAGTGCTTGTATATTTGTTCTAGCACTGAATTAACAAGCAAATACATGAAACCACAGTTTAATTCTAGATTACTTTTATAAAATAATTCAAACTGGTTCCCAAGTTCAACATAGCAAAAGAAATCATGAGTACTTAAGGTTGTGCCACATACTTACTCATCTCTAGACATTTAATTAGGTCTGAACATTCTTAACAGCACTAAAATATAAATTTCTCTTAGGTTTAGTTTTTGAAAACAAAAGGGAAAGTACTTGCATTCCACACAAGTATGAAAAAAACTTGAACTAAATACAACAAATAATCGAAATCCAATTACCACTCCTCTGTAATCATTCTTTTCACACATTCATTAAATATTATGCTCATCTGAAGTTGAAAGAATGAGTACAGAAGTATCCAATCTTTCAAAGAATACTAATACTTTTTCAAACAAATTCTTCCCCAAGTTCATCTTGCAAATAAGCAGAATTTTTATTTTCCTTTCCTTTCTTTTAATTTGTATTTCATTTTAAAGGAGAAGAAATTTTATTCTAGACTTACCTGTGCATCAATATCAATGGCAGGGTAAACTGGTAGCATGGTTGAAGGAGAAATGATAGGACTGGGAGCAGGTGTCTGAGGTTGGGAAACAGATGTTGCAATGCTGTGGGTAGGGGTATTTGAGACTGCAGATGCTCTTCCACTCACTGCTATTAAAGAGAATAACTTGGTTTATTAACATTATAATTAATTATCCTCTTGGATGTCCCAGAATATCTTTAAATGACAACAAGCAATGAGAAATCACAATATATCAGTTATAAAAGGGTCTTCTCTGAGAATTACTTATAGCCAGGAACAAATGCCTGCAATATTTTTCCCTCCTTCTGAAAATACAGCTGAAATGGAAGCAACTAGATTTCATATAATGAGAATTTTCCTAAAAGCAGTTTATACCACCAATATATTACCAACAAATTCATAGTTGCAATTAAATTGGAAGGAGTTAGAATATTAGTTTTAGGAATTCCTAAATATAGGAAGGCCTTAGGAATTCCTTAATATAGACAAAATATTGTATCCATTATAGGATTTTATCCATTTTAATTTAGTTTAGTTAAATGTTTAAAGGACTTCTGATGTTTTTCTTCCAAAAATGTCAACTGGGGAGAATAAAATCATAATCTGAGAAGATTATTTAAAGGAAACAAAAATTTCAGAGACAGAATTCCTGTGTTATCTTTACTTTTTAAAATTACACTAGTTAGCAGTAGAACAATAATTTCTCTAGAGATTATGGAAATCTTTAAATTCTAAAATTACTATCTGAACAATCTTAACAAAAAATGAAAGCATATTGCAATTCGTTATGCCTTAAAATTATAATGAAGTTATGATTATGAAGAAATTAATCAGTAATTACTCAAACTCTTACTTGACAGTTAGTAGCAATAATGAAATCATCTTTACATTAGAAAACAAGTAAGAGTGAATCAGGTATATTTCTGAAGTGCCCTAAGTTTTCTTGTTTAAATTGAATTAGACTTAATTTGTTTATTTCATCAACTATTCTTAGTTGCGTTTCAGAATTTTCTGATTTAGATTTGTCCTCTAGCTTAGATGATGTTCTTGTTATATGCAAGCTAATTTATAACTATGGTAATGCTATATTCAAGAAGCAATGGAGAATCTGATTTATTTTGGATCTAGATCAAAACTTCACAGGTTGCAGAATATATTATTTAGTCATGGAGATGATGATAGTACTGAAAAAAATAGCAGAACTCTAGTCATAAGAATATTGGGAAGATATTAGTAAGTACGGAAGTCTTTTAGTCGGCCAAATAAATCCTGACTCGCATCACTTAGGAAAAGGAAATGCTCTATAATATGAACTCTGAGCAATTTGCATTATTTTAAGAGAGCGTGGTAGTGCAGTGGTTAGAACGCAGTATTGTGGGTTGTATGCCCACTGCCAGGAGTTTGATAAGCCTCTGTAAATCTCTTAGAGAGGGCTATGAAACACTGTGAAGTAGTATATAAGTCTAAGTGCTATTGCTATTTAGTCAAACAAAAGAAAACTTGTTGACTTTGGATATGTTTGGAAATTCCATTTAATTCTACTGAATTGCATTGCAAGAACTTCCCTATTCAGTTTTCTAAGCAATGAGGACAAAGAGGAAAGAAATAGGACCAGCAACACCCAGTTATGCACTAGAACTTACTATATCTGGGTTATTATATTTTAGATTGTTTCAGTTGAGTTAAAAAAGGAAGCAATGCACTCTATATTTCCATTTTATTTAATTCACAGGAAAACTTGATAAATGTCTTTTTTCACATGTATTTTTAGGAAGTGTAATTGCTGCAAGGCTTACAGAAAAGTAATTTCATTCATGGGTGCTTGGGAAAACAAGGAGTCAGGAATATTATCAAGGCAAAAATATATGGTTTAGGGCCTGGGACACAAGGGACAGTACACTTGACAGTGGAAATGCTTTTTTACTCACTTCACGTGACTACCAATCAGTTCTGCTGGAGATATTGAACATGGCCAGAAACACTATTATTGTTCTTTCACTATTTCAAAGCTATTCATTTATCCATTTTCTAAATAACACTGGTCTATATTAGCTAAACAACACTGGGAATGGAGACATCAGTTTTAAATTGTAGTTAAGAATAAGCTAAAATAATCCAGTCTTTGTGACACTGAAACAAAATAAAGATGTTGATATATTTAAGAGTTTTCGGCACTGATATTTATCTGCATTTAATAATTCATACAAACCTGCCATGATGTCATCCAGTGTGTCATTGAAGGTTTGGGCAGGGCTGGCAACCATTAACCCTTGCTGTGCATCTGCCAGAATTCCTTGTCCCAGCCCTGTAAGTTGTGCTTGGCCCAAAACTGGCTGTCCAACTATGACACTTTGAAGTTCTGAAAGATTTGCCATAGAACCTGGTGGTAAAGAACTTGTAGACAGAGGCAAAGCTTGTGGCATTGCCAGAGGCTGTATTGGAGCAAAGCCCATCTGGTTTACAGCCGGCATAGGCTCATCAGTGAGTAAGTATGGGTCCACCTGTCGTATGCGGGCATAATCTTCTTCAGTAAGTTGGTCTTCTATTTCAACAGGAGTTAATATTCCCAAATGCTGACAAGACTGTTGTTGCTGCTGCAACTGAATTCTCTGCGCTTTAACTTCCAGATACTGTTTTTTCAATTGCTGTTGTGTTTTCAATTGCAGTTCCCGCTCTACTTTTTGCAACTCTTCTAGGATCTTTTGCTTTTTCTGAATTTGTTCTTCTCTAGTTTTGTTCAGCTCCTCAATCTTCTCCTTAGTGAGCTGGTCAGCATGTGCCAATTCCAAAGACTGAAGCTGTGCATTCTTTTCTATGGCTTCCTTTATTCTTTGCTCTAATTCCGTCAGCTTGCCCTGAGCCTCCTCAACAATGCTTTCTGGAGACTGATTAGCGATGTAACCTTGTACTTCTGGATTGGAGGGCTGCAAAAGGCTGCTGGATTTTTGTTTGGAAGTGGCTGTATGAAAGAGACACTCCCTCAGAACAAAATGGAAGTCCACATGAACAGCATTCTTATTACAGATCTACTGATCAATCAAGCACAATGATGACACCTACCAGAGATGTAAGGGCCAGGGGAAAAGGATATGCCTAATATCCCTGAATGTTTTGTTATGAAATAAATTTCAATTCTAAATTGCTTAGTTGCTGGAGAATAGAATTCTTTACTACTAACAAAAACCTACATTACAACAAAGTATTTTACCAGCTACTTATTTTCTTCAGTAATAATGCAATCCTACTATGCAAATTTTATTCAAAAGATTAAGCAGGCATTTAAGATGCAACTAAATAACTTAAGTGATAAAGCAGGCCAGATTCAAGATTCAAGGCATATGGATATCAATATAGAAACAATGTTCACAAGGTTTGTAGAGAGAGGAAAAATATTGAACTAATTGTCCTAAAATGATAGTTTAATGCTAATGAAATAAATATAAAATCAAGATGAAATGCAAGTTTAACTTTTATGTAAGCCATATAAGCTCACTGAGTAACTATGGGCCAGTTACTATCTCTTAATTCAAGTTATCCCTACCATGAATCCTATGAGAAAAGCTGAATGGGGAAACACTATGTATGCCTTCTTCAGTCTTTGAAAAAAGAGGGAATGTTTATCTATAATATATGTTGCTTTATACTGATTAGTCATCAATTATCTTGGTGAGAGAAGCAAATATTTTTGTCTTCTTGCATCAAAATATGCATAATTAAAATAATTAAAATTACAAACAAGATTATGAAATCTATTTAAAGATTTTTAGAGGTTTGTGTCCTGTTTGGGACAAAGATTTAGTATAAAACATTTAAAAGCAAACAATAAACAAAAAGTAAGATTATTAAAGTGAATGGCAACGTTCTATTATTGATCATGGAAATGTTTTATATTTTTAAATATTTTTTTCATAAAGAGCAAGCAGTTTTTAATATTTTACAGAAAAGATATACTAAAATTTACACATTTCAAAATTTAAATGTGAATGTTGAAATTGAACATTTATTGTATTCAGGCAAAAATATTTTTAAAATTATACCATAGTGTTTCCCCAGTTTTTCTGCTGTACAATATCTGATTTATTAAAATAACAGAAGTTGGAAATACAACTAGTCCTATAAAAAAGGAAGGTTTGTTTCTTTAAAATGAACATAGCTTAGTATTTTTTTTAAAATCCCAATAATGTATTCAATATTCTACAGAAAATATATGTTGTAGCATTAATATATGAGGTACAACTAACTAACCTTTGTTTCTGATGGGAAGGGTGGTGGTAACGTTGGAAGGAGGTTTGTCAGGCTCTTGAGGTGGAACTACCATGGGAAGTGCCTGCACTGGTACGCGGGGAGCCTAAAAAACAGGGTACTAAGATTATTTTCCTTGTTCTGCAAGATCAATACAGAGTATCAGAAGAGAAAAGCATGCATACTTCACAAAAGTATTAATTATTACAGGTTTAAATGTCCTATCAGTTGATAATTTACATTCTTGGCACTAACAGAAGTATTTTAAAAAAAGTATCCAACTATAAGACATTCTAATAATATAGGCATAGTATGATTTAAAAAAAAACTAACAGTAAAAAAAATTGAAAAAAAACCTCCTAATCAGAATTTTCCTACAATACTTTTTCTTTGGAAGCAGAAATCATTAAAAGAAACTCATGAAAAGATAATTCCTTTTAATAATAGTAATTGCTGATCATAATTTACCAGGTCATCTACAAATCTATTGAATATGTCTATTTTCAAATTAATGGATATTATTTTAGCATATGAAAAAAGAAAGCATAATAAAAACCAGAAGATACACAAACAATCATACCCTATTTAGATCATGAGATGGAGGAGTCAACTGCGTAGATTCAGGTGGGGGAGCAGCAAGTAGGTTGTTAGGATAATCCAACAGATAACAAACTACACTTGTATGGCCACCCTTAGCAGCTTCTATTAGCATGGTTGAGCCATCCTATAAAGAAATAATGGAATAAAAATAGTATATTTGCATACTCTTTTGACAAAAAACGTAACCAATGTTATATAAAGCACCTGAATGTTACTTAGAATATTTCTCAATAGTTGAGCAGTAGTATAAACTGGCAATTTATTTTTAAGGGATTTTTTTTTTTTGCCTTTTCACCTGGAGATTGAGTACAATGAACATAAATTTAAAAAAGACATTTCATGTAAGAACTCCTTGAAAATGTAAAACCACATTTACAACTGAAAAATGCTTAAATGATACATTATTATGTTTTGGTTCCTGATGATAAACTTCCAAAATCTCTCCTCAATGAAATATTCAAACAATAGGTTAATTAAATGAAGGGAAAAAAACCAACACGTACTTTTAGTCTGTGTGTAGGATCAGCTCCATGAGCTAATAACAATTCCACAACAGCCAGGTGGCCTCCAGCACAGGCAAGCGATAATACTGTATGATCATTGTTAGCAGTGGTCCTGTTCACATTTGCTCCTGTTATTAATGCATTGGGGAAAACAAAAGCCATTCAAAGCTCTCTGCCTGTAACTCTTCTTTTTCTCATATATAAAATAGGAGAGAAATGTTTCAAAATTGATTCCAGAACTTCCACCTTTCCAGTTAAAATATTTTTAACTCTTCAATGTCCCTCAGTTATTCTTACATAAATAAAAACAATTACTACTTTTATCCTTTGTTACTTGAGGTTGCAATCCTGTAATGCAGTCATAATATGATACTTTAACTCTACCTATTTTTTTCCCCTCAAAAATCTGAACAAGATTTAAAAGCTTACTTAAAGGTGATTCTGGCAGTTTTCATATAGACAATGGATGAGATGTTTTCCTTGGAAAAAGGGAACCATTTCTATCCTTTTTATCAACTGCTATTTGGGGCTGGAGGGAATTCTTAGAACTTATAAATTTTCTAGAAATTAGTTTTGGGTATCATGGTTTACTGAACTAAGATACAAGTGAATATCTTTGCCAGCTGAAGTTATATCATACAGTATATAACTGTTCACTTTTCAGATACTCAAGGTTAACAGACATCTGTCATGTAATTAAAAACTTCAAGCAGGTGAATTTTTCTTAAATCAAAACACAAAAAACTTAAAATGTCTAATGAACCAAAAAAGCCTTTTAAAGTACTTTTGGAAAAGAAATGGCAGACTGAAATGACTCCAAGAAAACTGAACTAACAAATGTGTGGAACAAAGAGCTGGTGAGTAGATTGGAATTCCACTCTGGAGAAAGAGAATTTGAGAATATCTACAAGTGCTCCTGATAGCTGCTCCTTATAAGGAGATGGCAAGACTGTGACAGGTTTGGAGTTCTGGGAGATGATGAAATAGCCAACTTACTCATAGACAGTAACTTTGAAAGGATTCTGATTTCACATACTTCCTTTTCTAAATTGTTAACTGCTTTTCAACTACCAGAAACCTTTGGATGGGCAGGTTTTAAAGTCCCAGAGTTTTCTTCAATTCTTAGCAAAAAGAGTTTTAATTACAAGTTTTTGAACTTTAAAAAAATGAGGGGGCAAATTAACAAGAAAATAATGATTAAAATTTTGATTTTATAAAATAAAAAATGGTTTAAGTATCTAGATAAATTTGAAAAAAGATTTTTGAATAAATTATAAAGAATTTTTGCATGGAAAAATGCTTTTGTTTTGAATTTAAAAACATAGTAAGACTTTAAAAACTGGATACTAGAGAGAACTGAAAGTTATAATTAAAGCAGAACACTTAAACTTGACTTACAATTACAGAAGGAAGCAAAATATTTTAACATTGGACATACTGGAGGATATTCTTGAACAACGAACCAGAATTAATTTTAAGAGTCTCTATTTCTATAGATAGATTGTGTTTAAACGCTACCTGACACAAGATTGAGACTAACTGAAATGGGATAATGTGATAGGTTACAAGAATGACATGGAAAAAAAGAATGTTACACTGATTATATAAAAGAAACTGTCTGATAGTTTAATCATTAAAATACAATATACAAATAAACCAAGGCTATGATCTTCATTTGGATTTACAAAACAGACTTGGTAAAAGTTTTCAAGAATTTTGTGAGACGAGATAAAGGAAATTTGAAAAGAAATTAAGATTTACGACATTATTTAAAGGGACTAATTTAAGATTGTTAGAAGTAAAAGGAAAAAATATAAAGTTGGTTTATTTGATCAAGGTTAAAATAAGTATGTTATCTCTGGTAATCTTTAATGGACATTTGTTGACATCAGGATTAAAATGATGTTTCTTGAGTTTATTGATAAAAGATGGAATATGGGAAGATAACATTATTTGTTATATTTTAATAGGTGATAAACTAAAATTGTTTATACTTGTGATGAAATCACATCTCTATGTATTTTCTTTTTCTTTATTATATTCTTATTTTCTTTCTTGTCTATTTTCTCTTCTACAATTTTTCTTTTTATGCTTTTATTTTTAGATGTTATTAGTTTTTAATCCTGTGATTGTAATATTTAATGAAATTACTATCAAAAAAGAAAAGGAACATGGAAAGAAATGACTTACTGTTTGTAAACCCTACCTTTACTAATTAAGAACTGGACAGTACAGACATGACCTGCTCTTGCAGCTTTCATCAATGGAGTTCTTCCCCCTTCAGATTCATGTTCCTACAAAAACAAAAACATTGAGGAAAACAACTTAAAAAAAATAAAATTCTCAAATAGCTTCATTTTTTTAATTTTTATTTTTTGCAAAATGAGCAAAACGTATATAACACTGTAATCTGTTACTCATCTCATCCTTATGATGGAATATTTCCAAACTTTAAAAATACATTCATATTTTTGAAAAACTGTATTAAAGGCAGCATGTTGTGAAAAATTGTTCTCACAGCAGTTCATTTAATGACTCTTCAAAGTTATTATGGTACTGAAAAAAGTGACTTGTGATCATTTTCACACTTATGACCATTGCAGTATTTCCATGATCATTTGATCAAAATTCAGATGCTTGGCAACTGACTCATATTTATGATGGTTGCAGTGTCCTGGAGTCATGTGATCACCTTTGGCGACCTTCTGACAAGTCAATGGGGAAGCCAGACTCGCTTAACCACTGTGTTACTAACTTAACAACTGCAGTGATTCACTTAGTAAAAGAAATGTTGGGCTCAATTATGGCTGTGAGTTGAGGACAACCTACATCATAGAGATAAACTGCTATGGGATAAAATAATAGGCCTGAAAAGGAACTTCCTAATAAAGTCTCTATAGTCTTCTGTCCACCATTTTGAAGAACATGATGTTTGAGATTTAGAAAGCTGATGAAGCTAGAAAGTGCTGCAGCAAAGCGTGATCAAATGAACTCATTGCAACTAGGTTATGAGAGGGAAAATGCAGTACCAGGGTATCCTTAGTTGCTGTTTGGTCAAAGTGCCTGAAGTGACCCTAGTTGACCCTAGACAGTCAACTAAGAAAGTATTCACAACCTATACAGTATGTCTCCATAAATTAATGGATAGCAACAAAAAAGCCCACTCCCTACCACCACAAAATCCTACAGACTGGCCAGGCACAAGACAGAATTGCTACAAATCTCTTGTGTCCGAAAACTTTCAAATCTGTCAAGTGGTAAGGGGAGGTTAATCTAAAGAGTCTGCCAAAAATCCAGGTCCCATGTAGTAAAGCTTTATAAAGAAGTGGTACTCCCTCATCTTCATAAACTATTTAGATGAGGGAATAGAAGTGAACTCATCAAATTTGCAGCCAACACTAAACTGACAGCCAACACCCCAGAAGCTAGGCTCAAGATCCAAAAGCATCTCAACAAACTTGAACACTCAGCCCTATCTAACAAAATGAATTTAATCTAGAGCAAGGTAGGTTTTACACTTGAACACCAAACCTATATACAGATACAGATTAGGTGTAATCTGCATCAATAGCAATAACTGTGAGAGGTATCTTGGAGTTCTAGTGCACAATCACTTAAATATGGGCCAGCATTATGTTGCAGCAGCCAAAAAAGCCAGTGAAATCCTAGGTTGCATTAAAATAAGTATACTTGGAATATTCATCCAAGTTTGGTCACTGTAGTATAAAAAAATGTAGAGGATCTGGAAAAAGTGCAGAAAGGTACAACGAAGATGATTAGGGGGCTGAAAGATATAACATATGAAGAATGGTTGCAAAATTGGATATGTCTAATCTAATGAAAAAAAGGAGTAGAGCTGACATGATGGTAGTGTTCCAATATTTGAAGGGCTACCACAAAGAAAAGGGGGATCAATGTATTTTTCCAAAACACCAGAAAGCAAGGCAAGAAACAACAGATGTAAACTAATCAAGGACAGAAGTAACCTAGAACTAAGGAGAAATTTCCTAACAGTGAGAATCAGTGGAATAACTTGACTTCAGAAGTTGCATTGCTCCAGCATGGAAGTTTTTAGGAAGAGATTGGACAACCATTTGTCTGAAACGGTATAAGGTCTCCTGATTGAGCAGGGGGTTGGACTAGATCTCTAAAGTCCCTTCCAAACCTGTTATTCTGTTAAAAGACTAATTTTAATACTCTCATATTCAAATCAAATCTTAATTGTTCTGAAATTAAGAACAAGTCAAACATGTCCCCTATGAAGTGGATTAGTGTCACAGTTATTTGTCTCAAGCTCATAATTGCCACGGGAACTCATGAAATTGCAAACCATACTGGACCCAGGCATAGAAGCTGAAATCAGCCAGGACTAAAAGCATCAGGAATCCCAACATTTTCCAGATGCCTATGGCACTTAGTATACCAACAGCAGTTTTACCCTGTCAGCAGAAAGCAAATCCAGAAAGAGCCTTTGATATCTAATTACATCTGGGATAGAGTTTGGCTAATGGGGAAAAAAATCAGTCATTTTCATTACATAGAACTGCATTCTTACTCTGTCCCATTAACAGTGTAATTGCCACTGGTTAATTTAAATTGGATATGCTTTATAGTTTACAATTATCTTATGCTCTCAGACAATACATTCATATTCTCATCAGAACTCTTTATTTTTTATTCTTTATTATATACACACACACACAACACAGAGTATATCCCTCCATTTCTGAACTATATTTAAAAGTGTGAACTTATGAAAGAACAATGCAGTATGGTTCTCAAACCCAAAACTTACACTAAAAGAAAAGGGGGAGCACCTGGCACAAGCCTTCAGAAGAAAGAAGTGATACCATTTTTGAAAATGAAACATTTTCCTGATAAGTCACATGAAACTTCAAATGTATGACAAAAGTAGTGCTACTACTAGAAAGTATCTAGTATGTTTAAATCACTATGTTTGTACAATATAATTAGAGCCAGTTTGGTGTAGTGGTTAAGGCATCTGACTAAAAATGAGAAGACTGTGAGTTCTCATCTTATAGTATAGCTTTATGTACCAGGAAAAAATAATCCTGCTAATATTCAACCTTATTTTTGATTTGGTCAAGTAAGAATAAACTAATTATCAAACATTGTAAAAGAGTACTGATTTTCAATAGGTGGCTTACCAAATCAGCGTCTGCCTGAAGCAGCACATCTGCAACATCGGTATGACCATTTTCACAGGCATATGTTAGTGCTGTGTCGCCTGTTGCTGTTGTTGCATGCACATTAGCGCCTAAAGTAATACAAATAATGTTATTCTTAGAAAAAAATAAATGAATCTCCATGTTCTCTATTAGGACAGTTTATATAAAATTGTAAATATTCAAATAATGCAATGCCCAATTATTAGTGGGAAAAAAATTCTGTTATTGCATAGATATTTCCCCCAAAATATAAATAAGCAAGCAAACCAAACTGCTCGGGTTCAGTGGCATACATGGAAAAGGCAGAGGTGGGTTGTTGCTGGTTCAGCCCGGTTCAGCTGAGCCAGTAGTGGAATTTAGGCCTGGGTTGCAAAACCGGCAGCAACCCAGGCCTGCCACGCCCCTGAACCAGTTCCCTCGCTGCTACTGTCGTTTTGGATTTTAGTGACAGCATGCACATAGAACATTTACATTGAACAGTCCATACATGTGCAGCAGCATCTTGCATGCGCACGTTGGCGCACGTGTTGTGAATCAGCAGTAACACTGGCAGCAACCCATCCCTGGGAAAAGGTATACGAAACAGACAAAACACTCACGGATAGCAAGGTTTTATTAAAAAATTCAGTTCGAATCTGAAACAATAAATGTTCAGAGATTAATGCCATACCTGCAGCTAATAAATATTTAACTAGCTCCAAGTGACCCTCTTGAGCAGCTTCCATTAAAGGTGTTGAACAGCCAAGTTCTATATCCGCTCCTGCTTTGATTAGGAAGTCAGCTACTTCCAAAAAACCACCACAGCATGCTAAAGTTAAGGCAGTTTCTTGGGTTTCTTCTGTCTGAGCATTGATGTTAGCTCCTTGAAAACAGAAATACGTAAGTATAAGTTAAAATTTCAAAACAGTTCTTTAAACTAGCATGGATGTACTATGTTAAGTCTTATTAAGTTACAATAATTAGGTCTAACACTGTTTAAAAGTAGCATTACTATACTAATTAAAATCAACAGATGTGATTTCTTATCACTAGAGGTAGTCCTCGACTTACAACAATTTGTCTAAGGACCATTCAAAGTTATAGCGGCACAAAGTGAGTTATGACCATTTTTACAATTCTTATGGTCATCAGATCAAAATTCGGATGCTTGGCAACTGACTCATATTTAAGATGGCTAAAGTATCCCAGGGTCAGGTGATCCCCTTCTGTGACTTTCTGATAAGGAAAGTCAACAGGGAAGCTGTGTGATTCATTGCACAACCATGTTACTAACTCAACAAGTACAGTGATTCACTTAACAACTGTGGCAAGAAAGCTTGTAATGTAAGGCAAAGCAATGGAAATTTTGGCTTAATTGTGATTGTAAGTCGGGGACTACCTGAATAGAGGATTAGGAGTTAGTCAAGTGGACCCCACAGGATTATAAATTTACCTTTCTGATTGACTGACAACTTTCTATGTATGTATTTCCTATTACTGCTGTATTATTTAAAATAAGCAGAATGCCCAAAGTATTTTCAAGTAAAAATATTTTAATATTTTATATCACATATTATACAATGAACAAATAAGACCTTTATTTCTGAATTTCTTGAAATTTATTTTTGATTAAGCTTTCATAATTACAAAAACATTGAAATAATTTAAAAATATTTTGTCATGTATTTATTTATTTTAGAAAATTTATATTGCCACCCACTTCCCCATGTCAACTCAAGGCAGCTTACACAAATATAAAAGCATCATATAAAAATAATAAAAAAATGATAAAAAATAATAAATTAATAAAATAGTAGCCCCCACACATTCTATCCTGGCGACATATTCATACAAGCCATTTAATGGACTCCATCCCACTCTGGATTCCCCAGCCCATTGGCAGAACCAGGTTTTCAGCACCTTCCGTCAATGGTGTCAATCTAATCTCTGAGGGAATGATGTTCCAAGAAAAGGAGCCACCATGGAGAAGGCCCTTCTTCTGGGTCCTGCCAAATGTATCTCCCTAGGTGATCAGACCTGCAGCATTGCTTACCTTCCCACTCTAGTGGGTTGGGTAGATGGGACCTCTAAGAGATGGTCCCTCAGATAACCTGGACTCAAGCCACAAAGGGCTTCAAGGGAATGACCAGCACCTTGAATTGCACCCAGAAGCAAATTAGCAACAAATGCAGTTCCACAGGAGAGGTGAAACATGCACACTGAGGTCTGCACAAAACCATACGGGCCACTGCATGTTGCACCAATTGAAGCTTCCGGATGCTCTTCAGGGGAAGCCCTATGTATAGAGTGTTGCAATAGTCAAGATGTGACGTTATTAGGGCTTGAATGACTGTAAGAAGGGATTATTGGTCGAGGGAAGGGCTTAACTGGTGCACAACCTGTAGTTGCCCAAAGGCCCTCCTGGCTATGACTGCCACCTGCTCTTTGAGAATCCCCAGATTACGCACAGGCTCTGTTTGGGGCAGTGCCACCGCATCCAAAACCAAAGGTCAAAATTCTCCATGGGCCAAAGAACCCCAAACCCAGAGCCACTCGATCTTGCCAGAGTTCAGTTTCAACCCGTTGCTCCCCATCCAGCCCCTAACCACGTCCAGGCACTGCAAGTCACGGAATTGCTTAACTCACCACAGGCAGAGACCTACAGCTATACAATTGATACATTATACTTTTACCTTGACCAAGAAGTAACGCTACCATCTCCTCGTGACCCTCTCGGGCAGCTTCCATTAATGGTGTATATCCTTCATCATTTACTTCCTCTAAGTTTGCCCCCCTCTCAATTAATAACGCAGCCAGCTCTACATGGCCACCACAGGCTGCTAAAGTCAATGGAGATTCAAAGGAATCAGCAGGCATGTTTACTTGAGCCCCACTATCAAGGAGTAAACGAGCAACTTCTACGTGTCCATCCTAGAAAGCAAAAATAAGGTATGTATGAATATAGAAAGTAGTCTGTTGGATCAGGCTTATGTAGTACAACAATCTGTTCTCACAGTAGCCAAGCAAGGGAGCCCACTAATTTTCTATCAGATGGCTTTTAGAAGTTATGGTGCCATCAAGGCTACTAGCTATTAATCCCAAGTAAAATAAGTACCGTATGTAAAAGCTGGATAAAAAATCTTCTCCAGAAAATAATTAGTGAGTTAAAATGAAATACACTTTCAGTTGTCTGAAGGGATTTTTTTTTTTAACATCTTACATTTATTCCAGATGCTAACATAACTCTTTAGAACAGGGATGGGCCAGATCTGGCCTGCAGGGTGCTTAGTTCTGGCCCAAGGTACTGCCCTGAAAACAGTGAAGGACGTGCTTCTGCCAGTAAAAAAGGAGCTTGGGAGGGCTGCACAAGCTCTGTTTTCGCTGGCAGAAGGTTGCAGGAGGCCATTGCAGCTGAAAATGGAGCTCAGAAGCCCGTTTTCATTGGCAAAATGCTCAAGCCGCCACAGGCATCTCCAACACAAGTGACATTGAGCTGGTCATGTCCACCCCAGTCCCCTGAGGTCAAACACAACCCTGAAATTGAGTTTGACACTCCTGCTTTTAGCATGTTTGAGGTAGCCACAGATGTGGAAGTTTCCAATGATACACAAGATTGCTTGAAGAAAAACTGAAAAATTGGTCCAATTTATTTTATTTTTAAAGAAATGAATTAAGTGTCTTAAATTTCTGCAGATACTCATTTTATCTCTTAAAAAAAGCCAACCCCAATGAAAATAAGTGAATTTTTCAAGAGAAATAGTTTTTAAACTTTTAATTGGGAAAAATGTCTGCCTTATGATTTAATGACTTCATTTTATTCTTTTAAATGCCATTCCAACTGTTTAAAAGAGAGTAAATTTTGTTCCCAGTGTAACTCAGAAGGCTACATTGCAGCTTGGTTGCCTTTTCACCAAGTAAATTGTTGCATTGCTTTTTAAAATTATAAAATGACCAAGGAAATTAGACCAAACTTGATATATTTTGCTTTTAATGACTCTTACCATGCATGCCTCCATTAATGCAGTATGCATTTCATCTGTTTTATGTTCCTGATCTGCACCAGCTTCCAGCAAAAACCTCACCATTTCTAAATGGCCTAAAAGAGAAAAAATGAATCCTGAATATCAAAATTCACTCAAAATTTCAGCCCATAATTGTATATTCACCAAAGATGCCAAAGATACAATCTAAATAACCAAAAAAGGAAGAATTATCAAAACCTGTAGGGAAAATCTACTTTAGTTATTTCATTAGCAACAACAACTGAAACTCTTCTATTCAGAAGACCATATAATAAAATAAAAAGTTTTAATCTGGGTCTCCAATGTATGATAAAAGCAGAGTTCTTGAAAAGGCACCGCTATTTTAACATATGTGCTCAAATACAAACTCGTAGAGGGCTCTAGAAAACAGATAATCCAGAAACATTTCCATACGATGAGAAAGTACAAAGACACTGACTTTCAAGTTGAATATGAAAATTAGAAAAAAAAGTAGAATTAAAAAATTCTCAGGACAGTAATAAAAGTGGTTCAAGAATCCAAGAGGGTTTTTTGAGTTTCATTTTTTTAAAAAAGAACAGAATGCTGGACAGTGTTTAAGGAAAAACAATTTTTTTTCCACTGTGCTATCTTATAGCTTTCAATGGCAATCTTGATCAAGTAATTGTAATTGATTTTGTAAGTCTTTCATTGTTTCAATACATTTCTAGTTCTGGGAAATGCAAATCACATTCACAACTGAAAGCAATGTATCCTGTTTCCCTGAAAATAAGACCTTCCCCAAATAATAAGCCCAATCAGGCTTTTGAGCTTTTTTTTTTTTTTTTAGCTTTTGTGCTAAAATAACACCCCCCCCATAAGCTCTCCCCAAAAATATTGCAACACAGCAGCAGCTATGAGGTAACCACACTCACCACCTCAAAAATATTAAGACCTCGCCAAAAATAAGGCCAAAAGCTTATTTTGGGGGTCAAAAGAAAATAAGACACGTCTTATTTTCAGGGAAACACAGTATATATATATATATTGGATACCATCTCTATCCAGTAAAATACATTCAATAAGTTCCCTTTTATTTTATTTAGTTATATATTCTAGTACTGAATATTTGAAATTTAAGTATTCTTTCCATAAGCATTAGAATACCATCCCTACAAAGATAAATATATGTAGAGCTAAATATTAATAATATTTAACATTATTTAAATTAAAAATGACAAGTACAATATTTATTAATTGGAAGAAAAACAGAACAAATAATCAAATTCAATCCTAATAAACACTCTTTAGCAAGATATGCAATTTCTTTACAAACTTCTATTGAAGAATATGGTTAATTACTGATAGATTGCAATATTTTACCTTTATAGCAAGCCAGCGTAAGCGCACTCTCCTTAAATTCATTGGAATGCGTATTGATTCCAGCTCCGTTTTCTAACAGAACTCTGGCAACTTCGACATGTCCAGCACTCCCTGCCTCCATAAGAGGAGTGTGGCCGTTTTCATTATGGTCCTCGATACTAGCACCTGATTCTAATAGGCCCTTCACAACATCTACATAGCCTCCAGCACAAGCATAAGTGAGTGCTGTATTGCCTATTTAGAAAAAAATATTTATTCAGATATCCATTTATACTTCAAACATTTATATATACATATATATGTTATCTAGTACAGTATAATAAATCCTAAATTCATTTTTTGACTCTGCCAAAGCCTTCAATAATTGATCTATATTTTAAAAAGTGGTCAATAATTGGAAACTGAGTTTGTTTAGTCTAATGAACAGAAGGATTAGGGGTGATATGATAGCAGTCTTCCAATATTTAGGGGTTGTCACTGAGAAGAGAGGGTCAACCTATTTCCCAAAGCACCTGAAGGCAGGACAAGAAGTAATAGAGTGAAGCTTATCAAAGAGAGAAGCAACCTAGATCTAAACAGAACTTTACTGACAATTATAACAATTAATCAGTGGAATGGCCTGCCTCCAGCAGTTATGAATGCTCCATCCCTGGAGGTTTTAAGAAGTGATTGGCAGCCATTTATTCAGAATGGAACAAGTTCTCCCTGTCTGAGATGGAAGTTGTATTAAAATACCTCTAAGATCATGTCAAACTATGTTATTCTATAATTCTATATTCTGGGCTAAAAATCTCACAATATTTAGCTTGCATCTACAATATAAAAGGATTATTACTTCCCTTAACTGCATTTATTTGAAAAATTAATGCAGTTACCAAGTACATTCTGGGTATTTCCTTTAGAAATTCCAAACTATGCATAGTCCTTTCTCCCCCTTCTTACAACAATAAACTGTGAAATTGTCTGAGTTAGATCAACCCAAAGCTATTTGAATCTATTTTTCCCAATACTAGTTCAACAGCTTCATGATTAAACCACACTGGGTCACATTTGGATTACAAAATTTTGTATTAGAAGCCTCTTGATCATTTCAGCTATTTTCTTAAGTAGTGTAGGTTTTCTGATTCAAAAACTGCTCTAGAAATAGATTAGAAAAGGAAGCAGTTTTTGATAATCTATGTTCCTAAAGCTTCTGCAAACAGTGCTCCAAAAATCTGCTCTGAATATATTAACTTTATATATCTGCCTTAGGAAATTGTCAAATGGGCTAAAGACATCATCCAAAGAGATTTTAGCAAGTGTACTGACTTAAATAACTACTATAAATATGGGCACTAGGTTTTTAATGAACTTGAGGAACAAACTAAAGGAATTCCGAAGCTGTCCAAATTGTTTGATATAAGAAGAGTAGCATATAAGTTTAATAAATAAATAAAAGTATATGTGTACACAAATACACACACACGCATACATATATGATTATTTATTAAATTTATATGTGCATGTCCATACACACCTTCCCTAAATAACCCTTTTCCATTTCATCATATCCTTTCTAAATTATTTTAATTCATTTGGCTACACTGTTTTTAAAATATTAATTATTTTTAGAGTCATCATTACTAGCCTTGTCATTAAAATCACATTAATAAAAGGTTTATCAAAATGTTTAAAATAAAAACATTAGCATTATTGTACTATACACTTAAAAGTCCAGGTTGTGGTAGCATTATTATAAAATGGTATCCATTTTATGCTGACAGTATCATAAAATGGTACTCGTAACATTAAAGCCCCACCCAGAAAAGCTATCTCAAGCTCACTTATGCATATGGGACATAACTGGATGTTCACTGGGGAAGAGGAGGCTGCTAGGTATATACTGTATTTTTCGCTCCCTAAGACACTTTTTTCCCTCCCAAAAATGGGTGGAAATGTCTGTGCGTCTTATGGAGCGAATATGGGCGACAGGCAGCAGCAGTGAATGGCAGCAGTGCTGGGAGGCAGAGGCAGATTTTTTTCCCTTGTTTTCCTCCTCTAAACCTAGGTGCATTCCTATGGTCAGTACCGTCTTATGGAGCAAAAAATATGGTAGTATAGAGAACACTGTATACAAATAGTATATAGTGTAAAAAAATAGACATAGAAAGAACTCGCATCTTTTATATTTACATCTTTTACTTTTCTATCTTGGATATTTCTTCCAAAATAAAATATCTCCCCAACACTTATAAATATCCAATTGTCAATCAACTGGGTAGAGTTTAAAAAGAACCCGTGACATACACATAAAAAAATATAATATCTGTGATAGTGTGGTCTGAAGAGCATCTAACTCAACTGGAGTCATCTAAATCCTAAAATTTAATTCTAATTAGATTCTGGATGGAAGGCTACCACAGTATCCTAAATTATATAGATTAGACTGGAAAGTTAAAAAAAATAATGAGGGAAAAGACAACAGTAGATCATTTCTATATTATTGCCAAGAAAACTATGTAACTATGTCAATGATGTCATGCCTTCTTTAAACTGATTCAGTGGAGAGCCTTAGAGCATGGTCAAATAAACCCTGAATTAAATTTCTCCTGGACACATACTTCCTTGATAATCACCTTATTGTTGCAGAAAAACTCTGCCAAAAAGACTAGCTTTAAACATTTAGAACACGTTTTAAACTTGCTATTTTTAAGCAGGCCTGTTGCACTAATTTTGTAATGAGCTTTCATTTTTATTGCATACTTATTTCACTATTGGTGATTTCACTATACCAGAAGATATTCTGAGCTCCCAGAGAAGTGGTGTAAATGTTTCAATAATTATAATAATATGGTTGCAGTTTCTGTAATTGTTTCCTCAGAGATTAAAATACTGAGTCATGAGTACCAAACTTGCCAAATACTGAAAACTGAACTCCTCTCAACTTTTAATTCAATCATTATGTGCATAAACAAGCCAGTGGCTAAAACTGAGCTTGTTATTCTAGTTAAATAGTCTTCTCGAAGACCAATCCATACTACAAATAGAGACAAGTGGAGAAAAATTGATGGCAATTAGTAATATTAATAAAGAAAGATAGGGTCATAGATGATATTAAAAGAAGCATAATGAAAAATATTAAGAAGATTTCAGGAGACCATAGTACATGGGTGTCAAACTCGCGGTATCATGTCACACGACATTTTGCGATGTTTTTTCCCTTCGTGGAGCTAGGGTGGGTGTGGCCTGTGCATGACACAGCTAGCCCATGGGTTGACACCATTGCCATAGTATATACAGCCATAGCTTTTCTAACGAAGGTTGACAGTACAATTAAGGTCAAAGCCAATGCCTGAGTGTTTCTAGTACCTTTTTGCTGCCTGTCGTTTTTGAGAATTGGTCAAAAAAAGAAGAAGAAGCAATGGCGTACAAAATTAAATATTTCTCTTTCATGAAAATGAAGAAGATGGCAATGACACTCCACAAAATCTGGAAGAATTTTTTAATTAAACAACTAGTTGTTATATATTTCTTGAAAAGGAGAATGCTAACAGTGATTTCCTGGTTCTGAATTATTATTATCAAGGTAACTGGAAAATAATCAGAGGCCTTATCATGGATGGATGGAAGGACAGACATCTTTTAATTTTCTATCTGGAAAAGAACTTTCAATTAATAGGCCTGTGAGGAGTGATTTAAATTCACCTTCATGAAAAGCTTTACGCTAGGAGGGGATTCAATTCTTTTTGTTGTCACCTCTATAGGTGAAGGTAACAACAAAGATCAATTAAATGGGATCCAATCCCAAAATGGTTCTTTAGTCTCTCTCTCTCTCTCTCTCTCTCTCTCTCTCTCTCTCTCTCTCTCTCTCTCTCTCTCTCTCTCTCTCTCTCTCTCTCTCTCTCTCTCTCTCTCTCTCCTCCCTCCCTCCCTCCCTCCCTCCCTCCCTCCCTCCCTCCCTCTCTATATATGTATACACACACACATATATACATACACACATACATACATACATACATACACACACATTGCACCTGCCTGCGACTCCTAAAGACAATTGTCTTTTTCAAGGATGGTCCAGCAGCTGCAGCTGTGCACCTCCCAAAACACAGTTCCTAATGAGTTAAGAACTGCTCCATCTACATACTAATATCTCAATTTTTGAATTGAATCCAAAGCATTGTACAGAAACAATATACTTTGTTCACAAAGAAAACATTCTTAAGTGAAATATAAACTATCCTTGCTTAACTATATCAACATTTCAGTTGTTTTCACTGTCCTACATGTTAATCTCTGCAAAAATTCATTATTTGTCCAAACTGGTATTAAATAAATCTGAATACAAATTCTTCTATACATTAAGAATGTAACAGAGTTCCAAGCTCTCTACATTCCCTCTACATCAGGGGTGTCAAACCCATGTTGTCACGGTGATGACATGTGATGTACCGGGACTGTTTTACCCTTCGCTAAACCAGGTGTGGGCATGGCTAATGCATGACGCATCTGGTCCATGGGCCGGGAGTTTGACAGACCTACTCTACACTTTCATATTTATATTTACCTGTTGAAGATTGTGCATTGACATCAGCACCATGAGCTAGCAGCAACTTAACAATTTTGACATGGCCTCCATTAGCAGCAGCCATTAAAGGTGTTATATCTCCCTTGATACCTCTATCTTCAACATTTGCATGCATTGCTAGGAGGACCTGTTGACACAGAAAACAAAAACTGATAATTAGTATGAAGGGAGAATAAATCTGTAGTGTAGCTATGTGATCCTTGTTGCTTGCTCTGTCTTGTAACTTAAAATACTTCTAAGCATAATGTAGCAACATTATCATATGATTATGATTGCATTTTAATTATGCATTATTTAGCCAACATTGCATAATCCAAAACATGTTCCAAGACAGTAAAAACTGCAGGTTTTACTTCTTAGGCAAAACAATAACAATACACCCTTAACTGACTCATTTCTTTTTCAGGCAAAAATTCCGATTCTATTCAGAGTATGCCAACTATGCCTCTTTTATGTATGCATAAAGTGGGCCATTATAAGAGTAGAAAGGTAATTACTGTATTTACTAGAAATGAAAAAAAATATCCTTAAAAATTGGTTAATAGGGAGAGGCATACTACAAAATTGTTAAGCATAGGAAGTGCCTGAGACATGCATAGGGCATTGGGGGGAAATGCTAACCCTGTCTTTTTTATCAGCATCCACCACCTTCCATCTCTGAAATGCAGTTTCCCCTTTATCCTTGGAGGCTTTCTCTCTCTTTTTTTTTTTTTTGGAAAATCAGGGTCCTCCAGGGATAAAAAGACAAACTCATCCTCTATACCAGGACAAGACCAAGAAGTTCAAATTATTAAGCTGAATGAACAGGACTAGGATTCCTAAGCTTACTTACATAGAAATTTCAATGAGCCGTACTACATAGTTTTAGTTCAAATGTAATTCATCAATCCATTCCCTTTCCAAAAAGAGAAAAAAAGTAAACTAGCTTAAAAAACTATATCTTTAGCATAGCACTCAGCACTGAGAACAAGATATTGAATTGTTGTTTACAATAGTATATGCAAACATTTATGCTTGCTGTGCTACATTTCTGAAGTCTCTTTTCTTCTGTGTGCATATTCAATTAAGGCACCTTATTTTACAGATAACATCCATCAATAATCATTCAATTACACTGTAGTACATGTAAGGACAGGAGCTTGGATCTACACAGCATGTTTCTTAGCCTGATCTACCAATATCACAATATCAGCTGCATTAGTATTTTTGCAATACGAAAAGAAAATATTAAAATCTATCCTCTATCCTCCATAGATATATGCATGCATTTGTTAAGGAAGATGTAAAACCTGGTGACAAGATAGGAAAGCTAGAAAGTAGTTGTTCTACATGGGAAGCTTGGCAGTATCTCTGTAAACATCTGTTTTATGCTGCCCAGAGTTGGTTGCTTGTGAGAAAAGCTAGTTCTTAAATTGATTTAATAAATATATAGGATTTTTAAACTTTAGAAGCTTGTTTCTGTCATTTGGGGTTTTCTTTTTGAGCAAATATGACAGGAAATTTCAATGTTGTATGTAGGCTGCAGCAGATTGTTGTGGATATTACTCCTGAAGAAAGGAGACAGAAATATCTTCTCTCCCCCACAAGGTTTCTGAAAGTGCAAGGTTTTTTCCGCCCTATTCCCATTACCATATGTTATTCCCAATTAGAGTTGATATCGCAAATACAATCTGAAATTACATACTTATTGGATTGGATTGGATTACATAGATTAAAAAGGCAGTAGTCTGTAAAATGAATTATGACTATAATTAGAGTATCACCTTGGTGTAGCAAAAACAAGGTGACTCATTTTTTAAAAATAATTTATATAAAATTATGATTCAAAGTAGCCTTCATAGAAATTTGCCTTCTGCATTAGCATCATGAGGGAAGAAGGTCAAATAACAGTTTAATTAGATATCTTAATAACATAGTAAACATACTGTATGTGCAGAAGCTCAGTCACAATTTGTGATCTCAGGAATCAAAAATGTTATTTAATTAGTGAAGTTATACCCCATTTTTTAATGTATGAAGCACTCAAGGGAACTAAAAGTACTTTTAAAAAATCCAGAATGTTGAAAACAAAATTTAATACATGCAGTGATTGACTTACAACCATTTTCTTTTAACACCATTCAAGTTACGATGGCTTTGCAGCATCTTACAATGCTGTGATCAAAATTTGGGTACTTGTTATTACAGCATGCATTTATGATGATTAGAATGTTTCAGAATCACATAATCATAATTTATGACTTTTCCAAGGGACTGACAACAACCTAAATCAATGGGAGAAGATAGATTTTATAATGACTTTGATTTTAAAAAAAAGATTATAAAATTGGGTGCAACTCGTCAAGGACTGCCTGTAATAAAAAAAAAAAACTAAATTTCCGAAACCCATAAACTTTCTAATTGCAAATAAGCTATGCTTTAAACAGATTATTCTCTAATAAAGTTGTTGGTCTTGTCGGTGCCCAAAAGCTGCTCCTAAGGATGTGCATTCCATAATCTGAGAGCAACCAAAGACAACTGGCAACAATTTTTCAAAAGTTTCGCTTCCTTAAAAACTTGTGGATAGATCCTTTCAAGCTAAACACAAATATAACTTCAGAATTATAGGAAATGTGTCACATAGGAATCTTGAGAAATAATTAACTATAATGCATTTAATGCCATAATACGTCAGTATGTCACCCTGCTGAGTTCCATATGGTTTTGCTGCTGATTTTTATTTGTATTCACTGTTCTATGCAACTTGCTGCAATATCCAACAGTAGTCAGCCAGCATGAATTGATTCCAATTGCCATCATACAATTTTTCCATTGTGGTAATGTCCTGGTCAAAGCTTTCACTATGTTCATTACCTAGATTTTCATGAGAGACGTCCAAATATCAATGAAGAAAATGAATCTTTAGTGACATGATGCATTTTATGGTCTTGTATACTGTAAGATTCAATCAGCTGGATGTCGTTTGGGACTCTTATAATTGTCAAAAGAATTCCCAATACATCCTTGAATGCTTTCAAGGCTATTTACTCTGGCTCCACTAACAGGCCTTTATACTGCTTGTCACTGAGGACATATTTGATCTGTGGACCACAAATGTTTTACTTAATATGGGTACCATTTATTCTTGGAAACATTTGTCTCAAATAACAAAAACCTTAACCTTTCTTGTTTATCACTTTAACAAAAAAATTTCAACAGTTCAAGTTTTATGTGAAGCAGAGGCAAATATATCTTTGCTGGGTCAGCAAGTGGTTCATGAGCCACATTCTTCTGTCCTGGAAGGAAGTATTTCAGAGTGTCAAATTTCTTTTTAATATAATGTGATTCTCTTACCCAGCTTTCCCATTCACATATGTAAAAACAGCACCTGCAGCATTCCAAGCAAACCATTACAAACCTAAATCTGACCAGGTCATTTAATTTTATTGTTATTAGGGGCTCGCCAGACGTACCCAGTTCAAAATCCAGATCATTGTGAATGTCTGTGCCTGACTAGTGCAGCATCTTCATCTCTTTCATCTAAATTCTATTTCTTTGGTGGTTTTGGTACTGGCACATGTGGCATTGGTTTCATGGTTGAAAGCAGATTGGGGTATTTAATTGATATCTTATTTTTAGTAGACAAACCAGTAAATGGCAATGATTTCTGAATTCCTCTGAGTCAAGTTCTAAATGCAATAGCATAGCTTGCACAACAATGTGAAGAGCCTATGTCTTGCATTAATCAACAATCTTACAATCAAAGTGCACTTCAAATGCTTTCTTAAAAACTCCAGTCATGGTGCATTTTTGAAGTTTAAAGTGTACTTGGCACAAATGTAGCAGAACACATCATAGCTCTTTTGACACTGGCGAGACATTTCCAATCACCCTATTGCAGTGATGGGAAAACTTTTAGACACCACGTGCCCAAACTGCATGCATGCACATGCCCAAACTGAAGGATGCATGCGAGTGCATAAATGCATGTGTGGACATGCGGGCATGCACAGCAGAGACCCGAAGATCAGCTGGCCAGCGAGAGGCAGAGCATCCCAACACCGGCAGTGCAGCAAGATCTTTTTTTCATGAGCTTCTGTTTTGCCGTCAGCAGGGAAACAAAAGCTCACGTAAGAAATGCCATGGAGATCTGACATGGGGCAACAGTGCCCATGCCAGCAGAAAGGGCTCTGCATGCCATACCAGGCAAATGTGCCATAGGTTCACCATCACAGCCCTATAGCAAGTCTTACTTGTTACAGGCTTACTTGTTATATAAATTACATGTACGTACACAACTCTATGCCTTGAGACAATCACATCAAAATACATGCAAACTGACACCAATGAAATCAGTAGCATCTTTACATGCAAACTCCTTTTACAGTCTTTCCAGCAGCATCCATTCAGCCTAAGCATGCCCAAACTGCATCTGTTATGCAATATGCCCTGAATGCATGTCTGAACATGCATAAGCTACACAAAGCATCTTATAATTCAACTGAAAATGTGTGTGTGTATGTGCATGCGCACACACACGCACATATATATAAAAACGAAGAAATTGTAAAAAGAAAAGATTGCTACAAAATAATACATGGTATGTTAAATCAAATGTTATTTTCATAACTGGCAGTCCAAATTCTATAAGTTTTCAGAAAGCAAAATCTTTGTTGTCCACTGTTCTTTGCCATCTGCCACAATGAAAGGTTTGATCCAGAAAAATCTTCAAAAATATTCTCTTGCAAATTTTATTAGTAAAACAGAATCATAATGGGAGAGGCTGTTCATCAGTCGTTAAAACCTTAAAGATTAATATCATATCGATACCTTAAATTCCATCTAAGCAATTAGCAAGTTACAAATACCGTGTAATTTGTTTACCTTATAAATCTTTTTGAACATATGTAATCTCTTTATGTTACATTGATCAGATGATTAGTTGCAACATCCAATACAAACTGCATCTTCCATGGGAATAACAAATGCAACAGGCAATAATAATGCTAAGTCCTTCAAAATCTAGTTTATTTTGAATGAACATGTTCTGATTTATGCTACCCACACTGCACTTATCAACGGGAATCAATCAAGGAACTTCTATTTTTAGTTTTTGTTTAGCACTACATGCAAATTGGAATTTGCAGTTTATTATTAAAATACAAAACATTTAATTTCAAACCTTACTTGTTCAAGCCCCATATGCTCTATTATTGAGACTTGAAGCTGGGGGGGGGGGGGGAATCAGGCCTTGAATGACTTAGAATTGGTGGTCTTCAGCTAATAACTAGTAGAATTTGGTTAATGACAGCAATAGGGAGTACCTGGATAGCAATTGCTAAATAATGTGCTTTATAACCATCTTGCTTCATGATGGAAATTCTGGTTAGCAATGGAAATTCTGGCCCCAATTGTGATTGTAAGTACCACTGTAGATTAAATCTTCATGTGCATCTTTTATCACAGAAAAACGCTGAAAGCATATTCCCTGTTACTTATACCTGTCTCATAGATCTTTATAAAATCCAGTCATTTCCAAGCTAAATTACTTAGAATCAAGTGGTTGAAGTAATTGTTCAGAGTGTCAGGAAGATGTAGAAGCAACAGTGATAGGAACTATAAAATGCTTTATATCAATCACTATATAGAAACAGCAGATGGCAGTTGTGCTTAGCTTCAGGATTCACCTCCATCTTCAATTACAAAAAACTTTATAGAAGTTGCACTCCTGATAAGTGCTTTTATTTATTTGTATCACTCTTTCATGTTTAATGTGCATCTGCTATATTGTACAATATTTAGAGATATGTCATAATGCGTTTAATACAAAGTTTTTCTAAGTTTGAAAATGGTTGGAAAGCATGTACGCACTGCTCAAGCATTTATGAAGCAAAAGCTAAATGGATGCTCTGTCTACTATAGAGACTTCCCACCAATATACTTTTGCATGGTCTTTTCTGAGGCAGTTGTTGTACCCTAGCATTTAATGAAAAACCACTATGACCTATCTTCTTCCCATTACCCCAATAAATAGTTGTGACATTCAGAGGAAGAATGCAAGCATTGCTGGAAATCATAAGCCACAGCATCATATATTTACAAGCTAAGACCCCAAAATGCCTTTTCAAAAGACAACTGGACTTCATTTTTCTTTGAAGATGTTTCGCTTCTCATCAAAGAAGCTTCTTCTGTTCTGAGTGAATGGTGAAGAATAGAACAATTTATATTCCTTGAAGTCATCTATTTGTTAGCACACTCTCGGAGAGGTTGAGGTGACTTGGAAAGTTATCTGTTCCTCCAGGATCACCTGAATAGTGTAAATGGGAGTGAACTATCTTGGAACTGCTGAAAGGGCTGTATTGTAAACAGGAGATAGATGGAATCACACACAGCCCCTTCGTCTGTTGAGGGCCTGTTTAATTTTAATGTAGATGGCCTCTTTGACCCCTCTTTCAAGCCAGTGGTTGTCTCTGTCCTAAGTCAACATTCTGGACTGAGTTTCTATTTACACAAAAATTAAAATAACACTAAGATGGAATGATGATTTTAGGCGAGGGATATGAAACACTGCTGAAATCTCTGTATGTAGAAATCATTCCTTCTAATACAAAAAACAGGCTTAGAATTGTCTCTTCCAATGCATTTTTGCTCTCCTCAGGGTTAATGGCAAGTTTCTGTTGCATACAGTTTAAGAGAACAAAATTGTACCCAAAGCACTCCTACTGAGTAATTGCTTAAGTCAACGAAATTTGGAATGGAGAAAAAAATTACCTTTACCCTTGTTGTCTTTAAAATCTCATCTGGCTAAGAGACACTACAGAAATTTGATAGAGGGCAGAGGATCTACCAAAGTCTCAGCTTGAACCAGTCCACATGACAATGGATTTGATCCAAAGAAAATATTAACAAACTGAATTGTATGCCATGTTCAGAATGTGTTATAAATAAAAGGTCTAGTTTCTCTATTACAACATAAAAAGACACACCTGAGCAAGTTCATAATATCCAGCTGAACAGGCTAAACAGAGGAGACTTTCTCCTTCTTCAGTGTGCTCATTCACACTCCGTCCTTCAATAAGCAACTTCCGCACAGCATTTACATCTCCTTCTGAACAAGCTTCAGCCAAACTGCGACTAAGGAAATACAGAAGAAATTATTTGTAGCATGAATATATTAATATTTCACAGAGATAGCAGATTACCATAAAATATAGGCTTCAACATGTCATGAATATATAATGAAACATATTATGATTATGAAGCTGCAGTGTCAAAAAGTCTAATTTATAGCCCACCATGTATTAAGAAAATTGGCTTCTTTTAGCATTGCTATACTTATTTTTAAATGTTTTGAGAATGAAATTTTATAAAGTAAGCTATTCTGAACACTTTGGAAGTGCTCTAATCTGAACAAACCTACTGCTTCAAGATCAACATGGTTCAATAATATGAAAAATTTCCCATTCTGTGTTTCAGGGGGATGTACGGTTTTACATTTCAAAATATCTTCCACGCCCTATTCACCAATAATTCACTGGCAGCAAGTAGCTATCTAAAAGTAATATCTCCATCCTTCCAAATATCCTCTCAACTGAAAATTAAATAGTGCTCAGTTTGTTATCTTTCCAAATTTAGACAAATCTGTTTAGATCATTATTTAGAAGAGCCAAGGTGGCGCAGTGGTTAAATGCAGCACTGCAGGCTACTGCTAGATCAGCAGGTCAGCGGTTCAAATCTCACCGGCTCAGGGTTGACTCAGCCTTCCATCCTTCCGAGGTGGGTAAAATGAGGACCCAGATTGTTGGGGGCAATATGCTGACTCTCTGTAAACCGCTTAGAGAGGCCTGAAAGGCCTATGAAGCGGTATATAAGTCTACTGCTATTGCTATTGCTATTGCTATTTTTTTAATTTAATGTACTTTAAATTATTAAGTTTTAATCTATATATTAATGCTAGTTAATTCTCTAACCTTTCAGTATCACAATTGCCTATTTCAGGCTTCTGCAGGCATAGCAAAGGGAAAAGTATTGAGAATTGATTTTGTAAACACTTCCATGTTGTCTATACAAGTCTAAATTCTTTTTTTCAAGTCAGATGCCCCCAGTTGCTAGAGAACTCCAGGGGATCTTGATCTGCAGAACTCTTTGCAAATAATTTTATTATATTAATAACTGCTGAGCTATAACATACTTTTAAACATATTTATGGTGTCTCTGCATTTGATGTTTCTCCATTAATATATTTATCCAAAATTTTCACCATCATTTTTTAAATTGTAATATTAAAATTTTGTATATTAAACTTCTTAAGAAAATTTATTTGAAAGATGGTGCACAGAGCTGTAGAATAAATCAAATGACAAATAAACATCTTGGTCTTGATTTGTGGCCTTAATAGTCCAATTTTTTCATTATAAAGCATCCAAATAATGTATTTATTCAGAATATTTTCATGTAATGATTTTTTTGAAGAAGACAAACTTGTACAATTGCCAAAAGATAGCATCTATGTCGTAATTCCTTGAAACAATCCTTTTCAACTGTAGCATCCTAAATTTTGCATTTCCTAATTTTGGAGATACATCAAACATCCTCAATAAGCTAGTTTTGTAGGCTTAACATGAAAATGAGAAAACATGAGTGTTTGTGATGCAACAGCTTGTATCCAAAGTTGCAAATTATTATAAATCATATAAAGACTGATTAAGCAAAATTAACCCTTATGTAGTATGAAATCAAAGAATTTATAACAATATTGTGATATCTGCTAAAATTTTACTGTACTCTTTAGTATCTTTAGTACTTTTTAGTTTATAATGACAATTATAAACACAAAAGATATGAAACAAATGTGAATTTAATTTTTTTAAAGTAATGTGTTTATATATTAATTTAATATATTTATAAAATTTATTGACCACCCATCTTGTCACAGCAATAAGACAGAGTGGATAGTGTATAATTTCAGTAAAATGAAATCTTGTTCTGATCATAAAACAATACCTTGTACAGGGAATGAAATAGGAAATAACCAAGATGAGCTCTCAAGACACGTCAGTTAAATTTATGCATATTATCAAAAAAGGATGAAATAATGTTTGTCTCACCAATTCTGTGAACAATACTGTTAATTATTCATAGTTATTCTGAATATACCTTTTGTATTTTATTTTCTTATAATTCTTCTTTCTTCCAATCAGATCTATTTTTATATCCATTAATGTAAACAAATGCCTTGCAGCCAATCCACTAAATATAGGGATGTTTATGCATTTAATATGCCATCTAATTTATTTACTCTTAAGAAAATCTTTGCTTTCCAACAGAGGTAAATGTACTACAGTGTTGAGTGACATTCAGCCCACCAATGATCAGGAGTGATCAATACTTTGCTGTCTACTAGTAACAAAATCTTACTCTGCTGCCTCTCCCTCAAGTCACTGTTCGATTTTGTGCAGGAGGCTCTTGTTTGTGAAAGTATCAGCATGTGTATACATTTAGGTATGAACAAATAGTCCTCACTGAATGAATTTTGTTCAGCGACCATTCAAAGTTACAACAGTACTGAATAAGAATGACTTACGATAGATCCTCATAGTTGCAGCTGTTGCAATATCTCCATGGTCACATGAACACAATTTAGGCACTTAGTAATTGGTTTGTAAATTGTAAAATTGTAAATTTAATGAATTTATATGCCGCCAAATCCCGAAGGACTCCGGGCAGCTTACAAGATACAGAACTAAAAAAATAAAAAGTTAAAAATAAGGAAAACAGAAATTATATTGCAGCAGCCCACAGTTACATGGTTGCCATTTGCAAATTTCATTGCTAAATTCCAACAAGCAAAGTTAATTGAGAAGATGACAGAAGTTCAAAAATGATTACATAATTATGGGATCTGCAATTATGCAGAATTCTCCCAACAACAGCAACTGGAACTGCCACAACTGTCATAATTCAACATAGTCGCATGTGCTTTGTGACCATGTTGCTGAGTGATAGTGATGCCAGTCCCAATTACAATTGTTAAGTGAGGACAAACTATATTTATATGCTCACACATAATTTAATTTTAAACTTAGGAACCAATCAAAATGCGAGGGCATGGGGATCATTGAGTGTATCATGTGTAGGATTGACACGTAACTTAATTTGCCCTAAATTTTGTGGACCCATCCTTCTATAAATTGAAGCCCTGTAGAATCTGTAGCAATCCTTGATTCACCAAAAGTGCATATCTTCTACCAGAGCAGTATTTAACCTAAGGATTGAAATCTTGCAAAATTAAATTTGAAACAACACAGACAGTTCCAAAATGACTGTGGGAATGTACACTAAAATCTTTATACAAAAATAGCAGCCACATTTTCTGTCGTGTGCAAAATGGTTGTGGTTTTGCAATGCACCACAATATGCAACTTTACATATGGAAAAAAATTGGCTAAGAAAGAGTTCATGAACTGAAACCGTTGAGCTTATAATTTTGACTACAAATCCAGTGATGTTAGTAATAATCTCCCCACTCCATGCTAACACTTTCAGATGATCACACAAATATTTCCTGCACTGAATTTCCTGCAAAGAGGCAGAGCTGCATGTTCTCTATAATCCCTTCCAAGCTAATAATATGTAATACATAACAATTTAAGGAATAAATATTTTCTGAAATCTGTATAGCATATACAGTTTAATAATAATTGATTTTTACAGCAGAAATGTAAGAAACAAGTAGTTTCAGATAAATACTTACTTATCCATCTGCCCTGAGTTTGCTGTGCTTTCAGCTCTCATTCGGGTAAGTGCAGCAGCAGCTTCATCCAATGCACAGCTGACTGAAGAAGTTAGTCTGCGAAGCACCTCAGGATCTGCAAAGGCTTTCCCATCAGCTGTGGATAACTTACCTATTCCTTTTATTTTAGATCACAGATACAATGTTTTATACCCAGAAAGAAGAAAATAAAGACAATTAACAAAATACTATTCACACTACTAATAGCATCATTCTCAGGCAAACAGAAGTAAAATGATAGCAGTCTTGGAGAAGAGGCAATACAATTATTATTATTATATTCTTCATATTTAGGTAAAATTCTACAAAAAAATCACATTCGACTAGCAGAAGAAAAAACTAATTAGGTAATATTATTTATTTTTTGGAAGTATCATTTTAAAATTTAAAATACATTTCTAGAACAGCTAGCAAATCAACACCATTTAATATTTAAAATGAACTACTAAAATCAAATCAATAATTTGTTGATAAAATATACTTATTATTTGCTGAAAATTCCAAAAGGGTTTGAATAAAAAATGTCTGACACTAAAATTTGGCAAAGTTAGGCAAAGGAAACTATAGAATTTATTTCATCTAAATTAGATGGTAGTAACCAGTGACTTTCACAGCATCTCTCTCTCTTTTGCTTTCTTTTTCCTTAGTGATCACTTAATGACAAAATTAAGTGGTCACTTAATGATGGAACAGATTGCAATTGTTAAACAAGGAAGAGGCTGAATTATACTAATTGAATCAAGATATTGTTCAAAACAACACAAAGATAATAAATTTAATGACAGATTGAAACATTCAATATTATCTTATAAATATTCTGTAAATTAATTGTTCTTCAAAATCAGTGGTGTCTATTTACCTGCAGCTTCTAGTAAAGCTTCTAATCTAGCTTGGGTTTCTGGATCTACTGTTCTGAGATCAGCACCATCAGCAGTACTTGACAACAGCAATTTTGAAGCTGTCTCAAGCATTGGATTCTCCAAATCATCCTGATCCAAAATAAATGACTCCACCTAGGAGGAAAAATAAATTTTAATGCATATGTTTATATTGAAATAAGGGTTTCTACATATAAGAAAATTTAACTATATTGATTTGTTTCAAAACCATCTACTGTCCAGTTTTATGAAATTTCAGAACTATAATCATTTCTTCTAAGTACTACTTCTCTTTTCTAACTTACTATCTAAGATCTATCTACAATCATTTCTTCTCTTTTCTATTTCTAATTATCTTTTCTAACTATTATTTCTTTTATTTTCTAAATCTAACTAAACTCTTAATATTATTTTGTCTTCCTGTGTCACTTTATGTCACAGTGCAATAGAATTCCTGAGTAAAGGAGATGAGATAGACAGACTTCTTTTTTAAAGCTTTTTTAAAAAAAGATTCAATTTAGACTTGAGAGATAATTGTTTTGCATGGGTTGTTAAACAACCAAAATTGTTTTACTATTTTACTCTTGCATTAGGAAGTTAGTTCATTTAGTCTGAATTCTATAGGCAAAAATCTGTGAACAGCACTTGAATTTCAACAGCTCTTGGAACTATTAATTAATCTACAGAAAAATATTTGCACAGAAATAAAATTTACCATGACCAACACTAACACTACATTCTGATTGCATTCCTAAGTAAGCAAAAATGAAAATTATTTTTTAAAAGACAGCAAATAAATCAAGAATTAGAAAATATTATGCAGTTGTCCAGAAAATATAATTGATAAATGCAACAAAATTTGTTACAATGATTTCATTATGTCTTTCTATAGTTTGCTAAAATTAGTAAAATAAGGCAAACAAAACAAAGCTTCATAATATAGACTGAGTTTGTACATCAAAAAGTAAATTTGTAATGAATGAATGAATGAATAGCATGTTGAAAAAGAAACAATAGGTTTGTCAAACTAGAACCATATATTAGAACAATTTAAAATTTAAATTAATTTTAAGCAATTTAAATTCAGCATGTTCCTCAATTTGAGAAAGATATTGAATATACCACTTTATGAATATGGGAGTAAGCAACTTTTGCAAGTATAAATCTCCTTGAAAGGATCTTCCAATTGATTTCAGCAAGATCCTAACTAGAGGCACACCTTTAGATCACCTTTAATGATGATTTGGAGTCTTGATTCATTGATCTAAAATTAATAAAAGCTCCTATAATACCATGATCACCAGCATAATGTATGTTGATCACCTAGTTGCTGCACTATGAACCAAATTAAGTTTTTAATCAGAATTCATTGCAATGGCCTAATTCCAATGATATCAATGTATGTTTAATTATGAATAGTACAGCCAAAAGTACTTGCACCTGCCACATTAAACTTGATATATTTCTTGCCTACAATAACCCTAGGAATCAGAGGACAGCACAGGATCAAAGAGCAATCCCAATCTACAAACCTGAACTTTAAGACTCCAGTCTATTCATAACAAGTTTTAATTCAGCCCCTGAGGGTGACCTCAATTTATACAAATTTTAAAAACATATATAACCCAATATTATTTATATTAAATAATATTGCATGGATACAACGAAACAGAAAGGATCAAAAGGATTATAATATACTAATCATAAAGCTAACGATATAAAATTTTCAGAAATTTCAAAGTTACAGAAAGAAATGTGACTGGCGAGAAGAACTAAAACACACAGTATATACATATTTCTATATACTTTTACTAATCTCAGTTCACTTGTCTATTTTGGGAATTTTCAATACAGTATGTATATGTATACACAGACACAGAGTTTACTCATAAAATTAATTAATTAATTTTATATGGTCACCTTGTCAACTGGCATTCCTTAGTCCAGTGGTCCCCAACCCCCGGTCCGCGGACTGGTGCCCGGCCGTGGAGTACCTGGCACCGGGCCGCGCAGCGGCCGGGGGCCATGATCGCTGCAGCGGCCGGGGGCCATGATCGCTGCAGCAGCCAGGGGACATGATCGCTGCAGCGCAAAGGCTCCTGGGCCGTGCGCAAAAGCTCCTGGGCCGTGCGCAAAGGCTCCAGGGAAGAGAGCCCCGCGCAGGTACGCAATCAATGTGTCGTCGCGAACAACGCCCTCCCACCCCTGCGCGCGCTCAGCGGGCCACGGTAAAATTATCAAAGGCTGACTGGTCCGCGGCGATAAAAAGGTTGGGGACCACTGCCTTAGTCGATGGGACCAGAAACATGGCTATCCTATCTGATCAGATCAGATAAAATAGATAGAAACAACAGAGGTTGTCTTTCAACCCAGTCATAAGCCTTGATAATACTGTTCATAAACATTTAGCTCTTTGAGAAAAAATGTTACTTTGAAAACAGGTGGCAAAATGTTTTATTGGATATTATTGGTGGAAAAAACAGAATTATAACTTTAAACCAATTATTATATAAGGACTATTTAAGGACTTCTACCAACCCCAAAATGAATCTTTAATATCTGGAGGTTTGTCATCTTAGATGGACCCAATGCGTAATCCGGGAGTATCAAACAAAAGGAAGAGATTGTGGAATAGGAGGGCCTCTGTTCAACTTCCTCTTTCAAAAGACCGTTTTTTTCAGTCACTCATGCTCTGGTCATCTCCAGTATTGACTTTTGACATACCCTCTATATTCTACATCCTTGAAGAGGTTATTCAGAATCACTTCAAACCATGAGATGGGCAGCATATAAATTTAATAAAATGAATAAATAAAGAGTATCAGAAGCCACAACTGATGCAGAATGCAATGATGCAGTTTTGGGCATCCCTAGGCTTGTGCATGTAAGATCTCTGCTACATGAGCTGAACTACATGAGTTTGCTCCTCGGTATAATATGTATTAGTATTAGTAATGTAAATTAATGTAATGTAATTATTAAACTTATCTTCCAAGAAGACCTTTCACCAATATTATTTGTTTAGATTTCTTTTCATGAATTAATATTTTCCTAAATTAGGAAACCGAATAAATTAAGAGCCATGCTGACACAATGGTTAGAATGCTATATTACAGGCTACTTCTGCTGACTGTCAGCTGACTGCAGTTCGGGTCTCACTGGCTCAAGGTTGATTCAGTCTTCCATCTTTCCAAGGTCATTAAAATGAGGACTCAGATTGTTGGGGGCAATATGCTGGCTCTGCAAACTGCTTAGAGATGACTGTAAAACACTCTGAAGCGGTATATAAGTCTAAGTGCTATTGCTACTATCAGCGGGCAATATAAACAGTCCTCATTAGCAACCACTCCGTTATGATAGTGATGAAAAAGTAACATTATGACCAATTGTTACATTTAGAACCTTCACAGGTCTGTAAAGCAATTGAAAGCTGAAGTAACATTGAAGGCACAATTGTGGTTTTAATTAGTGACCATTTCACTTAAGAACCAAGTTGCCAGTATCAATTGCGGTCACTAAAGACGACTAATTAAAATGAAGTCATTTTCATTCAAATGGTTATTGCTTATTCCTACTCAAAATTTATATAAATATTGGAATTCATATTTGATAATTGGAGCATGCACTGGATATGTTCAGCATTTTGATCAAAATATTAGGCTAGAAAAAGAAAAGTGTTTTCCTAATACATACAGAACTTAAGACTGTTGCATCTTGAAATTATGAGCTAATTCTGTATAATTTCAAAATTGGTGTTTATTTTCTAAGGAACTTCTTAGAGCATTAGATTTCTTTCTGGTCCTTGGAAAGAGAACATCCTACTATTGCAAGGAAAAATACCACTGTTTTTTAAATAATATTGTCGGATCTGGAATGCAAAAGATATATATTATATAACATTCTACAGATATTTTATCAATTTATCTTTACTTCCAACTTTGAACATGTTGTATTTTAAATCCAGTATAAAAGAAAGAAAATCCTAATAGCATTTTCCTCTTCATCTTATAGATGATTTATAAATGCACAAGAAATAATAACAATAATGACAATACTATGGAAACTCAAGACTTGCCATGACTGAACTTATAGCACAATTTTCAGACAATGGTATTTAAAGGGACAATTCAGTATAAAGTTAATAATTATTAAATTGAGTTTTTAATGTTAACGGGGATTATTTTTGGCTCCTCCCTGGACCTAAGCTAATATATCTACACTCAATCAATAGAAAGTCATTTTAAACAAAGCCACTCACATATGCCAATAAGACATACCGTAGCTCTCTTTATTCAAATTTGGGTGATTCAAAAAGAATTGCTGAAGCAATTGCTTGGCATAATTAATGAACTTGCTGACAGCCGATAAATTAAAAACAAAATGGAACTAGATGTTTCTTTGTTCAGAGAAATGATGTTCAATTAGTTCCCAAAGATACTGCTCTTGCTTCTGAACATGGTTTTAACATTAATGGCCCAGACAGCGTCTGCAGAATGGAGTGACTTCAGAACTCTGGTTCCTAATTTAGTGCACGGTGGGTAAAAATATGCTCTCTAAATACTTCAGTGGGCATGCCAAGCTCTATGACCTATCTAATTTTGCATTCCAAAATTTATCTCTCTATCCAACTGAATGAATGAAAAGTGACACACTACAAAGCATGCAAAGTACCTGCCTTACGTATAATCTGATTTATACTGATGTATAATCCTGGCAAGTGGCAGTCTGGTGACAGTTGCATGTACAGGAAACATTAAGCATTTTTAGTTAGAGTGTTTGCAATGTTAGAGACAGTTCAGATGTCTAATCTTTTTTTCACAAGGCTGCTGACCTCAATCAATTAATAGGAATATGTCTTTATGTTGAATTTCTGTTGGAATCCATCACCAGGTGTGTGTGCAGGGCAGTTTCAGCTGCCTGGAACACACACACACACAGGGATGGAGAAACATCGTACCAGGAACTTTTCGGCCTAACGGTCAGGACTCACTATGCAAGCTCATGTAACATGAACTATGTGGGCAAGCTACGCCCACACCTGCCCCTTCTCCCCCCTCTCCCCACCCCATGCCATGCTGTAACTTTCTATTTGTTGGTTTGTAGAATGCTGTAACTTTCTATTGGTTTATTTGTAGAATGCTGTGACTTTTTATTAGTTTATTTGTACCATGTGTGATTATATATGCCTTTTGATGACGCTGTAACTAACTTTCTTAATAAAAGAGGCCCTCGAAGTACATTCGAGGCCCCTCATCCCGAGGAATTATGCCTGGTGTTTTCCTTTCCATTCGGCCGAGAAACATGAGCGGCCCGCCAGTGTGGCGATGCCGCAAATTTCATATTACTACATTCTGGTGTGTATCCTAGGCATTTATCTTCAATGGGTTCCTCAAGTAACCTGGATCCATGCCATGCAGGGCTTTATAGGTAATAACTAGCACCCTGAATTGCACCCGAAATAAACTGGCATCCAGTGCAGCTCATAGAGCAGTAGTGTAACATGGGTCATTCTAAGGGCCCCAAGAACTGCCTGTGCCACCGCATTCTATCTGTTGAAGCTTCTGTATGCACTTCAAGAGTAGTGTCGTGTAGAGCATGCAGATATAAATCTTTGGCTTACAAGCAGAACCTCTAATGGTTGCTATTAAAAGGAGAGTAGAATTGAACATACAAATTCTCCGCCCATAACTTCTCAAAATATAAGCAGACACTTAATTCTTAATATTACATTTTTCTTAGAAAACAATAGATTCACTCTTTGTATTGTATAAATGTAGCAGCTCTTATGCTCTCACAATAGCAATGCAATATTAGGGAGAAGCATTTATCTAATTGGATACTAATTGAATAAGAGCCGTAGTGGCACAGTGGTTAGAAAGCAGTACTGCAGGATACTTCTGCTGATTGCTAGCTGACTGCAATTCGGCAGTTCAATTCTCACCGGCTCATGATTGACTTAGCCTTCCATCCTTCTGAGATTGGTAAAATGAGGACCAAGATTGCTGGGGGCAATAGGCTGACTTTGTAATTGCTATTGCTATACCCTATTACTTTTTTAAAATGTATTTTCATACATTTTGTTTCTTGATTCTGGTCTCTTTAATAATACTTAATTGCAAATATTTCACAATTGTATGTGATTTAAAACAGTACTGATTTTATACTATCTGTCCAGTTACATTATTTTTAAAATCTACAAACCATTGGGTTTTAGTAGTTCAAAGCAGTCACCATTAGAAAAACAAATATATCTTATCTCATAAAAGTATTAAAGATTACATATCTACATATTATATACAGTGATGCTTAAAAGTTTGTGAAACATTTTGAATGTTCAGTATTTCAGCATAAGCACAATTTTAGATATGGTCATCTGTTCTTTCTCTACGTCCTAAAATTAGATAAATAGAATTCAATTGAAGAAAAACATTATATTTGTTCTCTTATTTACTGAGGAAAATGATCCAAATCAGTCGAACCAGTAATGGCTTGGCAGCCTGGGTCGCTGGAATCGGCAGTGACGCAGACCTGCCATGTCCCCAAACTGGTTCCCTGGGCAGCGGCAGCACCATCTTGTTTTTCAGTTTTGCACATGCGCAGAACAATTTGAATTGCACTGCACATGCACACACAGATGAGCAAACCGGCAATAGTGCCTGCCGGAACTCACCTCTGATCCAAATCTATCTTTTTGTGTGAGACAGAAGTATGTGAAACTTTGCTTTCAATTATTATACAGCAATATAATGCTACTTACATTTTCAATATCTGTGGATCAATCTTGAACATCAGCTTTGAGGAATTTCAGCCACTCCTCCTTACAGAAGAATTTCAACTGAGGGTTGATGGCAGGCTTCCTCACAGTGAACTACCCACTTCACATCCTTCCACAACATTGTTGTAGGATTAAGATCCAAACTTTCATTTGGCGATTGAAAAACATTAACTTCTTTCTGCTTTAACCATTCTCTGATCTATGGCTTCTGTTTTGAATCATTGTCTTGTTGCATGATCCACAGTTTAAACAGATGCCCTGATATCTTCCTGTAGAATTTGCTGGTAGTATAAGAATTCATAGCACTATCAATTATTGCAAGCCTAGATGAGAAGTATCAAAGAAGGCCGAAACTATGAAATTGCCATCATCATGTTTCACATATATGATAATATTTTTATGCTGAAATGTGACATAGATCCATTATTTTGGGACAGTAGTTTTTCTTTCTAACCTATCATGTGCACCATTATTGTTTGATCTTCTTCTGATGCTGGTCTTATCAACACTAACATTCTTCAATGCAAGAGCATTTAGGTTTACACTTTACCACGGGACCTATGAGAGCTCCCAAAGTATTATACACCTTTGTCTTGGTCTGAGTTTTGTTCGTCAGCCGCTCCTGGGAAGAGTCACAATGGAGTTGAATTGCCTCCATTTGCATATACTCTGCTTTACAGTATACTGGGGAAGTCCAAATGCTTTGTTTTGTAACCTTTTCCAGCCTGGTGAGTATTAACTATATTTTTCTGGTGCTGAAAAATTGTCTTAGTTTTGAGCCATGATACAGTTCTACATATCTACATTACAAAACTCAGATTTTGATAGTAAATACAGATACTTTTGTTCTTTAAATAAAACCAGGCCTCCAATATTGATACCTGATTATCATCCTATTTATTAAATGACTCTAATTTCTCCTTCAAATGAACTAATAAACCTAGAGGTTCATTTACTTTTGTCACACACCAATGGATAGCTTTGGATTATTTTCTTCAAATAAATGAAAAAACCTTCTGCATTCTCCTTATTTAGTTTTAGGACTAGTATTTAGGAATAGGACTAGATCACATTTTAGCTCATATCCATGCAAAAATATTGAAAATTTAAAAAGTTTCACAAATCTTTAAGTACTACTTTAGTACAGTTTTGTTTTAGGATAGATTTTTAAACATTCAAATAAATATAATGGAAATTTATAAAGTTGACAATGTTTAGAACACAGTTTAATATCCTAATAGAAGAGAATATATATGGCTCAAACTTTAAATGTGAAGTCCTTGACATAACTAATTTGATAATGAAACATCCGCAAGCAATCAACCAAGCTCAGAGAGCATCAAGGACAACACAGTTCAATATACATAAAAGCTAATCTTTTTAATGAGTAAGACAAATTAAATCAAACCAATAACAGAAATGAACTTGTTAGGAACAAAACAACTATGATTTTCTATTTTGTCATGTTTCCTTTCATTATTTTCCACGTACAATGGTAATAAGAAGGATTAAGAATGCATTTAAAGCTGTACCAGGTTGACTATTGTGAACTATAAATTATGGGAATCAAACTCAAATGCAACTTAGTCAACAAAAACTGAGGGCACCATTTTGACTGTTTTTAAAATTACCATTGGTTATAAGGATTAGCACCTGAAAGTGTGGAGATAAAAGAAACCAAATTACTTGCTGTGTCACATTAACTATGCTAACTAGAATAATTTGCTGGTGAGCCAGTAAGTTTATGTTATTATAAATTACTAATGAAGACAGCAATATTATTTTCAGTGCAACTTATTTCTGAAGAAAATATTGTAGGATTGCAATTTTATTATAATGTGCTAAAGAAACAAAGTTCTCTATAGGAAATGTTTTATTTGCAGTACAGCAGACTCCCTTCTGAAACTGGCATATTGCAAAAGCAAATTCATAGTACCTCTTTTAGTTCCATCTCATATATGGGATGCAAGTCTAAATACATTCTTTGATAATAAAAAGGGTAAGTTACTGGAGTCCAGGTTTTTGGTACGCCCAGAAAAAAAAGGTGAAAATGTATGCTAAAGGGGACAGAAAATGGGGTGTTGGTTCTTACCTGATACGCCCCTTCTTTAGGCAGGTGGAGACAGTAATCATGCATGGGTTAACTCAGTCAGTAACCAATAGAACTGAGTCTACCAAAATGATGTCATCGCCTCGGGGGAGTGTCCTCCGGCTTTTGTGACGAAGGAGATAAGTAGACTGCTGTGTGTTAGTTGACTGCTTTCAATCCTCCCTTAGCTCCATAAAATTCCCCCCTTAGCTCCATAATGCACACTGTCACTAGGCCAGGAACCAAGGGTGAGGATGACCGCTGTCTCCATCTGCCTAGAGAAGGGGTGTATCAGGTAAGAACCAATGCCCCATTCTCCAATGTTGATGGAGACAGTGGTCATGTATGGGATGTACCAGAGCTGGGCTTGTCCCCAGAGCTGGGATTGAGACTGAGCTAGGAGCTTGAAGAAGGGAAAACTTGCTGGAGGACTTGCCATCCGAATGCCGCATCCGCCGATGCATATCTGTCCATCTTATAATGGTGGATAAAAGAATTAGGGGTCGCCCAGGTGGCCGCCTTGCAGATCTTCCACTGAGGCCTGCCTTGTCCACCTGCAGATGTAGCCACGCTTTGTATGGAATGCACCGTGATGTTAAATGGAGGGGAGAGGTGGTTTGCCACGTAAGCCCTGGTTATAGTGATCGGATCCAGTGCCCCACCATAGATGGAGAAGCCTTTAGCCCCTTATGGATGGAAAGAGATGAAAAGTGCCTCAATGTGTCTGAAGACGGCCGTCTTGGCAATATAGATCTTAAGTGCCCTTCTGATGTCTAACTTGTGCCATTTGCGCTCAAGCCTATGAGAGGGATTAGGGTAAAGTTCGGTAGGGTGAGGTCCAGGGACCGATGAAAGACTGAATTGACATTTGGGGCAAAAGTGGAATCAATCCAAAGGACCACATGGTCTGGGTGAAAGGTACACAAGTCGGAACAGATGGAAAGAGCTGCCAAATCTGAGATGTGTCATGCCAATGTGATAGCCATCAGGAAGGTTGTTTTCAATGTGAGGTGATGCAGGGAGGCCAACCTGAGAGGCTTGAAGAGTGGTCCAGTGAGGGAATCAAGGACCCTGCTGAGATCCCATGAGGGGAAGTGGTGGATAACAGGAGGGCAGAGGTTAGACGAGCCTTTAATGAAGCGTTGTATATGAGGGTGCAAGGAGAGAGGCTCATTTTGGTGAAGAGAGAGCACCGAGGACAGAGCCAAAACCTGCCTCCACAAGGTGTTAGGCGTAAGCCCTTTGTTTAGTCCCTGTTGCAGGAACTCCAAAACCTGGGAAACCAAAGCTCCAGGGGTGTCAGGTGGCTTTTCTCCCAATTGATGGAGAATCCCACCTCTTGAAGTACCTGCAAGGTGTCTTGTAGATCCCGCAGGGCCTGCGTGCGTGACCTGGACAACAGGAGGATGTCGTCCAGGTAACAAAAGATCCGAATGGGTCTGGCATGGAGGTGAGGTGCTACGACTGACAGGATCTTGGTGAAGACCCTTGGGGCTGATGATAGCCCGAAGGGAAGGGCGCAATACTGGAAGTGACGGCCCACATCGACAAATTGGAGAAATCATCTGTGTTGCTTGTGAATGTACATGGAGGTAAGCCTTCGTGAGGTCCACTGAGGTTAGAAGATCGTGTCTGCGCACACTCTCTAGAACTAACAAGAGAGAGTGCATTTTTAACTTCCTCTACCTGATGAACCAATTGAAGAATTTGAGATCGAGGATCCCTCTCCAGCGGGGGGCTATGGCACAATAAAGAGACGAGAGTAGAACCCCCGTCCCACCTGGCCTGGAGGCACAGGTTGAATGGCCCATATGATGAGCAGGTGATGGATAGCCTGCTCCACTGGGAACCTCTTTTGAGGATCCCTGGAAATGGGGCAAGGGACAAAGTGGTTCGGAGGGCTGGAGCACAAATCCAAGAGAAGGCTGAATCTGATTGTGGCCCTGACCCACGTGTCGTTGGTAATGTTGTCCCAATGATCTGCAAAGGTTGACAGCCAACCCCCTATGGGGAGATTTTTCAGGCAGCCACTTCTGCCTCTTGAAGGATTGGTTGGTCTTGTCCCTGAATGACTTTCTGGGCTGGAATCTCTGGCTGTTTCTGCCTGACCTGTTATTAAAGGAGGGACCCTGTCTGGGAGGAGCCTGACGCTGTGGACGGGAGTTGGAGGAACTCCCGTCCTGACCTCGAAAGGGCTGTCTGTGATAAAAGGATTGGCTTCGGCCCTCCTGCTTCTTAGTGGCCGGCTGCAAGACCTTCCGCTTATCTTTGGACTCCACCAAAAGGGGGTCCAATGGGGCTCCTAAGAGAAGGGATGAAGACTAGGGAGAGGAGGCAACCTTCCACTTGGCCCGGGCTTCAGCCTGCTGCTGCTTTAGCCAAAGCAGATGACGGGTGGAATGGAGGATGCTAGCCGCATCCAAGGAAGCATCTGCTGTGTATTCTACGGCCACTTTTATTTTGTTAATGTCTCAACAAGCCCTGGAATCCCTGGCAGGGAGCCTAGCCTAGAGTTGCCTCAGCCATAAGAGGGCAGAGTGACTAAAGGAGGCAGAGGTACCAGCCTTAATGGCCTAAGCCATTATTTTTGAAGATATCAGTGGTGTCCGTCTTGTCAGTCTCTGTTCCTTGAGGTGCTTTAGGAGAAGGGATGTCAGCGATTCTTCTGGCCTTAAAAAAGAGAGAATGAAAGACAGCAGGTTTGAACAAACCGACAAATGCAGGGGGGGGGGTCAGGCGGATGTTCCTCATCTTCCAAGAGATACTAGGAGAGTAAGAGCAGCAGAGGCGGTAGGGGGGGAGGGGAATTCCCCCCGATAGAGGGGATCTTCATCAGAGTGATACTCCTGCCTCTCTCAGATTCATCCATACTGCAGGTGAAGTCGCCTGGGTCCCTGGCCTCCTCCAGCTGAATGATGGAAGCTGCAGAAGAGAGATCATCCTCCAACTCAGAGGACAAGTCAGGTGGAGGACTGGTCTGAGAAACCCTTTGTGGCTGAAAAAGATGGGATTCAGTGTGATTAGCCTTGGCCCTGGCCTTGCAGGGAGGAGCCTGTGGGTGGCACTATCCCTGGTCTGTGGCTTGGTATTACCCCTCTGTGATTCCCTGGGGGCCTTGGGGGAAGGTTCCATGGGGGATGCTTCTGGGGCCGGTTTGCGTTTGTGGGTCCCAGCAGAAGGGGTCTTGTTGATGGATAGAGGCAACTGTGACTCAGGGGCAGGAGAAGAGACCATGGCTTGTACTCACGACTTATTGAACTTCCAATTGACCGTCAGAGATTTTCGTGCCAAAACAAAATGGCCACTGAGGCTACAGAGCCTAAGGCCAGGCGCCACAAGATAGCTGAAACCACAAGGCAAGTGAAGGCGATGAAGGCTCTGCTTGGGCAGGGAGGCTGCAGATGTCTGCTACGAGCTGCTGGTAGTCCTTGGTGGCTTTTGCATGTGGCTGGAGCAGCTGCAGCACGAGGGGGGCGCATAGCCCAGTAGAGGTAGCAGCGTAGAGCAGGGCCTCCAATGGCCATTGCCACGAGGCGCTGTTTGCCGGAGAGTTCTCTGCCGGCAATCTCCAGAGACGAAAGCCTCAAAAATCTCTTCCCATAGCCCTGGGCTAGTTGAGAGACTTAGCTTTAAAGAGCTGTCCCAATTGCTTCCAATTTAGATGAAATTTAGAACAAAATCCAATTAGATATGATTTAAATAACTTTTAAAGTTGAGGAGAAAGCAGTAGCAGAGAAAGTTCGATCAAGCTGATGATGGTGACATCACTTTGAGGCGATGACATCACTTTGGTAGGCTCAGTTCTATTGGTTACTGACTGAGTTAACCAATGCATGACTGCTGTCTCTACCAACGTTGGAGAACTACAGGGATATAACATTCAGCAACCATTTTGTGAGAAGATCCATGGTGTATTCTCCAATTCTTAAATATAACCAAGTAGTCCCAAAAGAACAAATTGTCTACATTGATAATTCATCAATTCAAATAATGATTTTCTGCAAATATACAACACACTTTCACTTGTGCAATAAAGCAAGGTATAAATAAGAGCCTCCTCTTGAACTGCTATAAAAATTCAGATATAAAATATTATTTACATGTATGTATAAATCAGTTTTATCTAAGCTTCAACACTAATTAATTTCAAGGCTGCCTCCACCACCCCAAAAACCTCACCAGATAAAAATATTTTTTCAAATGCATGGCATCCTAAACATTTTTCATTACAAACATGTTTAATTTTACAAATGAATTCTACATAATATTTTTGACCTAATAAATAATATTCTAGTAAAAATGGAATTTCTACATTTTTAAAAATTGCAGTCTTTTTAATCTGTCAATTACATTGTGCAATTATCATTTCATCTTTATGAAAGATGCCATGAGGTACTATTCTCTTCCTTTTTAGAAAAATATAGGATATTGTCCATGCAAAGGATTATACCTGGAATGAATAAGAATCTGTTTAAGTAAAATAGGTTTGTAAGCTGAAATTACTGATTAATTTAATTCGGGGAGAAATGCATATACAGTAATGAAATTTGTTAAAAATGGGTTGTAGACATAAAAATATAAACATTTGCAACCCTGGATATGCATATTGTATGTGAATTAAGAAAATTAAACTATGAAAAATTAAGTACATTTATTTAATTAATAGGCTGGCTAATTGATTCGAATATTCAAGTTTAATATCAAATTTAGAATGTGGGAGCCATAACAATTAACGTATTGGACTGGAATAGAGTTACTGGAGATCTGACTAAAAGAGGACATATCCTCCCCTTTGTCCTCTGTGTGGCAGGCATAGCCTTAAAATCAATTATTGTCTGGCTTTTGAATATCCGAGTAGCTTTTCTCCCAATATAGTACTCCCCTAAGAAGCACTAAGTGCAAGTTAACAAATTCTATCTAAAATTGACAGGCAGGCAAATAATCAGTAACAGGCTTATTTTCAATGTTGTTAGCACATTCCTCTCAATGTGTATTCCCCACTGGGTGCCTGCTTACACACTTGAAATCACTTTCTCTGCAATGAATGTATGCTCAAATATTAAATAGTGTGTTTTGCCTTTCCTATTCTATTTCTTTCCAACTGTCAATGTCTTTTATTGCCTGTTCAGGTATCTGGCAACCCTAAACTGATATAGTATTGGGGATATTCTAAATTCAAATTCACCTAAGCCACAAAAACTTACAGAATTTATGTTAGGCCAGTCATTCTCTCTCAGTTCAATTTGCCTCATCAAGTATTGCTTTCAAGATAAATGGAAGGAGAAAGTGCCATGTAGGCAGCCTTGAAATAGTGAATGAAAGGTGGCATATACATTTAAACAGTACTCATAAATTGTAACATAAAATAACATATTTTCCACGCTTTAAAAATATTTAAAAAATTAATCATCTGTGACTTTCAATCCCTGTAATCTCAACAGTGTGTATGTTATTTGTCAACCCGCAATTGGCATAATACTATTTTCATAATGCTCATAGTGAGAACATATATATCTTACTTTTCCCCATCATTAAGTTATGGTAATAATTTTAACATTGTAAAATAGTCCTAAGGCACATCTTTGCCAAATAGTCTAGATCTTGGCTTGCTTTCTGCTTCTGTTATCAGAAAATGATAACAATATCCAAATAGGAAGTGTCTGAATTTCATTCACATTCCATTTATTAGACGAAACAAGAAAATTAGGTCTCTCATTTCTTACTTTCAATTAATCCTCCAAATGTTGCAAAGACAACTATAGTTTGGAGAAAAAAGTTATTGTTCATAAGTGTAAGTCTGTCAATGATTACCAATGAAGTAAATTACATAGAACAGATTCTTACCATAATTGCTTTTTCACCTGTACTTTTCCCACAAGGCAACTGATACAACTAATGTTTTGCACCTGTTTGCAACCAGTTCCCAATGGAGGCAGTCCGATAGTTTCAGAGTGTCTTGACTGTTCTATGTATTTTTGCTGATTATTTAACAATTACTTGATAATTCTTAAGTAGTGGTTATACTACTGCTTAAGGTTATACTATGTGTGCATTTCATAATTACTTAAAATTTCTTCAATTTAAAATAGAAAAAAATGTTTCATAAAGCAACTTTCAATCTAGCCTCATAAAAAATACATGATGCCATCTTTATGAAGAGTATTCACAAAATCAAAAAACTACTTGGAAAGTACACAAGGTTAAAAACAGAACACAGCAGAGAATTTACTAAAAAGAAGACATAAATTATATTTAAATACTCCTTACTTTCACTTTTAACAGTATTTTTTTTTCAAAGAATGCTCATTAGTATTCAGGGGAAGCAGCTATAACTCTTCAGAAGTATTCCTAAATCTTAAATGCAGCTATCCAATATTTTATAATTAAGGATGTACTGAGTAACAGAGTAACAATGCATAGAGAATAGACTTTATAATAATCAGAATTTAAATATATATTTTCCAAATTCCAGAATCATAAACCTGTCTCTCAACTACCATGATTATTATTAACTTTTCTATAATTCTTTCACACAGACATTAGAAAAATGTCCATTGATCATGCAACACTTTATTTACTGAGAAGTCTATCTTCCATACTGCATCTCCTCCCTCAAGATCAGCATTAATGTTAATTGGGAATTCCAATGATCTGCATGCTAATATAATTCTCTCACCAGATATCAAAATAATAACTCGATTATGAAGTAGATACAAGCTATTAAGTCAGAAGTCTTAATACATAACTTCTCTATGTGGAATACAGCATATACTCATTCAGTAATTTACTGTTCCAGTTACTGACATGAACTAATTATTTTGCATGGAAAAACACTTTTAATCTTTTTATTACAAAACAGTATGTTAGAATCTAATTCTATTGTACAAAGCATTATATACTCATGATTTGCAGTTACCGTTCTAATGAGTTATTCTAAAGGTCATAAGCAGGCAGGCACAATATGAAATCCAAAATCCAAAGCCTTTTCCCCCCTCCTTCTGCATCTACTCCATAATTTATAACCAGAGTATTACAATAATATTTGATTCTCAATTGATTTAACTGCACTGCAAATCAATATTGGCACATCAAACACGTAACAAGCTCTTGGTGCACAGGTTTTCCTTCTAAAGGGACTTTACTTTTTTTTTTGGTTTTTCGTTGTACCCTGTATTATTGTAAAATCCAATTCCTACCTCAAGAATGTCTTCTAAAACATATGCTTCCATTTCAGCTGCTGTCTCCATCATGTTTTATCAAATTGCCATGATTCTTGGTGCACTCTGATTAGATCACTGTCAGTAGGAACACTCCTCTGTGTCAGCAAGGGAACAGGAAATGGAATGTTCTATTATATCCTTCAAGCAGCTTTACTGCTGGCAAACTAAGGATCTACCAACAGAAAAGGGGTGACTCACTGCATATTTTTTTAAAGGCACAGCTGCACTTTTCAAGGACACAAGATACTGTAGCCATAACTACATTTTGCAGTATTGCTTTTGAAAAATGTGCTTTAATCTGAATTATAAATAAATTCTTTTCAAAAGATTCTGGGTGGTCATTTCAAACAAAGTTGCAATTTATTTGTGCTAAACCTTTAAGCAGATATACTTTGCTTTACAGATATTCAACTGGCTCTATAACAATTCACACTAAGTTAAATCTGTGTTAGTGAAGTTATATTTGTAATTTTTTAAGACTGTGGTCATCCAGTACAAAGTGCAGAATTACTCCTATAATGCAAAAAGTTTAAACATTTTAAAACACTTAAACATCTTGTAGTTTTAAGTTTTAATTAGAATCAGTTTGGTGCAATGATTAACACACCAGGATTGAAACTGGGAAACTGAGTATTAGTCCCAACTTAAGCATGAAGCCAGTTAGGTGACTTTGGGCCAATCATTTTCTATGAGCCCTAGAAGGCAAGCTATGGCAAATCTTGCAAAGTGAACTACAGGGACTTATCAGATAGTTACCATGAATAAACACTGATGCAAAGTCTTTTTCTCTATATATGTCAGACTAAGTTTTAGGTGTTAGTAATTTGTTTTAAACATTCAGTAATACTATAAAAGGAAGATTATTAAAATAGAATATATGCAGTACTGTGCAAAAGATTTAGGCAGTCATGCAAAAATGCTGTAAATTAAGAATGCTTTCAGAAATTGAAGTGTCGATAGTTTATTTTTATCAATTTAACAAAATGCAAAGTGAGTGAACAGAAGAGAAATCCAAATCAAATGAAATCAATATTGGTGTGACTGCCCTTTTGGTTTCAAACCAGCATCAATTCTTACACTTGCGTACTTGCACCAAGTCAGGGATTTTGTAGGATTAGGTCAAGTATATGATTAACTAATTATACCAAGCAGTTTGTAATGCTCTTCAATACGTAGGTTGAAACACAGTCATTAACTGAAACAGAAACAGCTGTGTAGGAGGCGTAAAACTGGGTGAGGAACAGACAAACTCTGCTACTAAGGTGAGGTTGTAGAAGACAGTTTCATGTCACAGGTCATACACCATGATAAAGCTGAGTACAGGAACAAAAGGTAGTTATACTGCATCAGTAAGGCCTCTCCCAGGCAAAGATTTCAAAGCAGACTGGGGGTTCAAGATGTTCTAGTCAAGTTCTTTTGAAGAGCACAAAAAAAAATGGACAATGTCAAGGCCCACAGCTGCAGTGGTAGGCCAAGAAAGCTTAATGCAGCAAATGACAAACACATCATGTTCTCTTCCCTTTGACACTGGAAGATGTCCAACAGGCAGAAACTAGTGGGACCCAGGAAAACCCAGATGCTGTCTGGAGACATGTAGCCAGAAGTGGTCTTCATGAAAGTATTGCGACCAAAAAGCATATGTCCAATGTGGAAACAAGGCTATGAAACTCAACTATCGATCTCCGGATGCGCTTCAAGGTGCTATTAATCACCCATAAAGCCCTACATGGCAGTGGATCTGGATACTTGAGAGACCGCCTTCTGCCGATTACCTCCCTACGACCTATAAGATCTCATAGACTAGGCCTCCTCCGTATCCCATCGGCCAGCCAATGTCGGCTGGCAACTACAAGGAGGAGGGCCTTCTCAGCAGTAGCCCCGACCCTTTGGAACGAGCTCCCCGTGGAGATTCGTACCCTCTCCACCGTCCAAGCCTTCCGCATAGCCTTGAAGAACTGGCTCGCCCGTCAGGCCTGGGGATAAGGATCGCTACCCCGCCCGAATGATGTATGCATGTTGTTTACTATTTTATTATATGTTGTTGTCTCAATGTTGTATTCCCCCCTCCCTGGTTTTCTGTGAGCCGCCCTGAGTCCCCTCAGGGAAAAGGGCGGCCTACAAATGCAAATAAAACCTCTAAAACGTCTAAACCTCTATGCACAAAACATAGGAACTATAGGAAAATTGCAGCAGATGCTCTGGACTTGATGAGTCAAAATTTGAAATATTTGGATGGAGCAGGAGACAGTTTGGTTGCCGAAGGACTGGATAGCAGTACAATAATGAGTGTCTGCAGGCAACAGTGAAGTTTGATGGAGGTCCCTTGCAAGTTTGGGGCTATATTTCTGTAAATGGAATTGGAGATTTTGTCAGGATCAATGGTGTCTCAATGCTGAGAAATATAGGCAGATACTTATCCATCATGCCATATCATCAGAGAGGCATGTGATTGCCTCTAAATTTATTCTGCAGCAGGACAATAGCCCCAAACATACAGCCAATGCCATTAAGAACTATCTTCATTATAAAGAACAACAAGAAGTCCTGGAAGTGATGGTTTGGCTTCCACAGAGTCCTAATTTCAACAGCATCAAATCTGTTTGGGATTACATAAAGAGACAAAGATTTGAGGCAGCCTACATCCACAGAAAATGGATGTAGGCTGCCTCATCTTGTGGTTATTTTCCAAGTTGTTTGGAACAATCTACCTGCCATGTTCCTTCAAAAACTGTGTGCAAATGTACCTACGAGAATTGATGCTGTTTTAAAGACAAAAGGTGGTCATATCAAATATTATTTGATATGGATTTCTCTCCTATTCATTTACTTTACATTTGGTTAATTGATAAAAATAAACTATTAGTATTTCTTCTACCGAAAGCATTCTTCATTTACAACATTTTTGCACAATTGCCTAAAATCTTTGCAAAGTACTTGTGTGGGTATTTGCATTCAATTATTTTCCTATTTTCTCATTTTTTGATAGCTTCCATTTATCGAACCATTGTTCAATATAATCTACTGATACTTAAAACTAACAGTCGGAATTACACAATACAATGTTGCAGCTTCCCAAAAACCACCTAAATGCATATATATTTCACAGTGCAAAGTTTTATGTTCAAATAATGCAAATCAGGTAACATGAAAAGTTATATTATCTGCACCTGCCCAAGGTACAACTGAAGTAACAATTAGCAATAGAAACAATTGCAAAAGTCTTAGCACCAGAAACATTTGTAAAATAACTTCAAAATCTTTTGAGAGGAACCAAAAGATTTTCAAAACTCTTATTTTTGTTTATGAATTCCAATGATTCCAATTTCACATCTGTTATAAATTATTAGGGCAATTATTTTCCTTAGCATTCCATCCTTTCCTTATTATCTATTGTTTATTAAATAAACTTGGATATAAGAAGGAAGATAAAAAGTATGTTTTTAAATTCCAAAGTATTTCCCACCAAAACTGGAAAGCTCCATATTATCAACTCCGAAATGTAATTCCACTAACATAAAAAATGTACTTGATTAATTTAAACTTTTGCCATTCAATACACAAATATAGTCTATAGAAGCAGTCCATAATCATTGCTTGCATGAAACATTGATGAACTGAACTATTAATAAATCAACCCACTATGTATTTGTGTTATAGGGATTAAATATTCTGTGTATAAGAACAAATATCACTATTGGTTTTTGCCTTAGTGCAATCTTCCCATTTTCTTTTAACAAAAAAGGAGTGCCCTAGTTTAAATGAAACAAGTTTATTACTATACATTTTGAATTCAAATATGTTTTATTAAAACAATACAGCATTTCCATTGGAGAAAATCATGTTCCCAGAACATGCATGGGCATGTATACAGTGCTTGTCTTCAACTCATTAAATCAACTATTAAATCAACTAGTCTTTTCCCTTCAGTAGCTGTAAAGTAATCAGGGATCTAGGGAAAAGATGCAATTGCTTTGAAGAGTTGCTAAGAATGTCTGCTTCTGTGCATTTTCAAGCACCTTTTTTAGTCTTTGAAAAGCACTACCCAGTATAATATTTATCACTCACTTTTGTTTTTGTTGGGATTGAATGTATGCTTTTGCTTTGTTCATTTTCTTGTTTGTTTTACTGTTTTTATATTATTTTTATGATAAAAAAATAATTTAAAAATCCTAATATGGCATTCTTTCACTTGCCTCCCATACAAACTTAATAATGTTATAGAATAACATCACTGCTTAACAGAAGTAGGGGGTTCCTCCCTGTAAAAATATAAGAAACATTTCCGTCCATTTCTGCTGTAGATATTTTCACAAAAATGCATTTTCTAAATCATAGGTAATATGTTGTAATGAACAAAACATATAACTATATCAAATGATTTAAAAACCACCAGCAACTTTAAGTCAGACTTGAAAACGCCCTGAAAAAAAACTCAACTTCTGCATGTTTGGCACACATAGGCTTCTGAAGATAATTTGAATGGAAATAGGAATATTTAGAAGAAAGCAAATTCTGTGATTCCAATTCATGAGATCATCCCATCATAAATTAACATTATCACCTTAAAGTGGGATCAAAACAAGTTTGGAGCAAGTGAAGATTCTACCAATTGATGGCATATGCCTGAGTTCCCCAACCTTTTCAGCTTTGAAGAGAGGTGGCCGGCACATGCACTCATCATTTGCGCAAATGGAGTGTGGGTGCGGGCACTTGCCTACTGTTCATGCAAGTGGGAATGTGCGCGCACAGGTGCACTCTCCCACTGCTTCACAGCCCAGTTCCGAATGCCTCAAGGGCAGATAAGTGGGCCACAGCCCGTAGTTGGGAACCCCTGTTCTGGACCACTTGTAGCTTCTGAATGATGCTCAAGGGCAGCCCTCTATAAAGCATATTGCAATAAACCAAACAGAAAGTGATTAAAGAAGCGAAGTTATGACACTATGCCATATCATTTATAACAGTATCAACTGCCCACCCAGAGTGTAGATAACTAGGTATGGTATATCAGCATACTAATGATACCAGACCTTGTGCCTTCAAATAACTTTACTCAGCAATTTCATGTAATATTAAAGAAGGCAGGAGAGGAAATCCAAACCCTGAGGCATCCCACATTGCAGGGCTTATCTCTCCCCCCCCCCCCCCATCACCAAACTGATTGAAATCAGACTCGGAGAAAGGAAAGCCATCGTAAAACAGTATCTCATGCTTTCAACCCCTGAAGCCTGTTCAAAAGAGTCAATGATATCCAAACCTCCATGGAAATTCAGGATAACTGCACAATCCTCATCTCAAGCCCTTCAGTCATCAACAAATATGATCAATACCAGTTTTGCACCTGGCTTGATTCCAGGCTGAAAAGTGTTCAGATAATCTGCTTCATTTAGGTCCTATGAAGTCAAGTATCAAACAAAAAAACATCAACTATATTCTCAAAATATTTTGGAGATTAGATGAAAATGGTTTAGCAAGGATTCTACCACTTCCAAAGTAATACCATCCTCTTCGTCAAAGAAGCATTAATTGCTGCTGGACCCAGTTATATACCACCTCTCAGGATGCCTTAGCCAATCAAAAGGCCTTACCTTTAACCTCTGAGCATTTGCTTTCTGATAAAAGTCTTTTATGTAATCATATATAGTTCCTGTTCCAGATCAGACTGACTTCAACCTAGGTGTTCACTGGGTTGTTCCTAGAAATCTGATGGATTTAGTGGGCTCCAAAGGTATTTGGGCAGTTTCCCAATAGTGTGGCAGGAGTTTCAGTCGGCAACTGGAAGCTATTTTATGAGATTGCTCCTATGTAGCCTCTATTTGCTAATTCTGGGTGCTTCATGGTTTGATGCCTTGAGAATTGGTAAAGTTGGTAAATTGGTAAAATTGATTCTGACAAAGCATAGCTATGTGCTCAACTTAAGAGGCTACACTGCATGATAAAGAGGTGAACTAAAGTTATTTTCCATCTTTATGAAATTGTCAGTCAGTGGTCTTATTTACATAACTCCCTGGATCTAAGAAATTGTCAATCCTTCACTTCAGAGAACCTGTTTTCCATAAAGAGGTTATGGATTTGCTAGATAAGAGGTCTTCCTTGTATCCAGCAGATTTTAAAAACTATTTCCCAGTCTCCAACCATTTCTAATTAAGAAAGGCTGTTGAGCAAATTATGGTGATCTGCAAAGGCGTGACCCGTCAAAACCGCGGAGGACAAAATCGCGCTCGACGAAAGCGCGCATTTGACGTCCTCACAGCGCGACGAAAAAAATTAAAAATTGAAATAAAAATAAAATTAAAGCAAGCCGATTCACATAAAGGTAAGGGTTAGGTTTAGGGTTAGGGTTAGGTTTAGAGCGTTAGGGTTACGTTTAGCGTTAGGTTAAGGGTTAGCGTTAGGTTTAGCGTTAGGTTAAGGGTTACGTTTAGGGTTAGATTTAGGGTTAGGTTAAGGGTTAGGTTTGGGGGGGTTAGGGTAAGGTTTTTGCTTTATTTTTACATTTTTCGATCACAGCGCAATGTTTTCATCGCGCTGTGATGACGTCAAATGCGCGCTTTCGTCAAGCGCGATTTTGTCTTCCGCGATTTTGTGGTGGAACCCTGCAAAGGGCCCTTTCTAGTCAGGATTCGGCCCTGGATATGGGACCGAAATGGCATTGAGACATAATGTTTGTCTGGGAATAGAACTAATGCATTGCTCCTAGACTTTTCAGAAGCCTTTGTTACCATTAATCACAACCTCCTTTGGGATTGCATGCAAGGATTGGGAATTGGGGATGCTGTTTTGCAGCAGTTCTGGTCCTTTTCAAGAGAGAGAGAGTGGCCTTATACAAGGCATTCCAAAGTTTGGTTCTCTCCTCCATGCTATTTAACATGTACATCAAACTGCTGGAAAAGATAATCTGACAGTTCAGGACAAAATTAGTTCAGGAAATCTAATACCAAATACCTATCAGGACCTATAATGTCAGTATATCTATCAACATACTGATACCATTCAATTATATTTGTTGCCCTGGTTGTGACCAGAGATATTGTGAAAATCTTCCTTTGCCCTGACTGTGTTTCAAAGGTCCTTCAACACCTAGCTTTTCAATTAGGCCTCTGACTAAGCGAAACCCCCTTTTTCATTTCCCCCTACCCAATTTTCTCATTTCTCATTTATTCTATATTTTGTTTTTTTGAAGTAGTTGTAATAATTTATAAATTACGTAGAGTAGAGGTCCCCAATCCCCGTTCCACAGACCTGCACCGTCCGTGGCATACCAGCAAATGGGCTACATGAACAAATGAAGTCCCATCTACAGGATGCAGGCACCATGCCCCCTCTGGTCTGGAAAAAAGCCTTTCTCCACAAAACTGGTCCTTGGTACTCAAAAGGTTGGGGCCACTAGAGTCACTTTGAGTCAGATGGAAAGATAAATTGAGCACTTTACTGTTATCAGTTTCTCTTTGACACATGGTTACTGCTGAGGACACAGGTATGCTGTCCATGGATTGATGATTCTATGCTCAACTTTGTTAGTGGGGTAGTTACAGCCTCTGTTTAGAGTAGAATGATCTAGCTACAGTAATTCAAGCCCCCATCATCACTTTTTTAAACTACTAATATTATTAAGTAATGCAATGCTGCTGGGTGTTTAGTGTGTGACCATATTACAACAATTTTGTGGTCCTATACTGGCTGTCAATAGATTGCCAGATGCACTTCAAAGAATTTTAATCTTTAAAGCTTTTGTGGCTGGCACTGAGGTACTTTCAAGATTGATGGCAGCAGCAGAGGGAGGCATCTTTGATTAAAGTTTTCACTAACTAGGAAGTTCTTTGATTAATGTTACTAGTAGATTAAGATGTCTTTGAAGTAACAAAGCAAGCTCTCCATGAGAAATGTAGTGTTTGATAAGAACTGGCTCAAGCATGTCAAGGACATATTGAAGAGCCAAGGATGTGATTACTAGCAGGTACTAAAATGCTTCTTAAAAGTATTTACAACAAAAGAGTAATTTCCTCCCTTCTGTGTTTAGAAATGTAATGAGAAAAATCATCCCTACATGTGCACTGGCTTTATTGAGATGAAATAATCAAATTTTCTAAAGTACAAAAGACACACATATACTTCTTATATACTATAGGAAGTCCATGTACTGACTCTTGTTCCAAACAATATCACTAAACAGTAAACATTTGACTCAAGATAGGGATGGATATATTATTTGTTTTCTTTGACATTCATATGTCAAAGTTACGCAAAAATGTAGGTTCCTGAGACTATGTATGCTTCAATGAATGAGCTGAAGCTGACACAATTGCTGTTAAGATACAAACAGAACATCTTTCAGCAATTTTGGAAGTATATTTACTACTTCTGTGCAGTACCTTATAGATTCTTTTAAAAAAAACAACAACCCTGTAAGACGGGTATTTTGTACACTCTCTCTGCAAATCCTCCTTGGGCAAAAATATTTGTTATTACTTCCAAAGAATCTTTGTGTTCTTTCACTCTTTATTGCAAAACTCTTTTAGTTCTGAAATATTCTTAAGTTCCTTCAACATGCTGCATGTTGAGGCTGCCCTTTATATTTTTCAGTAATACCAGCCCAAGAACTGCAAAGGCAATTATAAAGACCTTATATTCCCCGCACTCCCGTACTGTTAAGTATTTCATCTTTAGTAATATGTATTGGACCAGCACCTTACTGAATTGTCTAATCTTTTCTCAGTTTCAGTTTCTAAGATATATGAATACTAATTATTTCCATCCATAAAGTATTTTCAATTTGACAAGGAATATTTGACCTTTTGCTTGCAGTTTTTTAAAGAACAATTTCATTTGATTCTATTTTGCATTTTATATCTAAAAACACTTTTCTTTTTTGCAAAGGTTTCTTATATACTGTATTTTTATCATAATATGCTCATGGAAATGTCTATCATCCAAATTTTCATACACATATGTTAATCCTGCACATAGTAAATAGAAATATTTCTCTATTATTGAGAGTAACAGAAATTATAATGGGTTGGATAGAGTTCTGGGCCCTGCCCTTTTTTCTGTTTAAGTTTTTTCTGTTAACTATGTGCTTTAAAGACTGGCACACTTGAACAGGAATAGCATAGAGGGATTCACACAAAGGCGTAAAATGAAACATACATACATATCTACCAAGTCTATCACTATACCTCTTATTACTATGTGAGCAGTAATAAAAGATATGTGGTTTTGCTTGGCATTCGCTTACTATATTCTTCAATGTCATAATCCACTCAATCTTAAATTTATTGAAGAGGTTGGAATCTTCTATATCCAACTGTTTTTAGTGTGTTTCGTTGAAGGTAAGGTTCCCTCGTACATGTGTGCTAGTTGTTTCCGACTCTAGGCACAGTGCTCATTTCCGTTTCTACTAGCATTGGTTTTTTTTTTAATATTCCAGATGTTTTAACAATATCAATTGAACAAGACATGCTTTTTTAGTAAAGCAAGTGTCAATGAAACATCATTAATTCATAATAAAACACCAACATGTCTATGGCAGAATGCATGTTTAAATACATGTTCAGCATTCTAGATATTTAAACTATGTGTTTATTTTATTATGTTCAGAGATATATGTGTAGATTTTCAAATAGTGATGTATTAATACTGTAAACAGTAAAATCATAGTTAACAATGAACAATTATCATTTTAGTGTACTAAAACAGCAGTCAACCAATCTAGTTAGAAACATGTTAAGCTTATTGGCCTTGATGAAAACTGTGATAGAAAATTTAGCAACCTTTTCAGAAAATTTCAGTGGAAATGTCTCTTGGTAGACACTAGTAGAGACTTATGTCCAACAAAGACTGTACACTACAATATGGATCGCCTGTTGTTGAACATTGGGTAATGCATAGATCACAAACCATAAAATATTGTTTTCAGTGGCTACATAGGAGAATATTCAGCAGCATCTGGCTAGGAGGTGTTACTAAGTTATCTCTCCACCAGTTTTGAATCTTACCAGCATCAATGTCCTTCTGTTTGAAGGGGAAAGTATCTTAGATATCAATTTACTATGTATTTCCTTCAAGAAAAAAAAATCCTGATATTTAACTTTAGAATTTAATTTTAGACACTGTAAAGTAATACAATTCTATTGTACACATTAACTATTATTTATAAGGTAGCCATGTATAATTACATAAAATGTTGAATTGTCTGAATTTCTACTATTAGTTTTAATTTGCTGCCACTTACACTTCTATAATCTTAAAAATAAAATGAATGTTAATCAATTTTAAAAAAAACTAATAAGAAACCTTATAAGTCATATTAACTATAATATTTCCTCTGAAGGTTTGTGGTTAAATAAAAGCGCAACCCACAAGATTATTATTTCTTCCCTCCTTCCTTAATCCTCAAGTCTCTATTTCTTGCAAGTGGTTGGAAAAATGGCTAAAAACAACTTGGCCATCAAATTTAACTGCAATATTTAAGCATTATCTCCAGCAGTACAGCAACATGAAATTTGAAGTCTATCTGATTATTAAAATAAAATTACTGACCTAAGATGGCATACAGCATCTCTAAAGTCATGCTCAATTGTTGTTCCTACTTAGCAGTTTCTTCTCTGCTTTTAATTATTATTACTTTTGATTTTAAAGCATGGGATACTCGTTTATCAAGCCCTTTCAGTATACCACTCTACAAAAAAAATCTATATAGAACTTCTTAACTGCAGGAGGAATTCAAAAATAAATACAAATTGCACAGGGACATATTAAAATCAATATACTCATTCAATAGAGAATAGATTAAATGAACAAAGACAAGAGTATTCAAATTTTGCTAGGTTAAAGTTTGTGATAACCGATCTCTGGGTGGGGAAAACAACAATTTTCTTTTGCAATAAATAAATTAGCATGCACAAAAAAGATAGTATTTATTTTTAAGTTTCGCTTTAATCTAATATCAACTAAAGCAATGATTTGCATTTTTAAAAATCTAAAATCAGTTAAAGATTAATTCAAAACCACTTTTTGAATGAAAAAGGATGGACTTGCTTACCTTTGCATAATTGGACTATTGCAACATGCTCTATCTGGGACTAACTCTTGAAGAGTATCTGCAAGCTTTCAGATGTTGTGGCAGCATGAGCAATTTTGAGATGCATGTAAACTTTTGCTTCACAAACTACATTAGGTGTCAGTTTGCTTCCAGGTCAGATTCAAGGTGTGGTTATACTTAGAAAACCCATCTTGGCATACAGCCAACTACCCATAGAAGTATTTTCATCCCATTACATCAATATGTCTCATCGAGTCTGACGGGCGAGATATGCTGCAGACCCCATCAGTTAAAGAGATTTGACTGGTAGGATTCAGGAAGAGAGACTTCTCTGCCATTGTGCCCACTCTGTAGAATATCACACACCCCAGGTGAGGCAAGCAGCCACTCTCCTGGCATTGCGAAAAGGAATCAAACCATAGCTCTGCAGCCCATGTGGAAACCACATACCATGGGGCTGCCTAGTGCCCTGAAAGCCGTCCCTTCATTTTACAATTAATTTTAATAGTATCTAATCATCCCTGACACTTTTGAAATTTTTAACATTTGTATCCCTTTTAATATTTTAATGTTTTATTATAGATCTTCCAGAGTCCCTACCTGAGGGAGATCAGTTGTTCAAACATGTGAAAAAATGTATACATTTATTCTAGATTAATAGCTAGTCTTTAAAGTAGCAACTGTAGAAAAATTTGACATTGCTGGGATTAATCCAGGCAAAGCAGGAATAAATTTTGACATGATTAGCCTTTACTATAGGGTTTATACTATGATCAACCTTGAGTATAAAATCAAAGCTGGAGTCCTGGAAGAACTCACTCTAGGCTTTGATTTGACAAGTCAACTGCCAATTTGCCAAACAAAGCAAGGAACAAGTTCTGACAGAGAACTTGCTTGTCAGAATTCAGTCTTGCTCACTCTAAGTAGACAAAATGGTTGCTGATATGCTCACGTAGAGCACAAGCAAGCTCTGACAGCAATCCTGCTTTGTGTGTGCAAACCTAAAACAATATATGGCTGCCCCTCAAATTAGGTTTCCTAGTCCATTACAAACAAATCCACAGTTTGAAAACCTTTGGAAAAGTAAGCCTTCCTAAATCTTATGTATATACCTAAAAGATGGCATTCCATTTACTAATTCATTTTGAGAATCAAACTGAAGAAAAGCATTCAGACAGATAAAATATACTTTTATAAGGTTTTCTTCATAAAACTATAAAAAGGAATAAGAGTCATTTTCAGCCACAAATCATTTTTCTTTGGCCCAAAAAACATTCATACACATTAACACCATATTCACTTTCAAGGAAAGTATATTAGTGCAGAAAAATCATAAGTAGTAATCATATCATGCATTTTCTTTAACATTTTCATTTCTTTTTTTGATGACTTTTCTAATAATGATAAAACATAAAGTGTATACAAAATAAAATTGGGGCACAATTACATTAGTAAGAAGTAGGCAATGGCAAATCATTTCTGAGAAACCTTGCCAAGAAAATTTCAGGCACTTGTCCAAGTAGTCTCCAAGAATTAAACACTATTGAACAAAAGAAAAATAAATAAAGTGGATTTTCCATAGAATGCAAACATAACAAATATGAAAGTATTACTAGGCTTTGAAAATCAGATCAATCAGGATTGGATAAACATTGGTCATAAAAGCTAAATCACAAAATCGAGATGGTAAACATCAATATCCAGCCTGATGTCATATAATGTCAGGCTCAAGTAACCAGGAACAGAAGTTCAAAATTCTAAAAGTTTATTATATGGTACCTATACATAAGAATCTAATCTATAGGGGTTGAGAAAAAATGGTGTTTGATAAGAGTCAATGGAATTCAAGGGGGATTGAATTAAGATTTCTTGACCCCACTTTTAGGCTCTGCTTAATCATCTCCTACAAAATATTATTAAAATTAGATATTAATCATTTATTAAAGAGGCAAATAGATGTGTAGAACAGAATGCCCCTTTGTGGAGCTGTCTATCCTTTTTTGATAGTATATAACATGAATAGTCCAGTTGAATAAGATCAAATGCATATATTTTTTTTCTGATTTAGCAGTAATTGTATTGTAATTTTTGCAAAACATTTTTTGATGTGGCTTGCATACAAGAAGGTTCTTTGGAATAAACCAAGGTATCATCCAGAAAAACAATATCACATTTATCTAAAATATTTGCAGAAATAGGCATGAATCTAGAAAAAAAAGCTTCGCAGTGTGTATCATCTTGCTGCTGTAATAGAGTGGCTGTCATGTGCTTAATGGTCAGTGTCTTATACCGGTTGTTTGAATAAGTGTATGTATATGTGTATATATGTGGGTATATATGATGTATGTATGTATGTATGTATGTATGTATGTATGCATGCATGTATGTTTGATGGTGTGGCAGTGATAGCATTGCAGTGATGTACTTGAATAATGTTAAAATATGAAAATAGTTTACTTATTGAATGAGAGATTAGTTTGTTTAACTAAAACCGCATCTGTATCATGCAATCCCAAGACCGCATTATTCTCTTATGCAAAAGTATAAATAAGGAAACTTTAAGCGATGTTTTTACAATTATTTATTAATAATTAAATGATTCTTGGTAATCTGAAATGGTGAATGTGTATTGTGTTCTCTTAGCTATGTTTCTTCAGAACAGACTGAAACTGAACTAGACAGTAAATGTTATATCTTTACATACTTTCAATGTTTAGTGGAGTGGAATTTCCACAATCAATCTCTTAATTGCCATGTAGATAACAGTAACTTTTCTCCCTATTAAACTTATTTGGTTGTTTCTATTGTGGCACCCACCACACAATCCCACATAGTGCAAACAATGTGCATCACTTCCTAGGCTTTGCTAATTTACACAGAAAATTCATCTCTAATTTTGCCAAATTTGCAAAATTACTATCATAGGTCCTGAGAAAATGTTGGCAATTCCCCTGGTCATCCCAAAAGGAAGCGATTTAGTTAAGGCAACTCTTTGCTTCTCAACCCCTCAACTGGAACAGAAGATTTATGGGATGCCTCAGGTGGTTGCAGGGAGTTGCCAGGAGAAGAGGGGAGTGACAGAGTTGCATTTTGTTCTCCTAACCTACAACCTATTCCTCCTGGGAACCTGGGAGGGAAGGATGAGTCTAAAGGGGAGGGTGATATAATGGAATGTATGAATGACCTTGGGGGAAAATAGAAGATGCTACTAGAAACAATCAGACAAGAGCAGGAGCAGGCTTAATAGTCAGAGAAAGAAACTAATAATGACTTGTAATAATGGACGAAATAGTTAAAAGTGGAAGTGGAAAGTTGGTGCCCTCAGATTGCAAGATTCTGTTAACAAGCCTTACAATTTAGTAGAATTAGTTCAACTTGTTGCATTTTCTATCTGGTTTATCTAGGAGCACTGACACTCACTTGACACCAAAAATTCTGGTCCCAATTGTATCATAAATCGAGAATTATCTGTATATTTGCAGTAAGCTGATGTTTAAAAACCATAGGAAATGTAGAAAGGGGGATTAGTCTCCATAATACTGTGGCTGATCAAGGACTTAAATTCAAGAACTGTTGAGGCAGTCTTTCTAAGTCATGGCCAGACCACCCAGAATTTGGCAATATTGACTAGAAACTATGGAAGCTGTAATCTGATTCTGAGGAAGGACAGAAAGCTATGGAATTTTCTCAAGGACAGACTATATTTTGCATTAGCTATTTAAGTATAAAAAGAGAGAAAAACAAAACTTACTTTCTTCCAACTAAATAATTCTTCACATATTTCAGCCAAGTGTGTGGTTATAGACAGTCTGGATTGGTATCAGGAAAATATAATACATCATTTACTAAGTAACAAATACGTTCTCCCTGGTTATTACTTTTATAGATAATCTTAAATCTAAACTGAATTTTCCACATGATGGAGTAAGGGATGGGGGAGCAAAATAAGTATTATAGATAGATAGATAGATAGATAGATAGATAGATAGATGGATGGATGGATGGATGGATGGATGGATGGATGGATGGATGGATGGATGGATAGACAGACAGATATAGATATGATAGAGGTAGAGATATAGATATATTTATATATAGATATAGGATGGGGGAGCAAAATAAAAGTATTTAAATCCTAAAAGCTGTAATTAATTGAAAAAATATACATAGTACATATATTGTAATATTGTGTGTGCATATATATCTGTGTGTGTGTGATATTTGTGCTGATAAATAAATAAAGGGGGACTAGTATAGATCTATTTCAAGCTATTTAGCTCTCATCAGCTAGCCATACCCTTACTGGGATTCTGGGTTTCTGGATATTGGGTTTCTGTCGTGATGGACTCTTGTGACGAGCCGATTGACAGATAATGGAAGCTGTTAGCTTCCTCCCATAATTGGGGCTTACCAGGGGTTGTGACACTAAAGAAAGAAAGAAAGAAAGAAAGAAAGAAAGAAAGAAAGATAGATAGATAGATAGATAGATAGATAGATAGATAGATAGATAGATAGATAGATGCATGCTGTATTTGGGATTTGGAAAATTGAAGGAATTGAGAAATACACCCTCTTTAAGCAAGGTAAAAAAAATTATCAGCTGGTGAATATACTGAAATATATAGGAATATGTAACTCATTAATCTGGTGAAAACCAAATGTTACCACAAAAATGACCCAAGACAAATACTACATCAATGATCTGATGGTAGAAAGTTTCCTGCTTGAGTGGGGGTTTGGACCAGAAGACCTCCAAAATATCTTCCAATTCTGTTATTTTGTATGATTAAATGGAGTTCTAGTTCTTTTAAACTGTAATAATTAAATTATTTTGAGAAGAGAGAATAGATAATCTAAAAAAGCTAAGTGTTCTAACAAATCTACTGAAAAGCTATGTATGTTTGTCTCCTTAGTCATTTATTCATCAATCCATTTGTTCTCTTCCTCCCTAAATTTGTACTGTACATTCTTGACCCACACTGAATAAATTTGAGAAACTGAACATCCTCAAACTTACTAATTCTATTCTTAGTGTTATTGGTTGAGATCCATCAGCTCTATCATTAAGGTACAGATCTCTTAACTGTATATGATGCACAATATCACAACCAGTTACTAAAACCATCAATGAGCACTCAGAAATGGCCGGCATTTCTCTATAAAGATAATTGTGACAAGATGACAGCAGCAGACTCAAGCACTTTATAAGTTGTCCTTGACTTGAGATCACACTTGGAAGCAGAATTTCAATAAATTGTTGCAGTTGTAAGTTGAAGTATCCACCTGAGTGGACCCACTTTTTCAACTGTTTTTAAAACAGTCATTAAGCAAAGTGTTAAGTCTGAATCACATGGTTGTTAAGTAAATCACATAATTAAAGGTACTGGTTTTTCCAAATGGGTGTTGTTTGGCTTAAAACACCCTTTCCAAAGCTGTTGTAACCTGAATGATTGTTAAATCACTTGCATATGATTGTAGCATTAAAATCTAGATTAGTATTTTTCAACTTTGGCAACTTTACCTTATGTAGATTTCAAATGACTGAGAAATTCAGAAAATTGAAGTCCATGAATCTTAAGTTGACAAGTTTGAAAAATATTAATCCTAAATTACTGCATGTCAGTCCATTACAGTTTCAACAGTAATACAAATAACCAAAAATTGGGTACGGGGAGAGAATTTTGTGGTAACATCCTTACAGCTTTCCTCAGAGGTAATTTGAGTTAAATTTTCTATTATTCTGCTAAATAATTAGCAGAAATTACCACTGAAGAAAAGGACATCAAGAAATAGAGAAATGTTACTGTTTAGTAAAACATTAGAGTGAGGAATATTCATTATAACATATGGGATTGCACTATGCTTGAAAACTCAGATTGCCAGGTCAAGTATTATTGTTGGATCCTGGGCTAAAACCTGGTGCCAACAATACTTAGAAACATGTCTGCAAAAGTTAAGCATTAATATAGAACAATTTATGTCTTTCTTGAAATCCTGATTACCTAATGAAGAATTGGAAACCATAGGAAGTAGAAGAACGTAGCTGCCCTTGAACAGAAACTCACCAACTATATTCCTAGCAGCCTAGATTGCATTATTAAAAAAAGCTATCCACCTGTATTACTATCAAGAATGCAACATGGTATATTCACATAATCACTACAAAATGAACTTGATTCAAGGGTGACTTAATCTTTTACCTAATAATGGAATCTCATTCATCGTCCAGTCTCCAACCTCCCCTTTGTTGGGAAGGTTGTCGAGAAGGTGGTGGCCTTCCAACTTCAACGGTTCTTGGAGGAAGCTAGTTACCTTGACCCCTTCCAGTCCGGCTTCAGACCTGGTTACAGCACAGAAACCGCTTTGGTCGCATTGACCGATGATCTCTGGAGGGCCAGAGATGGAGGCCATGCGTCCATCCTGGTTCTCCTTGACCTCTCGGTGGCTTTCGATACCATCGACCATGGTATCCTTCTGCGACGACTGCAGGAGGTGGGGGTGGGAGGCACTGTTTTGCAGTGGTTCTCCTCCTACCTCTCGGACAGGTCGCAGTCGGTGTTGGTCGGGGGGCAGAGATCGTCCCTGAGGCCCCTAACATATGGGGCGCCGCAGGGTTCGGTCTTATCCCCCCTACTATTTAACATATACATGAAACCGCTGGGCGAGATCATTCGGAGGCACGGGATAAAATACCATCAATACGCAGACGATACTCAATTGTATCTGTCCGCCCCGTGCCAACTCAATGAAGCGGTGGACGTGATGAACCGGGGCCTTGAGGCCGTTAAGAACTGGATGAGTGCTAACAAACTGGTACTCAACCCAGACAAGACCGAGTGGCTGTTGTGTTTCCCTCCCAACAATTTGGCCAGTGTTCCATCGCTCAGGCTGGTGGGGCAAATTTTACACCCCTCAGATAGGGTTCGCAACTTGGGAGTCCTCCTGGACCCACAGCTGACTTTCAACCATCATTTGTCGGCTGTGACCAGGGGGGCATTTGCCCAGGTTCGCCTGGTCCGCCAGTTGCGACCCTACTTGAACCGGGCGGCCCTCGCAACAGTCACTCGAGCCCTTGTGATCTCTAGGCTGGAATACTGCAATGTGCTCTACATGGGGCTGCCCTTGAAGTGCATTCGGCGACTGCACTTCATCCGAAGTCATACCTCATCCTTAATGAAAATTGGCTTTTTCAAATATTTCTACTGTCTAAAATTATCCAGCCAAAACAGTCACTCGGATAAAAGAATACTTCATTAAAATTTCACTGGTCCCTAACATCCTTTTGATCTCAGCACAATGTCATACACAAAAGCCCTAAATAGTTTGGAACAATCATACAAAGTTCTACCTTATAATTTGCAGGTCTTAAAGATCCTCTGAAAAGATTCTTACTTGTATCCAATCAATTTCACAGTTACTGACAGTCTGGAATAAAAGAAACACCCTGTCTTCGGTTCTTTTAGCTCTTTCCTTAATGCTTTTCCATTGTCAGGTCAAGATATTCTTGTTCAGGCAGAGTTTTGTCTTAATTAATGCATTTTCTCCAGTTGACTGAATATATTATTATTTTTATTTAATTTTAAAGTTTTCTGATTCCTTAACAACTCTGGGCTGCTAACAATTAGTTTTTTCTTGGGTTTTAATTACTTCTGCAAATTGCTAATATTATTTGATCTCTAAAATATTGGATAAATAAAACCTCAGAAAGAAGAAAGTTGGTTAATTACAGCCTCAATTATTTGATTAAGTATATGCAGATGTATACCTTTCCAGGCATGCAGGAGGGGACTGGATTGATGGGAAAGGGCACAATCTCTCCACTCTATATAACTTTGGCAGATAGACGTGAGAGTTACTTTTCATGCCCGCAAGTGCACTCTTTTTGTACAATCGACAGAAGGAATTTAGGATCTCTGGGTGATACTACATATGGGATAAAAATGATCTTTAGGCCCTGTAAGACTGATGGATTGGACCATGCCAATAGACAGACATTTTCCATTCCTGCTATAAAACTTATTCAAGTAAGTATGTGTGGTAGCAGCAAATCTGACAAGCAGCAGCTCTGGATTCAAATAAGTGATATACAAAAGAATAGAATAATAAAATTCTAGACTAAGATATCCTGTACCAGGAAGCAGAAGCTTCAATGGGTGCTAAGGGATCAAAAAGCCTAAACTCAAAAATAAGTACTATATTTGGATTCAGAGGTACTTGAGGGTTGGCTGAATAAGAAATATCTTTGCCACAGTTTGAACTGCATTTTTTTGGCATTCACCATGCACTCTTCTCCCAAAATTCAAATTAGTTAGCAACAAAAAATAATTTGTACAAAAATGCATAATGCTTTTGTATTAGGTACAAACTGTTCTTGCTAGCCAATTTGGCACATCTTGCTTCAAGACTATGAACTGTCATTTTTTTTTAAAAAATTACCAAATCAAATTATTAAACCATCAAGGCACATGTCACCAGAAAAATTAGCAAAGATGTTTAAAGACAAGTTAGCAAAATGTTGGAAATGTCAACAAGCAACAGGTTCTTTTTATTATATGTGGTGGACATGTACATAAGCAAGGAAATATTGGGTTAAAATAATAGTATGGCTAGAGAAAATGTTATAACAAATAATAAAATTTAGACCAGAGATATTTTTACTAGGTATTATCCCAGAGAAACTTAAGAAAGAGGATACTTACTTGATTATACATGTAACTACAGTAGCGAAAATTGTATTTGTCCAAAATTGGAAATTAAATAAGTTACCAACAGATGAAGAGATAATAAAAAAGATACTAGATTGTGCAGAGATGAACAGGTTGACACTAAAAATAAAGGATAAAGAGGAATCGGTATACTTCAAGACATGGGGAAGATTTTATGATTGGCTAGAGAAAGGAAGCTAAAAAAAGAAAGTAAGGAGAAGATAAGGAACATAGACAATGCACTATTAAATGAAAAAGAGGGGGAAGAGGGGGGAAACAGAAAATAAAATATCAAATATACAAGTATATATTCAAGAGCGACATATAGAGGGGGGAAACATAGTTAGGATAGATTAGCAAAAGTAAGAGAATAAGAAATGATGCTAAATTATATTTGGGTTCACAGAAATATCATCCCAAGAAAACATAAACTGAGATTTAAAGGTGACACCTATAACAACAGAAAAGGAAAGGGAGAAAGGATGAAAGAATGAGAGGAAGAAGGGAAAGAAGAAAGAGGTAAGGAGAGTGGAAGAGAGAAAGAGAAGGAGAGAGGATAGGGAGGGGAAGAGTAGGAATAGGGGAGAGGTAAGGGAAGAAGGAAGGGGAAGGAGAGGAGGGAAGAAGAAAGCAGAGGAGGGAGGGAGGAAGAAAAGAAAGGGAAAATAAGGTGGTGTTAGAACAGGTGGAAAGGATGGTAAATAAAGCAATCCAAAATGTATATTATAATCAATTAAATGGAGTAACAAATGTATAAGAATGACAAATGTAAAGAAGAATTATATGAATGTATACTTAAAATGGTATATAAGAGAATAAAAAAAAATTTTTTTGAAAAAATATCATTAGATCATCAAATTAAACTAGAAGTCTACACTGTAAGGTAGTTTTATAATTTTCTTCTCCTCAACATCTTCTTATTCTTATATTAGCAATATATTACAAACGCAATGCTATCCTTTCAGCCAAAGCAAATGTAACCCTAATATAAATAATAAAGCCATAAACAAAGTCTCAAAAAATGTAGAGAGTTTGGGGAAAAATTATTCTTGTTATATTCTTCTCTCCTGAAAATTCTGATTTTGTCTTTTATCTTTCTGAATTATAAATAACAAATGTATGGTATTTTGTATATTGAAATCTCCACCCCAATCTCCCAAGGAAGACTATTTTACCCAAAATCATAATGTAAACATAATACACAGTAACTTGCAAAGGCAAGGTACATTTCAGCCTAACAGGGTGCTGCCACTTAACTCCCAAAGAAATAAGGATTCTTACTCATTTAATAGAGATTGGGAGTTCATCCTATCCTGCCAGCCTGACTAGCTCTCAAAAGTTTGGAGGAGCAATGGAATAGGCAGCTGCCCATATATTCCTATATATTGGAAACCACAAACTGACTGTCCTGTTTGAATAACAGAACACATCTAAAGACATGATGGTGCAAGAGATTACATTTGCCTAGTTTTGTCAGTCTTTCCTGAAGATACAAAAAAGAAAACAGTAATACCAAGAACTGAAAGAAAATACTGTACAGTCTACTAAAATATAATTCTAAAATAAAAGTGTGGCATAAATACTAAACAGATTTTAGAAGCTTTGTCAACATATGTTATATTATCACATCAGGGTCGGACAACACATAATGTTATCAGCCACAATTGGAAACTAAAATTTGATTCTAGAAACAGTTCATATAAAAATAGTATTTCTATTATCAGTAACTCCTCAAGTTTGAAAACATTAGAAAGCTGGGAGGTCCTTTCAAAAGCCATATGGATATGATTAATACCAGCTACAATAATGAGTAATTTTTCTATGAGTCTTGCATATGGGGGTATGAGCCATGTGGTTAGAGTGCAGTACTGCAGGCTACTTCTGCTGACTGCAATTAGGCAGATCGAATCTCACCAGGCACAAGTCTTCCATCCTTCCAAGGTCAGTAAAATGAGGACCCAGATTGTTGGGGGCAATATGCTGACTCTGTAAACTGCTCAGAGAAGGCTGTAAAGCACTGTGAAGTGGTATACAAGTCTAAGTGCTATTGCAATTGGGTTTTGTTTTGGGCTTTTATTTCCGTAAGCTGCACAATCACAATGAACCAGTCGAATGGTCATATAAATTTTCCTAATAAATATCAACATAATAAAAGTAAAATGATTAAATACTATTCAAGATTAGCAATATAATATTGCTATATATAATTTAATCACACTATAAAGATACACTGTAGTGCGCTGCACTGCAGTGATTAAGACATTTGACTACATTCATGTTAAAGCACACAACTTGAATAGATTACCGTAATATTTGGAGTATAAGACGCACCTTTTTCCCTCAAAAAAGAGGCTGAAAATCTGGGTGCGTCTTATACACTGAATATAGCATTTTTTGCATCCTGAAACCCCATCCCTTCACCAAAATGGCCGTGCATAGCTTGTAGGAGGCTTTCAGAGAGCTCCTGGGGGCTGGGGAGGGGAGAAATGAGCAAAAAACAGACCACTTTTTGCTCAATTTTGCTCTCACCCCCATCCCCAGGCGCACTCTATAAGCTTCCTAAAGGCTATCCATGCCCCCCCTTTTTTTGGCAAAATAGGGCCATTTTTTGTTCGTTTTTGCCTCCCCCCCCCGAAGCACTCTACAAGACTCCTAAGGGCTATTCATGCCCTTTTTTAAAAAAAATGGGCCTGTTTTTGCAAAAAAAATGGGCCGTTTTGGGGAGGTTCGCAGAGTGCAAAAACTTTTTTTTAATTTGCCTCTTCAAAATTTGGGTGAGTCTTATACTCCGGTGTCTCTTATACTCTGAAAAATACAGTACTTGGGAATAGTTACTGGTCAAATCTATCGAATAGCTACTGTTGCTGTTGGAAAAAAAACTGATTACAACACCTTAAGTTCTTTGAGGAAATTTGGACTATAAATATGACAAATATAAGAGAAGCTACTATATAATTAAAATTCTTTTATATTAAAATCAGTATTCTGACTGTGATAATAAGAACCAGTTATAGAATAAACATTGCAGAAAAACTAAGAACTATTAATAAGCAGAATGTAATGTAAAAAAAGATATATACAGTACTGTGCAAAAGTTTTAGGCAGGCGGGGGAAAAATGCTGTAAACAAAGAATGCTTTCAGACATATAAATAAAGATTGTTTATTTTTGTTAATTTTCAAAATGCAAAGTGAGCGAACAAAGAAAAATCAAAATCCAAATTTGGTGTTACTCCCTTTTGCCTTCAAACCAGCAGTAATTCTCATAGGTACACTTGCACAAAGTCAGGGGTTTTGCAGATTATAGTCAGGTGTATGATCAACCAATTATACCAAACAGGTGCTAATGATCATCAATATCACACATAGGATGAAACCCAGCCATGAAATGAAACAGAAACAGCTATGTAGGAGGCTTAAAACTGGGTGAGGAACAGCCAAACTCTGCTACTAAGGCGAGGTTGTGAAAGACAGTTTCATGTCATGGCAAGATTGAGCACAGCAACAAGATACAAGGTAGTTATACTGCATCAACAAGGTCTCTCCTAGACAAAGATTTCAAAGCAGACTGGGGTTGCAAGATGTGCTGTTCAAGCTCTTTTGAAGAAGCACAAAGAAACGGGCAACGTTGAGGATCGTAGACACAGTGGTTGGCCAAGGAAACAGCGCAGCAGATGAAAGACACATCAAGCTTATTATCCTTTGAAATTGGAAGATGTCCAGCAGTGCCATCAGCTCAGAACTGGCAGGAACCAGTGGGACCCAGGTATACCCATCTACTGTCCGGAGAAGTCTGGCCCGAAGTGATCTTCATGGAAGAGTTGTAGCCAAAAAGCCATACCTCTGATGTGGGAACAAGGCCAAGCGACTAAAGTATGCACGGAAACATAGGAACTGGGGTGCAGAAAAATGACAGCAGGTGCTCTGGACTGATGAATCAAAATTTGAAATATTTGGCTGTAGCAGAAGGCAGTTTGTTCGTCGAAGGGCTGGAGAGCAATACAATGAGTGTCTGCAGGCAACAGTGAAGCATGGTGGTGGTTCCTTGAATGTTTGGGGCTGCATTTCTGCAAATGGAGTTGGAGATTTGGTCAGGATTAATGGTGTTCTCAATGCTGAGAAATAAAGGCAGATACTTAGCCATCATGCAATACCATCAGGGAGGAGTATGATTAGCCCCAAATTTATTCTGCAGCAGGACAATAGCCCCAAAAATACAGCCAAAGTCATTAAGAACTATCTTCAGCGTAAAAAAGAAAAAGAAGTACTGGAAGCGATGGCATGGCCCCACAGAGCCCTGATCTCAACATCATCAAGTGTGGCTGGGATTACATGAAGAAATAGAAGGATGTGAGAAAGCCTACATCCACAGAAGATCTGTGGTTAGTTCTCCAAGATGTTTGGAACAACCTACCAGCCGAGTTCCTTCAAAAACTATGTGCAAGTGTACCTAGAAAAATTGCTGCTGTTTTGAAGGCAAAGGCTGGTCACACCAAATATTGATTTGATTTAGATTTTTCTTTTGTTCGCTCACTTTGCATTTTGAAAATTGACAAAAATAAACAATCATTATTTATATTTCTGAAAGCATTCTTTGTTTATAGCATTTTTTCACACCTGCCTACAACTTTTGCACAGTACTATATGATTGTATCTATTAGCAACAGCTATGAAACTCTGCACAATTAAAACAAAAAACAATAGTGGAATCACCTTTTTGCCAGTATTTAGAGTTTTAGAAACACAAAATAAGGATAACTACTAATAGAAAAACCTTATAAAACATTATTGATGAATAACTATTGAGTAAAATAATAAAATATGGGACTTTAACCGTCAATGTTATTTAATCTGCTTGGTAATCTGTATATTCATTTAAAAATCTATTAAATATACAGATTTCCTGGATTCAGAAATAGGAAGATAATCATTCTCCATCAACAAGGTAAGGTTTATTTACAAATTAGCCACATTGTCACCTACAAATTAAAACACTAAGGTTGTGCAAAGCATTTGAAAGGTGTGTTTCACAAAGCATATTGACATACCCATACTGTCAGCAAAGTTAAGTGGCTGTGTATGCACGTCACAGAGGAAAGAATCTTCAGTCTTCAGTTGTTGTTAAGCCTTCCTGATGATGTGACTGCTTTAATGCTTCAAGAAGATGAACTTTATTCACACCAACCCTATTTTGAATGCTTTGCACAGTATTATCAAGTTAATTAAATAATTTGTCACCTTCTTTTCTGAAGCAGATCCCCTGTAATTAAAATAGGGGGCTTACAGAATATGTCTAAGTTTTCAAATTTCTTTCTGTGAATAACATCAAAACAAACATAGGTGCACAAATAGGCTCATATTTTCCAAATAGTATCACTGCAAAGATTTTGTATATAAGTATTCAATATTTTATCATTTTAAAGTATTAACAAAGCAATATAATGTGGAATTATAGGCTTTCCAAAGATTGAATACAGAAAGAAATGAATTATGATGTTAAAGCTTCAATGAGACTAACAAACAAAAAAACACAGCACTAATAGTTATCATGATTTACCCATATTAGTAATTTAGATATACAGTAGAACTTTTGAGTACATTCTGTTTCTCCTACTATAGAAGTGAATGTTCATTCAGTTGACTAGAAACTTTGGGCAAATCATTGCTTCCCAACTTACCCTACGTGTTTCCCTGACGACCTGTCCTGAAACTAAAGCTTTGCCACATTTTTCGCGTGGGCAAAAATATAAACCCACCCCCGAAAATAAACCCCCTGGATAATCCCCCCCTCCAGCCAGGCAGAGCACCGCTCACCAACATAGCGGTAACCTGAAGGCGCCAAGCTGCAGAAGCCGTGGGGAGAGAAAGGCGCTCACATTGCTTAGGGCCTTTGGGATACCACTAGGTTGGGGAGTGCCTGGCTGGAGGGAGGAGTTGCCGGGTGGCTGCTCACTTGTGAACTGGCTCCCAAAGAGCCAGGCACAGCCTCAGGGGGAAGGAGTCATGAGGTGACCATGCTCATGAGCAACTGCCCAGCAAACCCCCTCTCCAGCCGGGCAGAGCACCATTCACTGACCTAGGGGGTATCCCTAAGTGCCAAGCCACGTGGCGCTCCGTCCGTTCCCCAGCTCCTGTGGCTTGGCACATTAGGGATACCCCCTAGGTCAGTGCATGGCGCTCTGCCTGGTTGGAGAAGGAGGTTGTGCCAGTGCCTGTTTCGCCCCAAGCAGGCATGCCTTCTAGCCTCATCATGTCTGGGCCTAGCTCTCCCTGCAGCAGCAGCCGCGGCCGCATTCCGAGCATAACATCTTCTCCGGTTCCAAACTCCAAAACTCGGCTGATGACTGTTCCAGCAGCGGCCGCTCTAGGAGTGCACTTTAAGATTGTGGGCTGGCTGCTGGACTCTCTGTCCGGAAGACTCTCTTACAGCAGCCAGCCCACAACCATAGAGTGCACTCCTAAAGCGGCCGCTGCTGTGACAGTCGGCAGCCGAGTTTTGGAGTTTGGAATCAGAGAAGACGTTATGCTTGAAGCATGGTGGCGGCTGCTACTGCTGCAGGGAGAGGTGGACCCGGACATGTTGAGGTTATGAGGCATGCCTGCTGGGGGTGGAACAGGCGTTTGCGCAACCCCCTTCTCCAGCTGGGCAGAGCTCCATGCACTGACCTAGGGGGTATCCCTAATGTGCCAAGCCGCAGGAGCTGGGGAGCGGGCAGAGTGCCACGTGACTTGGTGCCTTAGGGGTATCCCTTAGGTCAGTGAATGGTGCTCTGCCTGGCTGGAGAATTGTTCGTAAGCTTGGTCACCTCAAGGCTGCTTCGCCCCTGAGGCTGTGCCCGGCTCTTCAGGAGCCAGTTCGCAAGGGAGCAGTCACCTGGCAACCCTAAAACAATAAGCCCACCCCTATAATAAGCCCAAGGCCATATTTTGTAAGTAAAAAGAAAATAAGATCTTGTCGTATTTTCAGGGAAACACAGTATTTCATTCATAAAGGTAAGGCTGAAATGTTCTAATTTTCTTGAAAAAACAGAACTTAAATGAGTAAGAAATGCATACTATTTAAAAAAATAAAATAGTAGCCTGCTATCCTAGATATATAAAAAGCAACCTATCACCTAACCATAATAATGTTGACTTAATTTATAGGAGATAGTGTTTTCTGGAAACAAAATAAGCAGGTTCACATTTCACATTAAGTCATCATATAGTCCCCTTTACTGAATAAACCATAACACACTAGACAAAGACACAGTTTACAAGGCATAATATCATGCCTATATAATACTGTCTAATTTAAGCAAGTCACATTAAAAATATTTAGGTCCCCTACATGACATGCTGGCTGGTACACCCTTTCCATCCATTGGATTACTTGCTTCAATTTACAATTTATATGTGCATTTTAATTAAAGAAAAATATATGGAAAACTAAAATGGTGCAAATCATCTTTGTAAAGTGCCCCTAGATCCCATTTAGACCACAAAATCATTCCTAGAAAATAAATATTGGAGGTTGGAGGAGCCAATTGTTTTGTTTGGATATATAACTACAAAATAAACTGAAATAGTAAACAGTGTCCTAAAAGACCAGAATTACCTGCCTTCTAGTAAATGGGTGCCTTCTAACAAATGTCTACTATGGCTACTATTTTGTGAGTTACTTCTAACATGGTCTCAAAATGCTAAGTGACCCAAGAGTTTTTAAAAAGGAGACATCTGATATAGTGTGATAGCCATTGTACCAACCTGCCTTGTAAATGGGGAACAATTATTATTTGTGTATAATCAAAACCAGAAATCCATCAATGATTAGTTTCTCTGTTTAAGGCCACAATGGCTACCCAAGTATATAAAGATAGGTTTTGTTGGCTTATTGAAACAATTGGTTAACAATTTGTACTTTGTCTACCAAATCCATGATTTATTCCCTATATTAATTATCAACAAAATTAAAAGTGTGGTATGGCATTCTTCACCTATCAAATACAATTTTATTTCTTCATTGTTTTTATGGCCTACATATTCTCTGAAGCACAAATGTCTCCTCACATTATTCCCTATGAAGTATATCGGCTAAGAGAAACTTAACTGGCACAAACTCACTATGTGCACCATAGTCCAAGAGGAACTTTAAGCTGAGCCTTCCCAATCCAATACCTTAATAACTATAAAGGTAAAGGTTTCCCTGTCATTCGTATCTGACTCTAGAGTACAGTGCTCGTCTTGGTTTCTTGTCAAAAGACAATTTCCATTCTCATGTGGTGAGCATGGCTATATGCCAAAAGTATACAAATGTTATTACTTTCCCGCCTAAGTGGTATCTATTAATCTATTCACAATTGCATGGTTTCGAACTGCTAGGTGGGCAGTTAGTTACTTAGTAACTATACCAACATATAAAATAAAAGGCGAGATGTTTACTCACCTACTATAATCTAAATGTGGGCTTCTGCCAAATCAGTATTTTTCTTACTGATGACTATAGGATTTATAGACTTTAGGAAATCAAAATCCTGATGAAAAGTGAATATTAAATCAATCTTCGTTGCTCGCTATATAGCATATGCTTATTTGATACTTCACATCTTACTCTCAATAAAATGTTTTTAACCATTTCCTTTTACTTGGCAAACGTGTGTGTGTGTGTGTGTGCGCGCGCGCGCGTGTATAAAGAGAGACAGACAGATTCAATTATGGTAGCGGTGAGTACACCATTGGAAGATCTGAAAGATTATTTTGAGAACAGACTGTCCTGAACAAAATTTATGTGATGATTAGAGAGTTGACATTGGGTAACAACACATTATCCATTTATCAAAATAGGCAACTCAACAATACATCTGAAACATTGTACAAAATGTTTTGAATCTAAAATACCTTGTTTTAAAAATATGGACTGTGTGGAGCATTTTGAAGCATTCTAAAACAAAATACAGAAGTAGAAGTTTTGTTTCTTAGTGTCTCAACATTTCTAAGAATATTTTAAAGCCATTCCTACCCGAGGTTGTTGGTTTTACACCTATGTCTCAAAAGTAAGAATATATTCTTAATTTTGTTATAAAAGCAAAATATTATCAGAAGACATATTTACAAACTAAATATTAACAACTTACCTAAAGCTTAAAAGGGAGGAAACTTTATAAACCAAAATATATAATAGAATATCTCCTAGAAAATTATGCTTGTGTTACAATCATGGAATGCAATGTAATACCTGTGTTGTTGAATGCACTTAGTATCATAAAAAAAACTTATTTTGAAATAAATTAGAATAAATTGATCAGTTCAACTATCAATTTTTAAATGCATTGTAGAGGCAGCCTCATTTAAAAAGCAGGTGTTACCAAACTTAAGGTGATAATGACTGGTTTTACACAGGGAGTTGTGGTTAAAGTTGTACATAGCCACCACCTACAGAGAGCATAGCTCAATTCAGAAACATTCCAAATTTGCAGAGTTTATATTTCAAGTAAAAGGAACCTCTACCCAGAATTATCCCTACTCCTTGTTCAGCTCTTCTATTCTCCAATGGTACCTCTGTTTTATCTGGATTCCTCTAATTTTGTTTACTTACCCCATAGCCATTATTATGCATAGATAACAGTTCAGAAGGGCTAGTCAGTATTAAATGTGAGATTCACACTGCAATGACACTGAACCCCTCTTTAGCAACATGCTCCTCATTCACTCTCATTTAAACAGGTTTCAAACATTCCTGCAGAATCCTTGGACTTCTGAAAGAAAAACTGTTACATCAGTAACCCATTTCTTAACATTATTTACATTATATTTGCTGTTAACATCTATACTTATATGTAGATAATTCTCACCTTGATTCTAAAATGTTAATAATGCCTAATTGGCTGCTTGCATGTGCTTTAAATTGGGGTTAGAATGTCTTTTGGGGGCATATTTAATATTTTGAAACCATGTTGGGAGAAATAGTCACAAAATAGTTTCTAAGGGAGAAATCACATAAACCATAAATAAACCACAATGCTTCAGCCAAAATCACACAAATTATATGTTGTCTTAACTACTACGAATTTTTTAATACAGCTCAAAAGTTGATGATGCATGTTAAAATGATTGTGATTACAACTAAGTTAATTAACTAGGACCTCATTGCAGTGCTTCAAAATGTGAAAGGTTATGAAAGATGTTATACCCAAACCCTAGAGCAGCCCAGATCTAAGGCAACAAATGAAGACACACTTGAAAGCATACATCACTAATCTCAAATGTTAGTTCTAAGTATATACACTTAGTACAGGGCTAAATTAATTTTCGGAATATGCAAGCCTTCCCATTATGTTTTTCAAGTGTCTAAGTTTCCTTCTTCTCTTTCAGCCCATCCCAAAGTTCAAAATCTGTCAGGATCCGCTCCAATACTGTTTTGACAGAATACCAGTAGGAAGAATAAACACACATCTGATTGCATATACTTAAAAGGTAAAGTCGAAATTCTCTTACAATTCTTAAAAGCACAGGGCAAGTTCTAAGGCAGGGGTCCCCAAACCTGGCAACTTTAAGACTTGTGGACTTCAACTCCCAGAATTCTCCAGTCAGCTCTACTGGCTGGAGAGTTCTGGGAGTTGAAGTCCACAGGTCTTAAAGTTGCCAAGTTTGAAGACCTCTGCTCTAAGGAATAGGAAATAATAAAGACCATCCCAGGACCGTGTCGGGTGAGAGTTTACTTGACCTCTCCCCCCCCCCCCGCCTTCCATCGAGACTTCTACAGAAACAACTTTAACGCCAGTCTCTTAAGTCTGCTACCCTCCGGGGAACAAGACCAGGCGGGAGGAGTCGAATCGCCCTGTTTCCGTTCCACCCTGGCCAGGTTCAATGCCCTCACGATCTCTTCTCCACCTCCTGGTCCAGCTGCGGGCGGGCAGGCCGGCGGGCAAGAAGGGCTAGCCCAGGCGCCGCCCGTCGGGGGGCTCTGGTGCCGCGCGTTCTTCTTTTTCCTACCGGCGCAGCGTTGCGCGCCTGCTGCGGTTCCCAGTGCCGTCGCCGCAAAGACGGTGTTATGAAACCAGATCCGACCCCATTACTCCGGAGGACTCTCGTTCCCTTCCGTCCCGCAAAAAGACCCCGGGACAAAAAGAGAGGTGACCCCGTCACCTACCTCCGATACTTCCTCCTCCTCCTCTTCCTCCTCCTCTTCTTCCTCCTCTTCCTCGTCGTCGTCGTCCTCCTCTTCCTCCTCTTCTTCTTCCTCCTCCTCCTCCTCCTCGTCCTCTTCTTCTTCGTCGCTGCCACCGCAGCTGCTTTCACTGCTGCTGCTGCAGTTGGTACCACCACTTTCCACGCCCGGTTGTTGCCGCCGCCGCCGCCGCCCAGTCCAGCTTCGCTTTGGCGGCGGCTGAGAAGGCAGCGGCGGCGGCGGCGGTGGCGTTAACGACAACGGCGGGGGTGGTTGCTGCGACGGGTCGCTCTTTAGAAGGACATCGCAAACCCTGGCGAGCCCCTCGGCCGAGCACGGAGAAGAGCCGGACTTTCCCTCAACACCGCTGTCCTTCAGTATCTCCGCCTGGGCTGGAGAAGGTGGCTCCATGGTTGCTCGCGCCACCGCTGGCTTCTGAGCTCTCGTAGCCGGTCACCTCCAGGTCCGTCGCGGAGCTCAGGAATTCTCGCGAGATGAGAAAAGTCAGCTGGGCCCGACCCGGCTTGCTTTTCTACTGCTGCTGCTGCTACCGTCCTGCGCTGCGATCTGCCCCGCCCATGCTTTTCGTCAGCCTCGCCGTTCTTTTCGCGCAAGCGCAACCACACTTTACCGCAGCTGGAAAAGCAGCAACTCTGGGTTTTTGCCTGTTCTCTGCGCATGCTCAGAGCTTCGGGTTTCCGCGTTCGGAGCGTGCGTCATCGCGGTGCGCCCTCTCGCAGTGGGGCAGCTGACGTTCTTCAAAACTTGGGAAGGCGACACGTGCATCTCACCTTACCTGTTAAGCCACTCTCTTTTCTTTGGTGGAATGGGAATGTCCCGGGCCGGAAGGAAAGGGGGGGGGAGTTTAAAAAAAACGGGGTGGTGGGACTTGGAAAAGGTAACGTCCGGGTCAGCTTTCCTAAATATGCTTTATTGAATAAACTTCCGGTTTGAGATGCCGCTGTGAGTGCATGTCTCTCTCCATTCTCCCGATTAAATGTTTTCAGGCTTCCAGATTACTAGACTGTATAAACAGAGACTTCGTTGGTCAGCTAAATGAAATATTTATATTTTATTTCCTTTATATGAACTGTTGAGATGAGAACGAGATTCAAACGGCCAACAGTTCGCTTAATTTCAGATGTGCCATTATTATTTTAATGCCGCGTCATTATTTGCCGAACCAGGGAAATTGATGGAGGAGGAGTCTTCAATTAATTTGCCAAATGAAATCCTGGTTCAGATGCAAGTTCAGACACCGACCCATCAAGACTTGGCAAAGGTTAAAAATGATGTAAAGCAGATGGAAAAAAAATGGCTCTCGGCGAAGACCGGCTAAACAGCTCATAAGGCTGTCACTCAAGCTAGTCATAGTAATTTGGATAAATAAGTTATTTAATGTCACAGTCGCACAGGGAAAAAGAATTACATGTCATTGGGATTGAAAACACTCCCAAACCTGGATGAATTTATGGAGGATTTGTTCAGATACCTTCTCTGTTTGGGAATTGAACATGGAGTCAAGATAGAGCATGTGACTAAATTCCTTTTGTAAAACAAGACTGGAACCAGTTCCAAAATTATCACACTGCAATTCTTTTATATTACTACAAGAGATGAGGTTTTACATATCTTCCACCAGGAATCAGTAAAGCTTATCTTCTAGCCAAAGTAAGAAACCAATTTAGAATAAAATAAGAATAGAATTATTTATTGGCCAAGGATGATTGAACACACAAGAAATTTGTCTTACTTTTTGCATATAAATAGTAAGTAATACATCATACATAATAAACCATAGTTACAATCATTAATAAGGTAAAAAAAACATTTGATAAATCATAAATCAATAAAAGGTGATAAGAGATGAGAAATTAGTGCTTTGGAAATTCAGCAAAACGATGGCACAGGGAAAAACTATTTGGGTAAGGTGACCAGACGTCCCGCTTTCAGTGGGACAGGCACACTTTTCTACAATTTGTCCCGCATCCCGCGGTGTTCTTAAAAAGTCCCAATTTTTTTTAAAGAACGGGCGCAGGCACGGGAGTGGGGGCGGGAACTTACGCAGCGTGGCCGGCGTCTTTGACATGTTCGGGGAGAAAGGACAAAAAAGAGAAAGAGGGAGAAAGAGGAGGTGAGGGATAATGGTATATTAAAAATTGTCCAAAACAACTGCTAAGAAAATTACGACACATCAATAAAATTATAGGAGCTGAGTTTAACTCAAGAGAAACTTTTCTAAAGGTAGACAGTTATATAACAATTCCACAATTCTGAAAGAACAAGCTTGTTCTATATGAAATTTAATGCTACAGCAGAATGAAGTAACACTGAAGATAAGTGCAGGTAGTCCTCAATGCACGACCACAATTGAGCCCAAAATTTATGTTGTTAAGTGGAAAATTTATTGAGTTTTGCCCCATTTTACAATTTTTCTTGCCACATTTGTTAAGTGAAAAAAATTTTTTTTAATCAAACACCCCCCCCCCCCCCCCGGTCAATGGTGTCTCTCTTTACCAATGTTAAAATCTGGTCACCTTATATTTGGGTCTAGTTGCTTTTGTATGCAATGCTCTCTAGACTCTAGAGGTTTCTTGAGGGGAGAAGTTTAAATGGATTTTGTCCAGGATGTGGGATCTGTAGATACTTTCTCAACCACCTTTCTGGTTTATGCAGTATACCGATCCTCAAGGCAGGCTGGTTGCAATCATTTTTTCTATAGTCCTAGCTATCTGTTGAAGTCTGTATCTGTCCGGTTTGGTTTGATTGCTGTGCCAAACCAGACAGTTATTGAGGTACAAATGACAGATTCAATAATTCCTCTGTGGAACAGTATCAGCAGATTCTTGGGCAGTGCAGTCTGAGCTTTCTGAGTTGACGCAAGAAGAGCATTCTGCAATAAAAAAACCCAACATTCATTCAACATTCGGGAGGGGCGAGAGTAAAGTCTTATCCCCAGGCCTGACGGGACAGCCAGATCTTGAGGGCTGTGCGGAAGGCCTGGACGGTGGTGAGGGTGCGGATCTCCACGGGGAGATTGTTCCATAGCGTCGGAGCTGCAACTGAGAAGGCTCTCCTCCGCGTAGTCACCAGTCGGCACTGACTGGCGGATGGAATTCGGAGGAGGCCTACTCTATGCGATCTGATGGGACGGAGGGAGGTAATCGGCAGAAGGCGGTCTCTCAAATAGCCAGATCCACTACCATGGAGCGCTTTATAGATGGTAAGAAGGACCTTGAAGTGCACCCGGAGACCAACAGGTAGCCAGCGCAGCTCACGGATGATCGGTGTTATGTGGGCGAACTGTGGCACGCCCACAATCACTCGCGCGGCTGCATTTTGGACTAGCTGAAGTCGCCGGATGCTCTTCAAGGGCAGCCCCATGTAGAGCACATTGCAGTATTACAGGCAATGTTCCCTCTAATTTTTTTTCAGTGTGAGCAGAAAAGTATAGTATTTGAGTGGCATATTTTCATGCCTGAGCACCTGAATTTTTTTCACAGATGTCACCTAAGACAACAACAAAATCAGTATTATTTGAAACTCAAAGTTATGTTTATTCAAGGTACCCGCTAAATTAAAAGTGTTATATAATATCAGTATCACTTAACAACGCTCCTGCTTAGCAACCAAAATGTTGGCTCAGAAAGTCTGGCATTTGAAGCACGCAAGTCTTAAAGCTGTTGTTACAAGACCCTTGCACCCCTAACCCTTTAGGGGAAAAAAAACCCAGGGGTCTTCAAATGTGACAGCTTTAAGACTTGTGGACTTCAACTCCCAGAATTCCTCCCTGAGGGAATTATATATTTGGACTGTTTCATAGTTACATTAGAGAACTACATTGTTAGAACTTAGCCCAAAAGATACCTTTTATCTGAAAATCCAAATAGAGTAAACCTGCTATTATCCCAGAGCACTAATGTCATTTGTCCCAATCTGTTTTACGAGTCTGTATTAAAATAGATAGAAATATTTTCACTAAATTTTATAGATCTATATTTCAGGAACCTATCAGAAGTTAGGGCAAGATAAGAGTGGAAGAATGAATTTTGTTGCAGGTCATGGGGATTTTTTTCAGCATCTTAAAAGTGGAGCGCATGTGCATTGAACTAGCAATACCCATTTAATAACAAAAGGAAATGGCTGAATTAAATTTGGTAAAGTTGCAAGCGAGCTGTAAAAAGCTTGTGGTTTTTAAAATCATAGAATCAGAAGGTATACTTGAGGTCTTCTAGTCCAGCCCCTTGTCCAAGGCAGGAGTCTTTATATCATCTGAGACAAATGGCCGTCCAGTCTTTTGAAAACCTGTAGCAAATGAATTAAGATTCCATTGATTTTAATTGTTCTTACTGTCAGATTTCTCCTTATTTCCAGCTTGAGTCTCCTTCTGACAAGTTTCCATTGCTTCTTGTCCTGTCCTCAGGTGCTATTGCTGCCGCCTCCTCCTCCTCCTCCTCCTCCTCCTCCTCCTCCTCCTCCTCCAACAGCACCAACACATTTGCTGCCCAGCGCTGTGGCTGAGGTGAAGCCGCCAAAGCTCCCGCTGGCGCCCCCGCAGCGTTGGGCGGAAATCCGGCAGTGCTGTTGGAGGAGGAGGAGGCGAACCAGCCTGCCACCGCGGGCCACCGCCAGCCCCACTGCTCTTCCCACCCCCTTCTCAGCCCCACAGTCCAGCGGTCGCAGCAGAAACAGCCCCGGGTCTCCGCTGCCGCTCCCCGCATTTTCTGGACGGGGTCTTGCAGGAAGGAATCCCCTCTCCAAGGGATCCCCGTCCAGAAAATGCGGGGAGCGGCAGCGGAGACCCAGGACTGTTTCTGCTGCGACCGCTGGACTGTGGGGTTGGGAAGGGGGCGGGAAGAGCGGCGGGGCTGGCGGTGGCCGGTGGTGGCAGGCTGGTTCGCCTCCTCCTCCAACAGGCAACAGCACTGCCGGATCCAGTTGTAGCCGCCTGCAAAACGTTTCCTTTACAGAAATCTCTGTGCAGCAGATAGAAACTGCTGTGCAGGGTTTTCTTGCAAGGTGCGCAGCCGCGCAGCCGTGCACCTTAGAGGGAACAGTGACCACAGGGACAGTTGATCTACTGGGAGGCCTTGAGGCGGCCCGTTTTTGGCTGGCAAAGTGCTGCTGGAGTCTGGAGAGGCCAAAAATGGACCATACACACACCCCAAGTCCGTTTTGGCTGGCAGAGACACTACAGGCCAGTCATTTGATATTCCCAGGCCAGCCCTATGGGTCAGATTTTTTTTTAAAAAAAATAAATTTTATTTACAAACATATAAAATACACATACACAAAATTTAGGCATACACCACATTTACACAAAACAATAGGAACAGGAGCTTCCTGTTCTTTTTAATATCAATTGTCAATCGATATCGCATCACCTTATATTGTTTCCCCTTCTATTATATTTCATTTGTATTTCACTATTCTTAACCCTCTTATCTTACTTCTCTGTCTGCTATATTGGCTGATTTCCTCTAGTAAGTGTAAACCACTTGGATGCATAAATATGTGTTAATTCTCCTTAACTACTATTTTTGGGCTTTGTTGACTTCTTTCATTGATCCTTGTTTCTTTCCTCCATCCACCTATACCATTTATCCCATATCTGGTAGTATTCTGTTTCTTTTTTCCCCTGGATTTCTTTTGTTAATTTGTCCATTTCAGCACAATCCATAACCTTTCTTATTATTTCATCTTCGCTTGGAATCAATTTGTTTTTCCATTTCTGGGCAAAGGCAATCCTTGCCACCGTAGTTATATGTAATAATAAATACTGAATTTCTTTTTTATATTTCACAGTCATTATTTCTAATAAAAAAACCTTCAGGTTTCCATTCTATTTTAACACCTGTTTATTACCTCTAGCCACTTTTTAATCCTTTTCCAAAAACTTTTAGCCTCCTCACAGGTCCACCATAAGTGGTGGTATGTTCCATGTATTGATTCACATTTCCAGCATTTTGGGGAGGTATTTGTTGAGATTTTAGCTAACCTTGTTGGTGCCAGGTGCCATCTGTAAAACATTTTGTACTGATTTTCCTTGTATGCAACTGATAGTGTCACTTTTAAGTTTGTTCTCCCAAATTTTTCCCATTTATCCAATTCAATATTATAGCCAAAGTTCTATGCCCGTTTTATCATTTGTTCTTTCACTATCATGGGCTGGATGCGGCCCGCAGGCCTTGAGTTTGACATTCCTGCTATATGCAGACTCATCATCATCTCAAATGAGATCAATGACTGTTGCATCATTTGTAAACTTCAATATTTTAACAGAAGGATCCTTCAAGATGCAGTCATTGGGGTATGGAGAGAAGAATAACGAGGAGGTGAGGCTTCTATGCTAATTGAATGGATATTCAATCTGATTTTACCTGCTGCTTCCTATTAGTTAAGTTTATAATCCATCTGCAAGTATGGTCAAGCCCAGCTAGTTGAGTCAGTTTAGAGAGGAGGATTTCAGTAATGTTGGTGTTGAATATTGAGCTGAAATCTACAAAAGGGACCTTTGCATAGGTCTTTGGGGATTCAAGACATTTTAAGTTGTGGTGCAATGCCATATTAACCATCATATGCTGATCTCTTTGTAAATTGAAAGGGACCTAGCAACATCTGTGATGGCTTTCAGGTAGGCCAACACTGAACTTTCAAAGTTGCATAACTATGGATGTTTCATGATTTGCTAAAGAAATTTTTTCAAAATGTGAAATTTTGTCAAACCAATACAACTTCAGTCTTTCATGTGTTCCCTAGATTAATGCATTCTGCATTAATCACCAAAACCAGATTCACAGGTTTGATCATCCTTCAGATATAGAGACTTTTATCTTTGAAATTTGCTGGTTGGACAAGCCTGATTGTGTCTTATTTAGAATCTGCTAATATTATCATGGAATATTACAAAGAATTTGACAAATGAACAACATAAGTGGTTTTTCTATGCCCTTACTATGGCCAAAAGACTAATGTTCAGCATTGGATGGACAAATGTATGGTTCCATTTACTCAATGGATTGACACCTAATTAAATTTGTCATCTATGAGTGGATTACCTATATATGTAGACTTCGTATGGACAAGTATAGTGAAACAGAAAGCTCATTTTTATAAAGTACAGTAGATTAAAAAAATGATACTTATATAAGTGTATTAGAAATACATATATGTGTAGTTCAGTAATATTCATTTTAGTTATGTTTATAATTGTAACAATTATGACATATACTTTCCTTTTTTTGTTTTAAAGCACTTTTATGTTCTTTATGCATTTCTAAGTACTGTAAAATAACAATTAAATCTTGCAAACAGATTTGAAATTCAGTAGGATTGTTCTGTTTCTGTTATTTTTTCTTTGAGAATTATTTGCATAATTTTATTTATATTTTGTTCTTTTCTGTTACTATTTAATTAAAAAATACTATGCTTTATTGAATAAACTGCAATTTACTGCGTTTATGTACTGCATCTAAACTATGCATTAATTTGTGATGTGCTTTTGTCACAACAAAACCAAAGCTATCAGAGAGGAATCTAGGACTATCCAGTTATGATTGCAAACATTTGGATGATCTAGAATTTTCTGAATCTTTGCTATTGCCTAGTAAGTTTTTGTAATTTAATATGCTACCTCTAGGTCAGGGGTGTCAAACTCAAGGCCCTGGAGCCGGCCCATGGGGTGCTTAGATCTGGCCTGTGGGACTGCCCTGGAAACAATGAAGGACTGGCCCTTGGTGCCTTTGCCAGCAAAAACAGACCTCCGGAGGACTGCGTGGGGCCCTCCCAAGCTTGGTTTTCACTGGCAGAGGTTTTCAGGAGGCCATCACAGACGAAAATGGAGCTTGGAACACACTCACCCTGGGCCCTCAGATCAAACACAATCCTGATGCAACCCTCAATGAAATCGAGTTTGACACCCTTGCTCTAAGTGAACCAAATTGATCAGACTAATTACCTTTGTCTGATCGATTTAAATCCCCATAACATCTTCATAGTAACTTCAATAATTTCACTGTTCGTTTACTATGTATCTGTTTTGTGGGATTGTTGCAGGAATGATGACATACAACTGTGGTAGATACTATGGTATATAATATCTGTAGGAAATTGTCACTTATTAAACTGCTCTTTAAATTTTCACTGAAATTTTCAAGCTGCTGAAAATCAATGTATTGTATTAAGATTCCTATGTGAACTACCCACTGGTGTCTTAAAAACATGGCATATGATTAAGCATAGTGAATTAGGCTGCTGTGACGTATTCAAGAAACCCTGATTAAGTACATTATTGAACCCGGTGACCTGAAAGATCAGGTTAAATATAGATTTTCATGGAGAGAATCTGTGTGGCTTCTAAGAGTTGACACCAACTTGATACTATATAATCTATATCTGAATTTTAGTACTTAAAACTTGAAAATTGCTTGGCAAAAAAACAATAAACAGCTTAGGGCAAAGCCTTCTCCTCTTCATTAGCCCTTCAGCTGCTTGGCTGAGAATGTCAGAAAAAAAGGAAAGGGGAAGTATAATAGGATCTGATAAATGGAGTAAAGCTCTTTCTTCCAATATATGTTTCAAATTATGCAATAATTAATCTTGATGAAAGGCATTGCATGCCACATATAATTATTTGATATCCTGTGATCATTTATGCATCCAAAATTATTTAAGGTATTTAGAGCCAGCTTTATAATTAAAAATGCTCAATATAAATTATAACAATAAAATAAATATATGCTAGAGAATATGCCAGGGTGATATATTGATGAAAATGTTGGGTTAGGTCTAGAGTAACAGGGGGATCAAATCCAGCCAAAGCTTTGGAAACTTACTTTCTTACCTAGAGACCTTGAGCTACCATGTTTCCCCAAAATAAGACATGGTCTTATTTTCTTTTGACCCCCAATATAAGCACTTAGCCTTATTTTTTGGGAGGTCTTTTTTGTGTATTCCAAGTGCGAGAATAATGACTGAGGTGTTTGGATTCAACTCAAGTATATTTAATGCAAATCACAACAACTACAATAGCAGAACAGAACAGGCTCCGTTTTACAGCTATTTATAGGGTAGCTGTCAAATGGGCAACCAATCAGAGCTCAGCTCTTCTCCCATCTGACTGCTTTGCACCTTAGCCAATGAGAAGCCTCTGGCTATGACTGAGGCATGTTATTTCATCTGTAAGTTCCCTGCGCCCATTCTTTCCAGGGCCTCTTTCGCCAAGCAGACCGCTCGTTCCTCTTGGCCACTGCTGGCTGAGTGGAATGGGGACGTTAGGGCCTGCCAGACACCTAAGGTGGCTTAGGTGTTTGGAAGGCGGCTGCCGTTCATTACGGCCCATGTCCGAAATAACCAAATCTGGCAACCCATGGCATGCAAACTACTGCTGCAATGCTGTAATGGTGGATTCTGTGGTGGTGGACCCCATGGGTATTATTTCAACCCATTTTGAGAATGCGTTCACTACCACCATTATGGTAGTTCCTTGCATGGGCCCCTCAAAATCGAGGTGTAATCTGGACCAGGAACCAGATGGCCTTTCCCATTGTCCGGCCACTGCCAGCGGCAGAGCTGGACGGGAGGCCTGACATGCCCTACAATGTCCTACCCTACTACTTATGACCTGGATCATTATATGCAGCTGTGGCCGAGGGCCTTCATGTGCACAATGCCAGAATGGCCCTTGTGGAGCTGCTGAAATATCTGAGAGTGGAACTCCATGGGAATGATGATGACCCAGCTGCCCCAGAGTTATCAACTCTGAAGCCCCAAAGGTTCCAACTGCTGTCATTGGTACGGTAGGAATTCCTCTGTCACTGGACTAGATGACCATCCCCTGCGCACCCAGTCCAGGATGCATGGGAGGACCTTGTCCTGGTGTATATAAAAAGTGCTATATCCGTAGCAGTAAGTGGCAAATCAAGGTCCTGCAACGATAGAACTGTAGAGGCAGGGGCAGGGTTTTGGACTGGCATGGGCAGGGAACAGCGGCTCAGAGATTCCACGTGCCCCACTTGCTTGCCTGGGTGGTGAACCAGGTGATAGGAATACGCTGCAAGGAATTCTGATGAGCGTAGCATATGGGATAATAGAATAGGTGAGGTTTGGGGGTCACCCACCAAGATGCCTAGGAGAGGTTTGTGATCGGTCACCAGGAGGAACTGATGACCGTACAGATAATCATGGAATCGTTTGCTGCCACGGCCGCCAGCACCTCCCTATCGATCTGGCTGTAATTTCTTTCAGTCATTGCTAATGTGCACAAAAAATAAATAATAGTGGCTTCCTGGCCATTGGGTAATGAGTGAGCCAGGACAGTCTTAATGCCATCCGGGGAAGCATCACAAGTGAGTGTCAAAGGCAATCTCTTGCTATACTGAATGAAGACTGCCAATGATGTCAAAAGGCTCTTGACAGCTGAGAACGTGTGTGCCTCGTGGGCTCCCCAACACCATGCCGCTGAGTTGTAAGGCTGTGGAGTGGCTTCTCAATGGAAGCTTTATGCGGTAGAAAAACTGCATAAAAGTTTAGCAGACCTAAGAAAGCCTGAAGCTCAATTTTAGAGGTTGGGGTTGGAGCATTGTGGATAGCATCCACTTTCGCTGAGGTTGGATGAATGTCATGGCCATCAATTAGGAAACCTAAAAACTCAATGGAGAGAACCCCAATTTGGCACTTGCTTCATTTCAATCAAAGGCCAGACTTACGAAAGCGGAGTAAAACGGCCCATAATTTGACAAGAAGGTCTGACCTGCCATCTATGGCGATCAGAATGTCGTAAAAATATGGGACCACTCCACTTAAACCTTGGAGCAGAAGCTTCATAAGGCTCTGAAATATTCCGGATGCTACACAGACCCCAAACTGGAGTCTGTGGCAGTGGAAGGTCCCTTATGAGTAACAATGGTCTGGGAATTGGCAGTAGCCTCATCTACTGGTAACTGTTGGTAGGCCTGTGCTGTATCCAATTTAATGAAAATTTGGCCCCGTCCCAAGGAGTGCAAGAGATGTTGCACAACTGGATCAGGGTATGAATGAGCCTGCAGGGCCTTATTTATTGTAGATTTATAATCCACACAGATCCTAATGGACTCATCGGCCTTCACAGGGGTAACGATGAGGGTTTCCCACTGAATGTTCCACGGGTTCTAGGATTCCTTGGGCAATTAACTTGTCCAGTTTGCCTTCCACCTTGGTCCTCAGGGCAAAGGGAACCCTTCTGGCTTTCAATCAAATGGGGGCTACTTGAGGGTCTAAGCTCAGGGAGATGGGGGTGCCCTTATAATTACCCAGCAAGCTATCAAACACATCTTCAAACTCCCTCACTAAGTCTTCCAATGTGGTGGAGGCGTGGATGCCATCAATAGAGAGACCCAGAGCCCCGAACCAATCAATGCCCAGTAGGCTGGCTAATGGTTTGGCTACTATGATTAGGGGAAGATGTCCTATGAAGGCATTGTGTTTGATGAGAATGGACACCTTGCCCAATACCAGAATCTGGTTTCCCTGGTAATTGCGGAGGTGGTGGCAGCAACGACATAAACGGTTCTTGTTGATTGTAGGCACGAGTTGCTTTAGGGTGTTTCATGACATGATAGATTTTGAGGAGCCCGTGCCGATCTCCATCTTACATGGAATTCCTTCAGTGTGCATGGTCAGGAACTTTTTGTTTTGTTTTCGGTAGTTGTTCTGCCACCATGCTAATGTCCCAAGCTTCTTGGTAGCACTCTTTTTCGATTGTGAAACAGTTATTTTTGGGCCCTCTGGCTGGCCTGACATTCTTCTTGTTGAGGTAGCGATCACTAAGGTGGTTAGCCATGAGCAATATAGAGCTGCACACATTTGCCAAATGCCCTTCTTCCTTCAGCACCTGCAGATCGCTGCCCGAAACCTGTTAGATCTGTGGTGATTTCCACCACATCTGAGGCAGCTGGCCTGAGGTAATTTGGCGGGCCACCCTCCATTCTTATTAGGGTTAGTTTTGAGGTGGCTAATTTCCTCAAAATCCTCGGCCTCTTCTCCATCGTCCCCTTGCTGCTGATTCACAGTGGCCGATTTGATTCCCCTAGGCATGTTTGGAGGGTAGTGCTGGATCTGGACCATAGACTTTTCAGCTGTTCTCATCTCATCCACCACTGTTTGAAGGGTGAACTCAGAACGAGCCAATAATCGGCATTACAGCTGCAGATCTCTCACCCCACAAACCAATTTTTCAAGGAGAGCCTCATCAAGTTTGCTGAATTCACAGTGAATTGCTTCGTTCCAGAGGGAGGCCATATATTGGCTGATGGTTTCTCCCTCTTTCTGCATACACTGCCTAAATACATGTCTTCTAACTATTCGTGAGAGGACCAGCGCATAGTGATTTTTAAGTTTGGCTAGGAGCACCTCCCACAGAATTGTATGAACCGGCATCGGGGCTGAAAGTGCCTGAGCCATACTAAACATTTCAGGGCCACAGGAACTGAGGAAAAAGCCCCTTTTCTGATCGCTAGACACCTCAGAAAAGTCATTAGCAAGCAGGAAACATTCGAATCGTTCTAGGAATGCTTCCCACGATTCTTTATCAGTGCTGAATGCTGCAAAGCTTGGAATCGCTGCCATTCTCCTTCCTACGACTCACTGGAACAGCTGTAGATGACGTGTAGTCAAAGGAACATTAGAATCCCACCCCCGTGGCCAATTTTGTGTATTCCGAGTGTGAGAATAATGACTGAGGCGTTCGGGTTCAACTCAACTATCTTTAATGTAAACCACAAGAACTATAACAGCAGAACAGAACAGGCTCTGTTTGATAGCTATTTATATGGTAGCTGTCAAATGGGCAGGCAATCAGAGCTCGGCTCTTCTCCCACCTGAATGCTTGCATGCCTTAGCCAATGGGAAGCCTCTGGCTATGACTGATGCCTCGCGGTTGTAACCACAGTGTTATTATTTTTGAGGTGCATGAGGTGGTAAGTGTGGTCATCTCATGGCTGCTACTGTGTTGTAATATTTTCAGGGAGGTTTTTTTTTCCAGGGGAGGGCTTATTTTAGAGCATTAGAGCCAAGGTGGCGCAGTGGTTAAATGCAGCACTGCAGGCTACTGCTAGATCAGCAGGTCAGCGGTTCAAATCTCACCGGCTCAGGGTTGACTCAGCCTTCCATCCTTCCGAGGTGGGTAAAATGAGGACCCAGATTGTTGGGGGCAATATGCTGACTCTCTGTAAACCGCTTAGAGAGGCCTGAAAGGCCTATGAAGCGGTATATAAGTCTACTGCTATTGCTATAGCATGCACTCAAAAGCCTGGTTAGGCTTATTATCCGGGGAGGGCTTATTTTGGGGGGAAACAGTGTAGCCGCTCTGTTAATGCAACCTATGTAGGGTACATTGGAGGAAACACTGGGGAATACTTTGTATACCATCTTGAGATCCTGATGAAAAGTTGAAAAATAAATAAGAGGACTTGCCGGGGAATATTCATACCATAATTAGCTGCATTTTAAGGATGTTAAATATTTCATTCTTGGGATGCAGCTGGCATTCAATGATGTGAGATATTATCATCTTTTGGTCATGTGGGAAGCCCCCCCCCCGAAGAATGAAATATTTGGGAAATATTAAAAAGGTAGATTATATTTCTCCTAAAGGAGAAATTGAGAAACATGTTTTTTAGAGGCAGAAAGCAAACCCCAGTCTTTTTTAATAGCCCACAGCAGATGCCAGCACTTAAGGAGATAATGAGGAAGACAACTATCTAGATGGCTCCATTCAAAAGCAAAGCAAATACTGCCAGCAGAAACCCATTCAAGACAGGATATTTTGAAATTCCCTGTGGCAAAGTTTGACAGCTAAAAAAAGCAGAATGGTATAATTAGTACAGCAGCCCCTCACCCAAAATCCAGCACATGGCAAAAGCCATTAGCCACAGTAGGATTTGCCCAACATCCTTTCAGAACATAAGCTCCTTCATTGTACCACCACCACCACCAGCATTTCAGGACCTGTATAAAAATCCTGGCACGGATCTAGCTAATTGTTCATCGACTCAGAACTGTACTCTGTCTTTGTGTGTGTGTGGTTCTGTTAATCAATAAACAGACCCTCTTTCCAATCATCTTTCAACCTCCATTCTATATCCAGCGTCTTTCTCTCAGCTTGGAACTGAACCAGATAGATTTTCCTTCCAACAGTCACACTGAGTTGATGCACAGCATGGTCCTAGGCAGTGGTGAAATTCATTTTTTTTCCTACTGGTTCTGTGGGCGTGGCTTGGTGGGCATGGCAAAGGAAGGATACTGCAAAATCCCCATTCCCAACCCACTCCTGGGGAAAGGATATTGCAAAATCTCCAGCCAGAGGTGGTATTTTTCAGGTCTCTTAACTACTCAAAATTTCCGCTACCAGTTCTCCAGATTCTGCTGAATTTCACCCCTAGTCCTAGGATCAAGAATGCTTTGCTTAAAATCTTTTTTTTAAATTCCTGGATTGTCAGAATAGCGCCTACTGGTTATTCCCCATGACTCTAAGCAGCTGATCAGTCAAAAAGATCATAATACAAACATGTTCTCAAAAAACATAATTGAGTAGTATGGGAAATTTCTTTTAGGGTAGTTTATTTGGAGTACACATTCATTATTCTTTCAAAAGACTGTTAAAACCCGGGTAGAAATATCTTGCTAATAAACAGAGTAGGGACTGCTTACTTTTAAAAAAACCACTTTACTGGCAGTCCCACCAGGATCATACTGTTGCCTATTTTCTTTTCAGTGAATCCAGGAAGAGGGAAGAGGCAGAGGGGATGGAAGTGTGTGTGCTGTGCACATGCTATGAGCTTTAAAAACGTCTGAGTGAATCCAGGAAGAGGGAAGAGGCAGAGGGGCTGGAAGTGTGTGTGCTGTGCACAGGCTGTGAGTTTTAAAAATGTCTGAGAGAATCCAGGAAAAGGGAAGAGGCAGAGGGGCTGGAAGTGTGTGTGTAAGGTGGTTAGAAGACCGGCAAGGACAGCCATATTTCCTTTGTAAGTAGCTGTTTTATTGTTTTGTGTACTTATTTTATTCTTATAAAAATAATAAATTTCCTTTTTTTATATCTTCTTTTTGTAAGTCATTCTTTAGGGCAAAAAATTCAGTGACACCGACTTGGCCACACCCACCCGGTCATACAACTGCCAAGCCACTCCCATTCAATCACATGACTGCCAAACTACTCCCACCTGGTCACGTGATCACCAAGCCACTCCCACCTGGTCACATGACCACCAAGCCACTCCCACAAAACAGGCCACATCTACAGAATAGATTCTAAAATTTTTTGAAACCCACGACTGCAGAAGTGGCGCACAGCGCCCTCTCTGGGGACGTGAGCCATTGCCCCAATTCAGCTCTGCTGCACATGCGCGCATGCCACTCACCCGCCAGCTAGTCTTCTTGTCTCTGCCGTGCCGGTGGCGAGTGCATGTGCGGGGTGATGGTGGATATGCATGCATGGGGATGGGGCACATGCATGGGGGGCTCATGCTCATTGCATATTGGGGGTTCAGGCTTTGGCCACTGGATTCAGAAAATGTTAGCCATCACTGTTATAAGGCATGCTGCCAGGAATCAATTGTCAAATGGCCGAATCTGATAATCCGCTTTGATAGATGGCTGTAGTGTTTGTCAAAAACATCTGCCTATCACAATAGTGTTTTCTGCTGGTTGATGACATAAGGAAAGAGAAAGGACTGCAAAGCCAAAGGATTAAACCATTGGTTTTGTTTTATATTCAGCAAAATCTGAAGACCTGGAAGTAAAACAGAAGAGGTAGGTTAGTGCTTGTGGACGGGGATAACAAATACACTAGTTTAGTTTTCTTTTGGCTTAGGGGTAAATCTAAACTAACATGAGATAATTCTGATTGCTTCTGAAGAATATTTTTCCCTAGAAGTACAGCATATGCAGCCTTTAATTAATTGCTATTTCAGTTTCAACAAGCCTTTGACCCCAGTTTATTGACTGTGGGTGCCTACCATGGGTTTTATCTAGTCCCCCCCCCCCGATGGGAGAGGGTTAGTATGAATTTTCTTTCTGTCTTTTTTTCCTTCCTCAAAATGGGAGGCATTTTTAAGTGATGTAAAATAATATAATTAAATCTTGCAAACAGATATGAAATTCAGTAGGATTGATATTATAAGGGATTATGGGTTTGGTAACATGACATTATAATAATTCATTTCCTAAACAGAAGAGCCACAATCAATCTGACAAGAAATAGGCATTGAAAATGCTTAAATGAAAAGAATTTAGCTCAAATTCTATGAATGAAAGAGGAGATAGCAGTAATAAGGCCTTGCTTTTTATTTATTTGCAACCATGTAAATATTTCTACTTGCATATATCACTCCTCTAACATGCATGATAATGCCACAAGGGAAGGGAGACGCAGTAGAAAGCAGGCATGGCACGGCAAGTTCCACCTTGCTATACTTTCTCCAATTACTTGGGTAGGATTAGCCACATGGCATTTTGAAGGTGGCAATGCATGTTTAGACAAAGGAAATATTCTAGCTCAGCAAGTTGCTTATGTTATTTTTTTTCTTAATTAAGCTATTACTCAACATGATTACTATGGTAGTATTTAAAAAAAAAGGAGACTATTAAGGGATTGAATGCCTCTAAGGAATGCTAAGGTATGTTGTGATGTACTTGTCTGAAACACTGAGTTAACTATCTTTCCAGTTACGTGGATACTTTTAAGGATAACTACCTGCTGAGTCTTGCAAAAGGTACCCGGAAGGACGATATAATGAAATTGTCAACTCCTTTTCGTGTCCATTTTAGTAATTACATTTATGTTGTACCCTTATTCCAAAGGTTTTCCCCCGTTTTATCCATATTGTGAGCCTTGTGGTTAATGTGAACCCCAACAGTGGCTTGAAATGGCCCCTTTCTTCCAGCAGTCATTTTTGCAGGAGAAGGTCCCTCAGACCCAGAATGAGCTTATCCTGTATCATTTCTTCTAAATTGATGAATTCAAATTCGGATGCGATTTCCCTCAGGTTTGCATTGAAATCATTGACTGTCTCACCCAACTGTTGGCATCTCCGGTAAAACTCGTGCCTACTAATTAGTGACGATGCTGAGGGGGCATAATGATCCTTTAATATGTTCTGGAGGGTTGTCCATAATACTGTTTCTACATCGGTCAGTGCTGCTAAGGATTTAGTCATCTTGTAAATTCATGGTCCACAATAATTTAGGAAAAGTGCCCTTTTCCTATTGTCCAACAAATCTTGAAGATTATTTGCCTCCATAAACATTCGAAAATGCCCCTTATAGAAAGACCTCTCTTTCATATTAGGGTCGAACGGTGCTGGTGGAATGGCCGGTGCAGGCTGTTCTATGCTGCGAAAGATGGCCGCTGATGCCATTTGGATGGTCAGTCCATTGTCCTTTATTCTCTTTGGTATCCCACCTTGTGGCCAGAATGGGCTGAGGGAAGAGGCAGGATGCGTCGATAGCTAAAACAGATCTTTATTTTCAGTCGGATACACGAGACAAGAAGCAACTGGCTCCCGGTAGCTCCTCTTTTAAAGGGAGCTGTCCAGGCAGTTCAGCCACTGGCAGTCCTCCTATTTCCCAGCTGGAAATTGGACCAATGGGTGAAGCATTATGTATGTTACTCTCTTTTACATAGGTAACAGAAAGTGTCTTTTAAAAACTGGCAGTAGGTTTGGGAGTTGATTTTGAGTCCATCTTCAACCCAAAAAGATCCAACTAGCTCATCTTTAATAATACCAGGCAATACCAACATCCCACCTCCACCTTGCTGGCGTTTGAGTTAAAGTAGAGCTCTGTGCCTCTACTGATCCAGCCACAGGCCATTCATCTGGTCCATCAACAGTGAACTCATTAGTCCATAAAACAGTGTTTCTCAACCTTGGCGACTTTAAGTCCCGTGGACTTCAACTCCCAGAATCCCCCAGCCAGCTGCTGGCTGGGGGATTCTGGGAGTTGAAGTCCACGGGACTTAAAGTCGCCAAGGTTGAGAAACACTGCCATAAAACCTTTAAAAAAATTGTCATCTCTTGTCGGCAAGATTTGGCCCAGTCTTGCCATTTCAACTTATGTGTCTTGTTCAGTGGTGGTCAGGTTTCAACCTTCCTTACCATGGCCAAATCCCTGAGCACTGAATACCTTGTACTTCTGGGCACTCCAAGTAGGTTGCAGTTCTGGAATATGACAGCACTTAATGGGTTCCTGGTAGCTTCATGTTTGATTCTTTTCAAATCTTTGGCAGTTAATGTGGGTCTTTTTTTCTCAACACATTTCTTGGGAATCTGTTGACTATTTGCAACAAAACGTTTGATGGTTCTGTGACCACATATCTTAGCACTTTCAAGTGTGTTGCATCTCTCTGAAAGACCTTTTACATTTTTTGACTTTTCGCAGTCAAATCTCTTTTTTGATCCATTTTGCTTGAGGAGGAGAAGCTGCTGAGGGAAGCCCTCCACTCCTAGAAGAATGAAATATTTTGAGGAATATTTAAAAAGGCAGAATGTTATATTTGCCTAAATGAGAAATTAAGAAACATGTTTTTAGAGGCAGGAAGCAGCTCCCAAGTCTTTCTTAATGGTGACAGCAGATGCCAGCACTTAAGAGATAAGCAGCTTATTGAAAGAAGAAGCCAACCCTGGCTCTATTCATAAGCAGAACAAACACTGCAGGCAGAAATCCCTTCAAGACCAGATATTTCAAAATTGCTTGCAGTAAAATTGCTTGACAGCTAACAAAAACAGAGTGAAATGATTAGAAGCAGCCCCTCACCCAAAATCCAACACAGGATAAATTCTTTAATGTGCACATGAAGATTGAAACTGACATTGTTGATTGGAAGAATACTTTATGATACTTTTACAAATAAAATTAATTTATAAAAGTGCCAATAACAGAATAACAGAATTAGATGGACCTGGAGGTCTTCTAGTTCAGCCCACTGCTCAGGCTGCTTTCCTTGATTAATTTTCATCCATTGCTTCTTGTCCTGCGTTCAGGTTCTTTGAAAAATAGGTTGACCCCCTTTTCTTTGTGGCACCCCATTAGATATTGGAACACTGCTATCATGTTACCCATAGAAACATTCTTTTCATTAAACTAACATACCCATTTCCTGAAACTATTTTTTCTATGTTCCCACTATTGGCTCATATTTAAATGATTGTCCATTGGGATTCCAAGATTTCTCCCACGGTTGCTGCTGCTGAGCCAAGTACCGCACCCATACATTCGGTTTTTCTTCCCTAAATGTATAACCTTACTTTTTTATCATTAAATTTCTTTTTGGTAGATAGGGCCCAATGTTCAAGTCTCAAGATCCTTTTGTATCTTAGGCCTATCTTCTGGAATGTTGACCATTCCTGCCAGCTTGGTGTCATCTTCAAATTTGCTGAATTCCCTATCTATCTCCTCATCTAAATCACTGATGAAGATGTTGAAGAGTACTGAGCCTAAAACAGAGTTTTGGGGTACCCCACTGCATACTTCCTTCCATGTAGATGTTGCTCCATTAAGGATTGCATCTTGAGTGTTCTTGGTAAGCCAATTATGAATCTATTTGGTAGTAATGCTTCCATCCTACATTAGATATTTTCTGCGTTATCAAGTAGTAGATTATGGTCTATTTTATCAAATGTACTTCAAGTAAATTATATCCACAGCATTTTACTGGTCCACTAATTTTGTCACTTTTTCAAAGAATGCAATAAAATTTGTCTGGCATGATTAGTTTTTGACAAACCAATATTGGCTTCTCATTATGACTTTGTTTATCTTTAGCTATTCACAGATTATGTCATGCTGATAGATCTGTAGTTTCCTAGATTTGTTTCCCCCCTCTTTTTTAAAGATGGGAACTACATCAGCCATTTTTCAGTCCTCTGGTAGTTCAAAAGTGCTAGAGGATCTTTGAAAGATATGATTCAGTAGTTCTGAGATCCCATCAGAGCCGGCATTCAGCCAGTTCTCTCCGGTTCAGGTGAACCGGTAACAGCATCTGTGGGAGGCTCCGCCCACCCATCCTGATGTAATACATGAGCACTGCACATGCACAGAAGGCAGTGCACAGGTGCAGCACGGGCGCACACTCACATGTGCAAAGTGGTAGAGAATTTAAGTGAATCCCACAGCTAGATCTCATCTGCCAGTTCTTTCAGAACCTTGGGGTGTAATCCATCTGGTCCTGGTGATTTGAAGTTGTCTAGAGTAGACAGGTTCTCACAATTTTCTTGCTTATTTTGATGTGTTTCTAATCTGTTTTTTATAGTACTATCTTTGATGGCTTGGACTGTTTTTATTTCCTTTTGTATAAAGACAGATGCTAATAATGAGCATTTTTACTTTCTCCCTGTTGTTAGTCACCTCCTTGCGATTTTCTCCCATTAATGGATAAATCACTTCCTTGTCTTTTTTTGTTTTTTTACATGTTGAAAGAAGCTTTTTAAATTTTTGACTTTTGTTGCAAGCCTTAGTTCATTTTAATACTTAGCTTTCTTGATTTCATCTTTCATCAGGCTCAAGCGATTTGCCTTAGTTATGCACCACTCTTTCCACTTTTTATACTTGTCCTTTTTATCTTTCAGTTTATCAGAGAGTTCTTTAGGCAGCTCTGCTAGGCGTTTGTGCTAGACTGAGCTTTTATAATCTCACTTTTCAAAATTTTCCAAGCTTCTTGAGTTGTTTTCCCCTTGAGGATTCTCATCCAAGGAATCCTTTCCAAGCTTTCCTAAGTTAGTTCTCTTAAAGTCCGAGAGTCTAGTTCGACTTTGTTCTACTGCTTGTGCTTGCGTAATGTTGAATTCCAATTTTGCATGATCAACCCCTTTCCCAACTTTCCTGTAACTTCAATAACTTCTATCATTTCATCTCTGTTAGTAAGAGTTAAGTCCAATATGGCTGATCCCCTAGTTCCCTTCTCTGCTTTTTGGGAGACAAAGTTGTCTGCTATGTTATCAGGAATCTATTTGCTCTTCCACTTGGTGCAGAGTTTGTCTCCCAGTTAATGTCAGGGTGTTTAAGGTCTGCCAATATTATTGTGATGTGCTTCCTACATATGTTAGTTAACTGACTAGCAAATAGTTCATCCATTTCCTCTGTTTAGTTGGGTGGCCTATATAGTGTACACATATGGCAATTTCATTCTCTTTTCCTTTTATATTGATCCAAATGCATTCAAGATGGCTTTCATCATTGTTCTGCTGTATTTCTATAGAGCTGTAGTTATTTCTTATAAAGCACAACTCCACCTCCTCTTTGTTCTGTTGACCTGTCTCTTTTAAATAATTTAAATTCCTCTAGTTGTATATTCCATTCATGGGTTTCATTCCATCAAGTTTCCATAATGGCAATAATATCATACCTGCCCTCATGTATTTGAATTTCTAGTTCACCCTGTTTATTCCTTATACTTTGTGTGTTAGTGGTATAGATATTCGAGATCTTTTTCACTGACCCTATATTTGCTTTCTACATAACCTGTTTTGTCTCTGAGTTCCCTTTATCATCACTTTAATTAGTGCACATGGTACAGGACAAATATTGTTTAAATATTTCTCCAGATAACCCTTGAATATAGTACTAAGTAACTTAGTCCCTTTCTTTGATGATACAAACCATCTATTTTGTAAGCTTTTCATCAAATCAGCTGCAAACATCATGACTAAAATAACCATTTACATCACTCCTTTAGCCACACATTGAACTCTATGCTGGCTTTTCCTTTTTGCTATTTATATACTTTATATATTTATATATAAAACTTCTGAAAAAGTAAGACTACAGCCTATACTGCTAAGTTCCTGCCCCAGGTTTTGGAAATCATTCTGCACAGAAATTACATCTTTTTTAGACAAGTCATAAGTGCCAAGGTGTACAGACAGGGCATTAGTGCCAACATGTACAACATCACCTTCAGTTTAACTATCTTAACAATGCACCTCTTTTCTGCAGACATCTCACCTCTTTCAAAACTTCACCTCTTTTCCTAAATTGACATCTCTTACAATCAAATGACCAACCAGTAGATGGGTTTTCTTTTTAGATACCTCACATGACAGATTTGCAATACTTGATTCAAACATTTCCTTATTCAAAACAACTACTTCTTCATAGACCACAATCTTCTTGCTCAGCTGAGTTATCATCATCATCACCACTACCACCACCACCATCATCACAAACAGCTGGACCTGCCACTTCAATATCCTTATTAAGTTCAGCAAGGCCATTTGGTATGCAGGGACATAACAAAAGCTTAGTGTTTATGGTTCAGAGCTCTCACTATGCCAGATCCCACAGATGTATACTGCCCTTTTCCTTGCAGTATCTTTATGGTAGAGGGGCTGATAGCGGGGCAGCTCAATAGAATAGATTTACTGAGTTGGACACCTAATTTTAGCCTGGAGAGCACAGACTAAAGACTCTAGATAAGAATCTGTCCATGTAGACTAGCAATCTGCTTACAAATAGGACAATATCCAAATGTTAAAAGATTACCATGGAAGACAGCTGCAAAACAAGTATTGCAGTGAACTAACCCAGATATTCTAAAATAAAATTGTAATCACCGAACACCAAGGATGAACTACTATTTGGCAGTTTAAATCTCATCAAGCTCAAGGTTGACTTCCATTATTCTGAGATTGGTAAAATGAGGACCCAGATTGTTGGGGGCCAATATGATGACTGTAAACCGCTTAGAGAAGGCTTTAAATCTCTATGAAGTGGTATGTAAGTCTAAGTGCTATTGCTATGTGGGTAGTCTAGTATTAGCTGAATATGCTATTTCTACATGCAACCCCTATTTTATAATCAGAGATAAGTAAGGTGGTTAATTACTCTGGCTGGCATAGCAGGCCTTTTCTTCCTTCACTTCAGGGTATTATTGGACGATTGTCCACTTATGATCACTTCAAGAATCGTGTCTAGAGCTCTTCTGAAAACAACAAAATGTCCATAGCTGACACTAGCCAGAAGCCATCTTGTTCTGCCAGCCATTAGCTTTTAATTTCTCCTTGTTCTTTTTCCCAGAATATTTTACATTAGGTCTGTAGTAGTCTATTTCTTCTTTGATCAACTGAGCAGTAGCCCGTCTTTTCTATAGGAAACTTGGAAAATCCCGTGTTATATCTGTATCCTCTGGGACTCCTGTCAACTAGAAGAAATATTGTGGCTAGGTACATATGTGACAGGACAGCAGGGAGCCATGAGTAATTTCATGTTATAATAGCATTCATGTTTTTACCAGAGATGCCTGTAGCCATTTATATCTTTCACCCAATTCTTTGTTTTTAACAGCATTTTCTAGTATTCTCAGTGAATATAGATAAACTTATACTAAACTTACATTTAGTGACCATTTGAAGTTACGACACTGAAAAATTGACACAACTGCTTTTCACACTTGTGATGATTGCAGCACCTCCATGGCCATGTGATCAAAATTCAGATGCTTGGCAACTGGCCATATTTATGATGGTTGCAATGTCCCAGGATCATGTGATCACTTTTTGTTACCTTCTGACAAGCAAAGTCGATGGGGAAGCCAAATTCACTTAGCAGTCATGTTACTAACTTAACAACTGCGGCAAGAAAGATCACAAAATGGGGCAAAATTCACTTAACAATTGTTTCACATAGCAAACAGAAATTTCGAGCTCAATTGTGGTTATAAGTCAATGATTACCTGTATAATTATAGGTTATTAGGGAGCAAATTCATTGTTCTTTTTGGTTTTACACATTAGGTGACCACCAGGAGGCAGCCTATAACTGCCTTCATCTCTATATAAATTACCGGTAGTTACATGCAGGCATAATAGTTACTAATACTATAGATTTTATAGTTACCGGTAGTGTCCTGTCAGTAATTTAATTGAAAATTCAGCCTAATGAGATCTTGTACACCCATCTAAATTCATGGATTAAAACTGAATGTCTGGGGAGATTCTCTGTCATCAAGGTCATGATTGTCCCAAAGATGCTTTTTCAAGAGGCAACGGGACCTTCTGGTTTTTCTTGGAAGACATTTCACTTCTCATCACAGAGCTGAAGAACCTTCTTGGATGAGAAGCAAAATGTCTTCAAAGAAAAATTAGAAAACCCAGTTGCCTCTTGAAAAAGTACCTTTGGGATGGATTAAAACTGTTATACCGAAGACCAGAGAATATCAAAGTGTAACTGATGAATAAAAATATTCAGATTCAATAAACACATTATGATTAAGAATTCTACAAATTGTCTTTTAAAGCTGAAACGGCTTTTGTAGTGCAAAACTCATGAAAACCAGCTGTTTAGAACCCAACATTTGTAAGTTAATAGGAGACAAAAGGAGCCTTGTAAGATTGAAGTAAAGGTGTGTTATGTATGAGCTTCTCTATTGCATTGCCAGCTATTTTATTTGCTGTTTTTTAATTGCTACTTCTCGTGCTATTTTCAACATTGGGTACATCTACGTGAATTAGCAATAGCAGTAGACTTATATATACCGCTTCATAAGCCTTTCAGGCCTCTCTAAGCGGTTTACAGAGAGTCAGCATATTGCCCCCAACAATCTGGGTCCTCATTTTACCCACCTCGGAAGGATGGAAGGCTGAGTCAACCCTGAGCCGGTGAGATTTGAACCGCTGACCTGCTGATCTAGCAGTAGCCTGCAGTGCTGCATTTTAACCACTGCGCCACCTTGGCGAATTAGCAAATTGCAAACATTTTTTGGTAACCATGTTTACTTTATATAACTTCTCTACTTATATTAATTGGAAAAATCAGTCTGATCAATGATATGTATCTTTAATTAGGTGTGCTGGGCTTAAGACAACTGTATTCAAAGTGATTGAATAAGCCTGTGCAATTTATCTATTTTGTGGTGATTGTGAGTTCTTCATGGTATTCCCCTCCCAAGATGTAGAATATGGGACTTCCAATGATCAGTCCTGGGACTGGTACTTTTTAAGTGATTTACACATCAGCTGGAATACAGTCAAATTATTAGAAGATCAAAACAGCATCACTATAAGATAAAATCCCAACATGTAATTTATTTGTTTTGTTTTGCAAAGAGCAGAAGAGACAAAGAGACGTGTAATAGAGAACTTGAAAATCACGAAAGGGTGAAAATTGTAGGTGATCCACAGAAATGAAGGGATTTTCTCAGCAGCCTTAAAATGCTCAACTCCTGCAAGTAAGCCAGCTGGAAATGTAGCTTGTTTAAGGAATTCCTTTCTGGGTCTTAACACTTTCCTGCCCTTTCAGCCACAATTTGGACCACATTTATCACAGTCCCTAATGGATGGGTTCTCTTGCTTCTTTAACTGTCTCATCTGTGTTTGCATAGCAAACACCTGCTGCTTTACTTTCACAGAAGTAAAGGGCTTTGAGGACATGAGGTTTCCATTGATATGCTTTTGAATGAGACAGCTTCATCAGGTGCCTTGTCATGACACCTTCCTGTCTAGTGTATGTACCAGAACACACTTTAAAAAAAAACTATTTACCATTCTTACACTGACTACTAAGAGGAATATCATAGACTTTTTGTCAATCTTGCCATGGGGGGGAAATTCTGCCATTTCATTGTTCCATCAGTGAAGCAGATAAAAAAAATCTTTCGGATAATGATACCGATGAACGAGATTTTTAATAAATAAAAGACGGGAATCAATGGCCAGAAGGAAAGAGGTAATCCTACCAACAGTGTACGATAGTTAACTGGAGTGGAAGGGTTTGTCTACAGCAAAATAAAATTCAGCAGATGAACTGGACAGTACCTTTAGCCAGCACAGATGCTATATCTGACAAATAACAGGAAAAGATTGGTGAGGAAGTGGAGATTCTCATGGGACAGTGAGTGGACTAAGACATTGCTGCCATTGTGCAATGCTCAACAACATCTATTCATCTGGCACAAACTAGTTATTTGGTCTAAAAAAGGGAAGCACTCTTTTATACGTCATATTGGTAAAAACCCAAATCTATGGTTTGCTTTGTCGGTTTAAAAGAGAACTGGGTTATGAATGGCTACAGCCCTTCAATGAATACAGCCCTAAAGGTTGAGGTTCTTTTTCTCTCCTGAAACATAAGCAGTTTACCTTACATACCAGATGCCAGGTTACAATAGGGGAAGAAGATCATTCCTCTACCTATCAGTATTTGTGGACTAAATGCAGCTAGGCAGCCTCTGTGAAATACAGCTACTAGAGTGAAAATAATCTGACCTGATTTAACAAATAAATTTGTTTTTGTGGAACTAGACTACACCATGATTCAGCAGATGGCCATATTATAGAGCAGTGTTTCTCAACCTTGGCAACTTGAAGATGTCTGGACTTCAACTCCCAGAATTCCCCAGCCAGCATTCGCTGGCTGGGGAATTCTGGGAGTTGAAGTCCGGACATCTTCAAGTTGTCAAGGTTGAGAAACACTGTTATAGAGAGCAAGAAAGAATTCTGATAAAAGAGATGAACACATCTACATTAAATTGAGCCAATTATTATGAGGTGCTTTATTTTGCCTTTTGTTCTACATAATGGGAGCAGAATTGTAGAATTGCCCCTTTTCTTAACTTCCATAATGCTTTTTAATGCACCAATCCCTGCAGATGAAATTAAAGTAAGTTAGAAGTTCCAATAGAAGAGTATATTTTCCCATTTGCTTTAAGAGGAAGGTGGCCATTTGTGGTTCAAAAATCCTTTTGTGTAGCCTAACATTCCCTCAAAAATGGTGATGGCACAATTGCTGGGAATGACAATGTGGGATTCTGACATTTTGAGGAGGAAATAATAGCATAAGACCAGTGGTGGGATTCAAATAATTTAACGATCGGTTCTCTGCCCTAATGACTAGCTGGGTAGGTTTGGCTCAGTGATTTGGTGAGTTGGCCATAACCACCATGTGACTGGGTGGATGTGGCCAACTCAGCATCATTCAGGTTGATGGACACTTCGCCTTAGCTGTTACAATGTAATAAAGGTTAATTGGAGTGGCAATTTCTGTAAGCAGGGCAATAAAGATCAGGCTAGAAACAATGCCAGAATGTTTCCTTCTTGCCTTCCTTACAGGATTAGCCTTGTAAAGTGGGAAAAAACAAAATGAGATTTCTTCCAACAGCCGGTTCTCTGGACTGCTTAGAAAGTTAACAACCAGTTCTCCCGAATAGGTGCAAACTGGCTAAATCCCACCACTGCATAAGACCTAAATTTGTTTAGTTCAGTTTTATGAAACAGTCTGCTTACGACCCCAAACAGAACACCCCGCCCTTGAAATCTCAAACTTTGCTCACATGGATTAAAATGCCCTTCCAAATCCTCTTTGTATCGTTCTCATACACTGTGGCCTTTTGAGACTTTCAAATCCTACATAAGTATAGATATTCCAGGCATCCGATGAAGCAAGCTGTAGTTCACAAAAGTTTATATGTATAATAAAATCTGTTACCCTGAATTTTGCTTTTTGATGTGTGGAGCCAAGATACAATAACACAGGCCTCCTTGTGTTTGCTCAGAACTGACAACTTAATAGATTTTAAAGTTTTTGAAAACTAATTTGAATTTTATTTTTATTTATAAATATGATCAGAATAGCTTGTGGATTATATTGTGCATTTTGTCTAAATATATTGTTTCCTACAATTCCAGGAGTTTCAGTTGCTGCCCTGTGCCACATGGAGGCGCCAGTTTATCTGAAAGCTGAAAGCAGGAATGAAAGGCTGTTACTTTAGTCATTGATATTCCTAAAATAAAAAAGAAATCAAATTGCTCCCCCTTCTATGACACCACTGTAAGATGTTCCTCCTTTTCTACCCAAAGCTAAATCGTCTTATAGGTAGAAAGCTTTTTAAAAGCCTGCAGTTATGCCAAATATTACTGAAACAAGCACACACAAGTCAGAACTGAGAAAGTTTCTCAGATGAGAGGCAAAATATCTTCAAAAAATAAAATAAAGTTTGATTGCCTTTTGTAAAAGCATCTTTGGGATATCACACATACCGGAACATTTAAAATAGTATTCAATACTCAACAAAAGAATTCCAAGATAACTTTTAGAACTCAGTTTGATGTTATTATTTTGAATTGCTGAAATACGTTGTCATGATAATAAATCAATAATTTAAACTTAGTCTAAATGGGATTGTTTTTTTAAAAAAAATTGTTTATATGGATCAACTATTTCAATACAATCATCAATGCAGTGAAGATTTTAAAATTTAACAGGAAGAATATCTAGAAGATTAAAACTAGGAATTATTTTAAAATGAATAATCTGTAGAGCTAATCTTTTATAGAAACCATTAATAACACAACTGAGAATATTTCTCATTTCTGCTAAAATATGATGTGAAATTTTGTTTGTAACTTCTAATTGTAAAAAGTCAAACTATTATAATCCCCTCCCCCATACTGACAGATTTGTTGGAATTGCAATTTTTAGTGTTTCAAATTAACTAATATATAAGATTTACACTGCCAAGGAATTATAGAATCCAGATCCAACATATCCAGAGGTTTTGGGGTTGGGAAAGTCTACTCCAAACCATTCACCAAAAATTGCAGATGCATTTCATCAACCTATCTGATTTTTTGGAAATATCATCAGGTTTTCTCTGTAAGACTGTGATAATTTCATGCTTTGTAGTATGAAGGTAGCAATTAATTATTTTATTCTTGAATAAATTGTGGTTTTGCACTTTTTAAAATATAGGTTTGCCTAATCACAAGTCTCCAAACAGTCAGATGGCACAAACATAACAAAGATTTTTTCATACAAAAATGTTTTGATCTTTGTCATTTTCAAGTGCATAACATTAGAGATATACGAAGCTAATGGTGGATTCCTCTGAAGAGCAATTTGCTAAAGATGTCTAGTAAAAAGAATTAAATATTAGCAATAACATTATTCCAGGGGAGAATATTTTGTATTGGAGAAGATACCTGAGAATACCATTTGTGAGGGAAATTTTGTAAGCTTTTGGTAACTTCAGGCTTTTAGTAAACATGGGAAAACCCCTCCATATATTAAATTACGTACATGGATAGAACAAGCTATCTATCCCAGCCTATACAGGGATTTCCCAAACTCTATTTAACATCTAGAACATAGATGTCTAAACTACAATATTAGTTGTAATCAGTTTAGAAGGGAGAATATATAAATACTATGCTTTGGAAAGAAACACCCAAGTTACTCAACTGTGCTGATGTCTTAAATATAAACTGTTAAATCATGCTTGTTAACTAACTAATGAATATGTGTATGGAAATCCTATATAAACTTATCCTTCATTGTTTAAGATACCTGTTCTATTAAGGAACTGCCCCAATTATAATTGGATAATTGAGTAATAAAGCTTTATTGTATCTTCATCAGCTTGTTGGAATGTGTGTGTGTGTGTGTGTGTGTGTGTGTGTGTGTCTGGTGTGTAGGAATGATTTTAATTACATTAGTAAAATTTAATATAAAAGAAAAGAAAGAAAAATAGAAAAGAGTGAAAGGTGCAAAGGAAAGGAAGAATCAGGAAATAGGAAGAAATGAAAAGCAACATAATAAAGAAAGAAAAGACATACAAAAAGAAGTGACTTCCAATCTTCTAGCCTTAGCAATAATTAATAAGCAATTTCCAAATATGATTAGAAAAGTCAGTTTGCAAATGTAGTATCCTGTGATAGGTGCCAATCACGTTGTCAGCAAAATGGTTGTTCCCATCAAAACATGTCAGAAATCACTATCCTAGGATCTCCTTACAAAGAGTTAGTGTTCAGAGTGAATGTGGGTGATCTCCCATCTTTTTCTTCTCTGGAGAACATTGTGAAGAACTAGTCTATTCATTCTATTCCTCTGGAAGCCTTCCTTCATTCCTCCCTCTCTCCCACCCTTCCTGCCTTCCTTCCATGTTGTTTTCTCCAACACTATAGGTAACCAAGAAAACAAAGAAATAGATCATAGAAGCAAGAAACTTCAATTTTTCACTTAAAGTACAAATCACCAGATTCAAGTAACTGTATTTTGAAAACATCATATGAAGATCTACTTCTCTTGAGAAATCTATATGGCGGGAACAGTGGAAGGAGAGAAGAGAGGATGACCACCAGCAAGATGGATTGATCCAGGTTCCAAAAGTGGCCAGACTAGGGACAGATCACCCTAGTAAAGTTTGTCTAGGTGGCCACTAAGACTCGATACCAACATTATGGCAGATAGCCATCAGTCATAACCAATATGTCCTCTGCTTTGTACATTGTGACTTTGACTTTCTTTGCCTATCTTACACCATATAGCCTTTTACACTGCAAATTACAACAACAAGCTATCTGCACATGTTTGGCAAAAGTCATGTGTACCACAGGGTCCTTGCCGGTCCTTATGGACCAGTTGGTCAGTGAACCCTGAAGTAATTAACTTCCGGGAACGCCCCCTCTAACGTGCGGCTAGAACTGGCCACCCGCAAATGACCTCCCCAGACTTGTTTTGTTGAGCACTGGGCAACTGATGGTAGCTAGTGCCAGTCGCCATGTTTTCAGCAAAGCAAGCCCGGGGAAGTCCCTGCCGCTGTGTCTGTCGGTGTCTGGGGCCGACCCGATGGATGGTGTGGGGAATCAGGGCGGGGGGAGAGCACGCATGCATGGGGAGGGGAACAGAGGGGGGCCTTCGGTCCTGCACGCTGCCTCGGCCAAGATGGTGGCGGGGATGGCATCGGCGGCTGTGGCCCGGTTAGAGGGCCGCGAGTTCAAATACCTCATGAAAAAGCACTCAGTAACCATTGGCCGCAACTCGTCGCAGGGCTCGGTGGACGTAAGCATGGGCCACTCCAGTTTCATCTCCCGGCGGCACCTGGAGATTTTCACTGCCCTGCCCACTCAGGCCCCTGCCAACAGCGGTAGCGGCCCCGCCTTGACCCTTGCCGGCGACGGGACCAGGACTCAGTTGCCGCCTGTTGCCACCAGCCTTTCGTCTGGCAGTGGCGATTTCTACCTGTGTTGCCTGGGCAAGAACGGTGTCTTTGTGGACTGAGTGTTCCAGCTGCCGCCTCCTCCTCCTCCTCCAACAACACTGCTGGATTTGCCGCCTGATGCTGTGGCTAAGGTGAAGCCCCAAAGCCCCCGCTGGCACCCCCACCCATGGCAGCGACGCCTCCCCCTCCACTCGGAGCACCTGAGCTGGGCCCACATTATCTCTCCCCCCTCCTCTGCCATGCTTTTGAGGAGCCATGAGGCTGTGGGAGCCAGTAGGAAGGTGGCTGAGGGGGCAGGAGCAGGAAAAAAAGGCCTCATGGCTTCTCAAAAGCATGGTGGAGGAGGAGGAGGTGGCGGCAGGTGTAACGTGGGGGCTCCCAGCTCAGGTGCTCTGAGTGGAGGGGGAGCCGTCACTGCCACGAGCAGGGGTGCTGGCGGGAGCCTTGGCGGTTTCACCTCAGCCGCAGCGTTGGGCGGCAAATCCGGCAGTGCTGTTGGAGGAGGAGGAGGAGGCGGCAGCAGATATTCCGGTGGCGGCGGGGACTTTGGGGGTTCACTTCAGCCGCAGCAGGCGCAAGCGGCTAGGATTGGCCGCCCACAAAAGGGGCTTACCAAGTTTACCCACCTTCTCCAGGAAGCAACTACATTTCTCTCTTTCTTTATCCCCTACGTTGCTTCTTTTTCAGTTTGTACATGTTCCTGGGTGGTAACTTTTTGCCCACTTCTATTTAAAGATGGAAGTCAGCTAAGAAGAGATAGTATGTCAGGTGCAATCATTTTCTATTTAGAAATTTACTATTTTAGAAAAGCCCTTTCTCTATTTTTGTCTCGTTATTTTCATTCCCCTTGCTAGGCCCCGTTTTTCCACTCTGTTTTTCATTTGACTCATGGCAGCTGTGGGGTTCTTTAAAGACAATGGGGCCTAATAATGAAAAATGCTTCTTTCTTAAAAGAAAAAAGCAAAAAAAAACAAAACAGAATTTCATGACTGGGGATAAGAGAAAGCGTCCTTGGATATGATTATTCTACACTATCATGCTCATATTTATAAAACTCAGGGCCTCTGTGAAAGGTAAGGATGACTACTGCGTTTGTGGTGCAATCAGAACATTGCGTGTGTTGAAGTTGTTTTAACGCAAACCAGAGATGCCTTTTAAAAAACAACTTTACATCATATTCTTATGCATGTGAGGTAATTTAAGGTGGTTCTGACAAGTGTCGTCGGCATCTTCATATCTGGTCACATGTGCGGCAAGCAACACTCACAAAGGAGGCCACACCCACATAGTAGGTTCAAACAATTTTTGAAACCCACCACTGTTGTACCACCAGTAGTTCCTTTTCTGCATGGCTTCGTGACAATATTTATGAGTGAATGTAGTTTATGTTTTTATCTACATTATATTTTGTCTCACCATATCCCAGCAATAAGGTTTTGGAAACACAGTATTGTTCTGAATAAGAAAAGAACTTTACTTCATCTCTGAAACAAATTTGCAAAATAACATATATTGAACATAACCTTGACTTGAATATATAAGCAACAATTTTTTAAAATAATGTTCTGGGAACAATATTGCCTAGAGAAAACATTTATTCTATTCACTGAGTGCTGAAAACTAAAGTTGAATGGAGCAGTGAAGGAACCAAGAGCTTGATAGCTAGAGAGAAAAAACTCCAGTGCCCTCTCCCTTGATGTCCTTTGCTTAATGATTAATCCAGGACTGGCCTCATTTTCTGGAAAGAAGTAGCCAGTAGCTTTATGTGTAGATATGGCAGTCATCCCCATTACTTTTCCTCCAACAAACCTTGCCATGTGACAGACAAAAATGTTTCTTCTCCTGTCTCTGACACATATGCAATGATAGAAGCAGGAGAATCATATCACGAGAGCAAAAATCTTTTTTTAAAAAAAAATAGTCAAATGGGGCACATCATAGCAGCAGGGGCAGAACCATATGAGTGTGATAGCAATGGTCAAAGCTTGTTTCCTAGGCAGAATATCAGCCAAATTGGGATAGTTGGCAGCTTCATGTTCTGATGGTGAAGGAGATAAAAGTCTAGATTTATTATACAATAATTGTTTGAGGCAGGCAAAATTTCTAGGAAGTTGACCTCAGGATGCTATGAGTGTTACAAAGTGATGGAGATAACTTATTAAGGAAGTTGAACATGAAACAACATGTAATTGTTGCTACACATTTCATTTATTGTTTCCTCTTGATGGCAGTAGAGAGAATGTAAATTATTTCCAATGAATAAGAGAAGAAAGAAAGGAAAATCCCAGTCCCTGACCTCTAACAATTTATCAGTGCCTCTGGAATTTCCCTTGCCAGATAAAAATTGCATGCGTCCCATCTGTTTCACTACATAGAATAGCTGATGGATGAGTTTCTCTGAAGGACTGCTAATATTTTCTTGCAATGCGCAATCACAATAAAGAATTGGGTAGGAATGGGAGAAAAGATTCTCCAGTTATTTCGAGATAAAAACTGTCAGTAAAGTCATGTATCTTCATCTGCAGAGTTTTTCTCACTCACTAGTTGCTTTTCATTGCCAGGTCATCCTATCATCTCTTTTATAATCTCAAATGAGTAACTCATTCATATAATGTGAATAACTTCTAAAACTGGGAGAGGGGGTGTGAATGATGTAATATTAAATAATATTCGGCAAATATATCTCAGATGTCATCTGCTTTGGAATGTAAACTACTTCTATTATATTTTATGAGCTTGTATCATATGTAATTACAAAACTAAAAAGCTATTGATCTTATCTCAACATTTACCATATAATTGTAATTTTTTTTGTGAAATTTCTGAAATTCTGATAGCCAAAATTTTCTAGACATCAAGAAATAACTATAGTCTAGCCAATCTTTGTCAATTTAGTAGCTTCTATATGTGTTCATTTACAAACCTTATGATTATTATCCAGTGTGTTGGATATAAAACATTCTAGTGAGACTTCCTCCCTTGAGGTCAAGAGAATAGAATTGTTTTCCAGCATATAGTTCCATGTTTGGTTTGGTTTTACTTCTTCCCTTGCAGTTGTTGATCCAGCAATGTAAAACCATCTTGTAATAGATAACAGAACCCTTCTGTTATCTCATTTTTACAAAATGTCATTAGTGGAAAATATCCTGCATTCAAGACCCATGAAGAAGAATATCGCTGAACATCCAGCTTTCTAACCAAGGGGTTTTTAACATCATATACAACATAATTCCCTTGAATGATGAGATTCAGAAATATCAGATCCATTTATATTTGATGGATGCTAACTGTCTAGTGAACCAGATACTTTATCTGTTACTTATCATGACAAACAAAATGTCCCAATGTAACCAAATAAGGAAAACAATGATTGATTTGAAAACTTAATCATAATTAGCTTAAGACCCATTGATTTAGGTGAGTCCTAAAAACATTGCTTAGGCCCATCTAGCTAGCAGTCAGCAGATGCATCAGGAAGCCAGCAAATAGATTAAGTTAGCTCTTCACCCATAGTGGTCTTATGCACTTAGTATGTATAGTTAGTGTTGCAAGAAATGTCCTTCTGGGTTCGGCTCCAAGTGGGGAAAAAGACACTGGAGACATGGAGGCTGCTTGGAAAGATGGTTTTAATGGTGGACAGGACCACATGGCTTGAGTCCTGAACAGAAAAGGTGATCACATGCTTCAATGTTGGTGGAGAAGAGAAGGGAAGGGAGAAAGAGAAGCTGAGTCCCTGGTTTTATGCCCTCTCTGCCTTTGATCTTGATCTTGTATTCTGATTGGTTGTCAGACTCCCATGGGCCCATCCAGGGGCAACTCTCTAGGCTGCATTTTGAATCCAGGTTTGGTTGAGTTCTCAGATGCTATGTGGTGAGTTGGGTAAAGGGCCAATATTATCATGCCTTAATCCCATCACTCTGGAGCTGAATGGGAGAACTCTTTATTACGTAAAGTGGACTAGCTCAGGCTTTAATGGCTCATTGACAAAGGGGGAAGACAGGCAGCTGCAGGCAGGTATTCTGTCTTTAAAACATGTTTCTTCCTTTTTACCTCCAGATAAATATTCTGCCTTTTCAATATTTCCTAGGATATTTCATTTTTTCTGGGAGAGGGCTGGGTGATAACTTCCTACATTAGATTATCCCCAGGTCTGCAAGAAACATCAGTAATCAATGTTAGTAGCCAAGACACCTTTTAGGCGTTTGTCTAATTCTAGTCATTAAAACTAGCAGTCCGCATCACTTCTTTTGGTAGCATATTCTACTAATTGTTTACATCAGGGGTAGTCAACCTTTTTTTACCTACTGCCCACTTTTGTATCTCTGTTAGTAGTAAAATTTTCTAACTGCCCACCAGTTCCACAGTAATGGTGATTTATAAAATAGGGAAGTAATTTTACTTTATAAAATTTATAAGGCAGAGTTACAGCAAACCACTACCGCCCACCATGAAAGCTGGAACGCTCACTAGTGGGCAATAGCAATAGCAATAGCAGTTAGACTTACATACCGCTTCATAGGGCTTTCAGCCTTCTCTAAAGCGGTTTACAGAGTCAGCATATTGCCCCCACAGTCTGGGTCCTCATTTCACCCACCTCGGAAAGATGGAAGGCTGAGTCAACCTTGAGCCGGTGAGATTAGAACCACTGAACTGCAGATAACAGTCAGCTGAAGTGGCCTGCAGTACTTCACCCTAACCACTGCGCCACCTCGGCTCTTATACCTTGGCAGTAGGGACCAGATTGACTACCACTGGTTTACATACTACACGAGGAAACGGTTTCTCTTACTGGTTTAATATTTATTGGTAGTTATTTTTATTAGGTAGTCTCCAGTTTTAATATTATGGGAAATGGAGAAAAACTGAATCATGAAGTCTGTTCTTTACAGACATTTAATTGCTTTGACATCTGTATTCTATCCAAGTACTTCAGTTCTGCTGAAAACGGATATGTTTTGCTGTAATTTATTTATCTAGCAAAATTATAAATAATATTATTATGGGAAATGGAGAAAAACTGCTAACGATTTACCCATTATTTATCATGCACAATTCTGTAAAACTTAATCATAGTTCTTTGTAATCAGCACTCCTTCCCCGCCAAAGTTAAATTGCCCTTGCCAAAAGTCAGTTTGGTATAGCAGTTCAAGGCATCAGGCTACAAAATGGGAGATTGTAACTTTTTAGCACTGCCTTAGGCATAGCTGGACAACATTTGGTCATTCAGTTTCTCACAGCCCAAGGAAGCAGGTAATGGTAAGCAACTTCCAAAAAATCTTGCAAGAAAACTTGAGGGACTTCTCCAGGCAATTGCCAGGAGTCAAAATTGATGCTAAAATATAAAAACGAACAAACACAAAACAGCTGTTATTGTTGCATCCTATCCTCAAATGTTCTAACCTTTGTTCATCTCTTTTTCCCTTTTCAAATCCCAGAGCCAGCATAGCCATTGCTAAGAATTTTTAAAACTAAAGCTTTATGGTAGTTATAATGCTTTCTCACGTTGCTGAATTATGCTGATTTTTATGTAGAAATATTAAAAACCTTACCAGAAAGAATATCACATTCTTTATAAGTTAATTGATGGAAATTCATGTTTGTGATTTATACACAAACAATATAGAACTTGGAACGGGAGTTGGGAATTACATACTATATGTCCAACCCATTTAGTGCAATACACAAGCTACTTCAAAGAAGCTGGTACTAAAGTCTGTTTTCAATCCAACCAGTTCACCATGCAAAACAGCATTTCAGAAAAGAGCTATCTGTGTGATCAAAAGGCAACAGCTGTGTTCTTGGATCCTGTGCATGCTGCATGGTTTTCTCTAATGTCATTTCAGTAGCATGTGATGGAATAACTAACAGACCTTGAGAAGATAGAAGAGATAGCAAGACCAAAGAAAGGAAACAAGATTCTTGAGTCCAGGGGAAAGCATGGGAAAGTCACTCCAATTTTAATTATACTAGATATAAGTGGTGCAGATAATTATTTTGGCAGGCTCCCAAGATTCTGTACACCAGTGACGTGTGGTGAGGTTTATGGCTGGTGAGGCACTGACGTCATCACAATCTTTTTATTAAAATGCCTTTGTAACACAGGGAGTTTTAATAAAAGGATCCGCGCTGTTTTGTCCCGTCCTTGCGCATTTTGAAGGAGTGGCGGGCAAGAGCGTATCGCCAAGGCACCAGTGGCCAACAACAAAAAAGAGATTTTTTGGGGGGGGGGAGCAAGGAGCTGAGGAGTTCCTTGTTGTATTTCCACAAGGGATGACAATCCCTCTGAGGGGGGGGGGAGGAGAGAGAGAGAGATGATGATGATGATGATGATGATGATGATGATGATGATGATGACAATTAAGTATCAAAAGCCTTTTGAGTTTGACAATATAATACGTTATCCAAAATTATAAATAATCTTATTTTCAGATGCATTTTTTTCCATTTCTGTTATTTTCTTTTTAAAAAATCAGACTAGCTTCCAATCTGTGCCTTCTGGCAAACTACAGTTTTCTTGGCAAGAAATCTAGCTTGCCATTGCTTTCGTCATAGATCTGAGAAAATTTCTTTCTTTCTTTTCTTTTCTTTTCTTTCTTTCTTTCTTTCTTTCTTTCTTTCTTTCTTTCTTTCTTTCTTTCTTTCTTTCTTTCTTTCTTACTTTCCTCTTCCTTTCTTTCCCCCTGATCTGTTTCCCTCTCTTTTCCCTCTTTCCCATTCTCTCCTTCCATCTCTCTTTCATTGCTCTCTCTCTCTCTCCCTCTCTCCCTCCCCCCCTCTCCTTTTCTTTTCATCTCTTCCTTGCGTGTGCAAGCAAAATACTTTTCTGGGCTGGGATCACAGTGGCGGGGACAGCGACTCCTTCCGCTGCCGCCACTGAGAAGTGAATACCTGGCTGAACTGCAGAGAAGAGCCATACTGTGCAGGAGACTTCTTAGCGCTAGACTCAGGTCAGCCAAGCCGCAGTCCCATTCCCCTCTTTCCTGAGTCAACATGAAGAAGACTGCAGCTCGCGCTGAGTCTAGCGCTAAGGATTCTCCTGCACAGCGTGGCTCTTCTCCACAGCGCAGCCAGGTAGTCACTTCTCAGTGGCGGCAGCGGAAGGAGTTGCTGTCCTCACCGCCGTGATCCTGGGGTATTTTGCTTGCACGCGCAAGAAAGAGATGAAAGAGAAAAAGGGAGAAAGAGAGAAATGAAAGAGAGCTGGAAGGAGAGAATGGGGGAGAGGGAAAAGAGAGGGAAACAAATTAGAGAGAGAAGGGGGAGAGGGAGAGAGAAATGAAAGAGAGCTGAAGGGAAAGAATGAGAAAGAGAGAAAAGAGAGGGAAACAAATCAGCGCTAAAAGCCACCCCTGTCCTCCCTCCCTTCCTCTCCACAACCTTCCCCTGAAAGTTTTTTCCCAAATAATACCAGCACCCATTTCATCTCTACCAAACACACACACACACACACACACACACACATACACACACACAATACACGCACACCAAACAAACAAAATAAAATAAAATAAAAAATGGCAGAAATGGAGAAAGAAGTGAGATCTCCAGAAAATAAAAGAAGCAGGAAGCCGGCTCATCCCGTAAAAAGGGAAATCAATGAAGATATAAAGGTAAAGGTACAGAGGGTGCTTTTTTAGAGGCTTTTTTAAACAGTTAGGCAGTCATTCATCGTGAAGCAGCAGCTCGCTAGCCTCACTTCAGCACTCGCCTTTTCCCTTTTACATTTTCTTTCTTTTCATGATGAGAGCGGTGAGGCTGTGCCTCACTTGCCTCACCTGACTGCAGGTCACTGCTGTACACTACCCTATTAGCAATAAAATATTTCCAGAAATCCAAGTGTTTCTGGAGTTTGCTCACAGGTCTTCATACATCATCATATTAGATATTATACAAACATTTAAGCTAGGAGAACATATGTAAGAAGATAACTACACAATCCTCACACCCACATTTAGAATATATATGAAGCAGAATTTAAGTTCTCAAAAGAGTTGAATTTTCTTCCATTGACATTCTAGTTACCGTTTCCTTCTTTCTTTCAGGCTGAGCTTCATAGAATCCCACTGAGCTTGCTGGGATATGTTCAGAAGTAGAGAGTCCCTATAAGGCAAAATAGGCTACCCTGTGACTGTTTCAGAAAGTTTCCATCTGTGAAAAAAATTACAATTTTGCAGGTGGCAAAAGATAGGAGCTAAAGGGTTCATGTTAAAAGTAGCATTTTAAACTTATTTATTTATTGAATTAATTTTAAAAGATTTATATACCTGTCTATATCATAATCACAACTCTGAGCAGCTAACAGGACAGTAAAAACAGTACATAATCAAATGTCAACAATCAAAGGGTGAACATCTTAGACTGTTCCCTGAGTACCGATTTTGGCTAGAATCTCTGAATATTTAGCTATTTATTATTAACAAATAGCACTCAAGAATAAAATTAAACTAATGAAAAAGTACAGTTAAGAAGACTAACTGAGGTATCATTAAAATGTAATATTAAAAACAGGTAACAACATAAAACAGAATAATGGTGTTGGAAGGAATCTTGGAGGTCTTCTAACCCCCTGCTCGAGCATACTTTATTTCAGCAGCCCAAATTGAGAAATATGAAGCTGAAAAGATGGATGAGTTCAGCAGAAGTGTTTCTCGCACTGCATCTCAGAATTTTCCTGAGAATTTACTGCAATGAAAACCATGTATAAACATACAACTGAAAACTAGCTTCCTCAGTGGACTAAAGGTGTAGTAGTGTAGTGTACATAGCGTAGTAGTCACATAGAATTAGAAAAATAAAATAAAAGTCTACCTCCATATTGCAAATCCCCCCGCAGCAACATCTTTCATTCCTGAATTCATATCTAACTATAATGACCTTTTGATCATACAAAAAGTACCTGTGATACATAAAGCTTAGAATTTGCATATGATGTGCCAATTTGCAATAATTCACTGGTACTTAAAATAGATTTTCAAAAGGGAATGCCAAGCCAGGTTTATAAATAAGTGACTAAAAATAAAACTGACTATACTATTTGCCAAGATAAAATCATGCAAATCTATGATGTAGCCATATGGTTAACCAAGGATTGAACCAATCCCAATAAAATTATACATTGCCACAATCACTTGCTTCACAGTCCTAGTGCTTTCCCAGGTTACATTTATTTGAAGAAATTCACAATGTGCTTGAATTTATTTACAAATATTGTACATTGGTTGAGCATTATGGAGGCGCAGCTCAGCAGTCTAGGACAGTGATGGCTAACCATTTTGTCATTGTGTGCTGAAAGCCCGTGCACATGTGTGCCTGCAGCCATGCATGGGCGGAAAACCCCCCGTTGTGCCCCTCTGTGCACCTACCGTATTCCTCCTCCCCTGTGTATGCATGCGTGACCCCCCATGCATGCATATGTGCCCTCCTGTTTCACTGCTCCCCACACATGTGTGCTGCACCCCCGCAACCTGTTTTGGGCCTAGTAGACTCCCTGCAGCCTCCTGGGAGCAAAAATAGGCCACGGGGGGGGGGGAGATTACAAGTACTTGGGGATTTTAGAGACCTCTGACTTAATGCATAATAAAGTCAAGGAATCAACTTCAGCCAAGTACATTAGAAGAATTCACAAGATATTAAAGTCCAAATTGAGTGGAAGAAGCATCATAAAAGAAATGAATACCTGGGCTCTACCTGTGATTCAATACTCTTCAGGAATAATTGACTGGACCCAGATGGAGTTGAACGATTTGGACAGAAAAACAAGGAAGCTTATGACAATGAATCATGCCTTGCATCCTCAAAGTGATGTTGACGGATTATATCTACGAAGAACAAAGCGTGGTCAAGAACTCCTACAAGTAAAGCAGACTGTGAAAGAAGAAAGACACAGCTTGAATGATAACATCCAGAAAAGTGAAGAACCAATGATGAAGAAAGTCAATAAAGGAAGCCTTTTGAAGACAACCAAGTTGAAAACTGAATACAAGAAAGAAGAAATTAAAAAGCGAGCTAAAAAATGGAAAAACAAAGCTATGCATAGCCAATACTTGAAAAGTATTGAAGGCAAAGCTGACCAAAAGCTAACTTGGAACTGGTTAAGATCAGGAGTACTGAGAAAAGAAACAGAAGGCTTTATTTTGTCAGCCAAGAACAAGCCATAGTCACAAATTGCATGAAGGCAAAAATTCAGCATGTTACCACCAACAGCAAATGCCGCCTCTGTAATGGGAAAGATGAGACAGTCGACCATTTGATCAGTAGGTGCAGCAAAATTTCACAAACTGACTACCTGCAACGCCATGACCGAGTTGCTAAAATCATTCACTGGAAACTGTGCCAGAAGTTTGGATTTGAGTATAGCAAAAATCACTGGGAACATCAGGTTCAGAAGGTTTTAGAGAATGAGAAAGTCAAGATCTTGTGGGATTTCAGAATTCAGACTGACAGACACTTGGCTCACAACACATTTGATATAACAATAGTTGAAAAGAAAAAAGTTTGGTTCATTGACATTGCAATACCTGGTGATACGCAAATTGAAGATGAGCAGCAAGAAAAATCACAAAGTACCGGGACTTGCAAATTGAAGTTGAAAGACTGTGGAAAAAGAAATTGTGTGTTCTCCAGGTAGAGCTCAATTCCTTGTAACTTCATGGTCTTACTGAGTACTGCATTCTAACCATTGCATCACTGGCTCTTAAACAAATAATGCCTGAATTATAAAGTCTGATCTTTACAGACATTTAAAATTGTTTTACATCTGTATTCCATCCAAGTACTTCAGTTCTGCTGAAAACTGAAATGTTTTGCTGTAATTTAAGTTTCTAGCAAAATTATCAAGAATTTCTTTTTCACTTTTAGGAAGTAGGTCTAGAAAGTAGAATGGTTGCCATTTAAAATTGTTTAACATCCAAGTTCTGTCACAATGGTTTAGTTCCTTATAAAATTAATGTGTGTTAAGATTTATGATTTGGCATTATTCGCTATTGTTGTTGGACTTCATATCTCGCCAGCCCTCAAGCTGAAACTTGCAAAATTTCAAAGAAATGGTTACTAAGAAATAATTCTGGCTAACTGGCATCAATCGTATCATGATTGATATTCAACTGGAGATGGCCAAAAACTGAATAATAAAGCTAATACCTCTATTCCTAGGAAATGTCTAAATGAACTGTTTCAAGATTAGCTCTTCTATGCCAGGGGTGTTGAACAGCAACTAGGAGTTCAGATGTTTCTTCTCTTTCATACTTATGGGTCTTTATGCAATCAATATACTTTGCATATTTGTACGTCAGCGATATGCACCAACATTTCCTTATTGTCATCATGGAAATCTTGTTTCTCCTTATTTCTAAATGAAAGTAATGTATAGTCATGACTGGCATTTAATTCTTAATTTAGTTTGTTCACTAGGGATCCCCCACCTCTAGGTTCTTCTATTTCATCTTCGTCTCTTAACTGAGGGAGCCAGTGTTGTCTGAACACATTTCTGTGTGGATAGCATGACTACATTTCAAGGTGCATACTTTTTTTTTAAAGCTTGTCAGATCAGTGTTAAATATTTATCTTTAAAACCCTTTCCTCTTCTTCTTCTTTCCCATTTTAGTTAGAATTATAAAGAGGAGGAACATTGGCCATGGGGTTGCGATGGGTCAGACACGATTTCGCAACTAACAACAACAAAGAGGAATCAGCTGTTAGCATCTGGAAGCTCATTGTATTCACAGTCCCAAATATTTATCTAATGATTTAAATTAAATAAATAGCGGAACCAGTAAATCAAAGATTCAGAACAGTTGCAGACACCCCGCTGAAAAAGCTTCAATGAAGCAATATATCTTGCTTTACTGACAGCTCTCAGTACATCACATATATAGTTGATATGCAGAATGGGTGATCTGAGGATTGAGAAGTGATCCAGCAAAAGCAATAGCACTTAGACATATATACCACTTCATAGTGCTTTTACAGCCCCCTCTAAGCACTTTACAGAGTCAGCATATTGCCCCCAACAATCTGGGTTCTCATTTTACCCATCTTGGAAGGATGGAAGGCTGAGTCAACCTGGTGAGATTTGAACTGCCAAATTGCAGGTAGCCAGCAGTCAGCAGAAGTAGCCTGCAGTACTGCACCACTATGGCTCCAGTGGTTCCCAACTGCTGTTAGTTACAAATAAAACTATCATTTCATTTCATTCATTTCATTTTATTAAGATTTATAGGCCGCCCTTTTCCCTGAGGGGACTCAGGGCGGCTTACAATCAAAGGGAAGGGGGTGCAATATCAAAGACAAACAATATGTGAACAAAAGAAAGAAAATAATAAAAACACAACTTGCATTCAACAGTCAACACTCGGGCGGGTAAATTGGGAACCTATCCCCAGACCTGATGGGAGAGCCAGGTCTTGAGGGCTGTGCGGAAGGTCTGGATGGTGGTGAGGGTACGGATCTCGACGGGGAGGTCGTTCCACAGGGTCGGAGCTGCAACAGAAAAGGCTCTCCTCCGTGTAGTCGCCAGTCGACATTGACTGGCAGATGGAGTGCGGAGGAGGCCCAGTCTGTGCGATCTAATCGGTCGGAGGGAGGTGATCGGCAGAAGGCGGTCCCTCAAGTACCCAGATCCACTACCATGGAGTGCTTTAAAGGTGGTCATCAATACCCTGAAGCGCACCCGGAGATCGACAGGTAGCCAGTGCAGCTCGCGGAGGATGGGTGTAACGTGGGCGAACCGCGGTGCGCCCACTATCACTTGCGCGGCTGCATTCTGGACTAACTGCAGTCGCCGGATGCACTTTAAGGGCAACCCCATGTAGAGCCCATTGCAGTATTCCAGCCTAGAGATCACAAGGGCTCGAGTGACTGTTGCGAGGGCCTCCCGGTTTAGGTAGGGCCGCAACTGACGGACCAGGCGAACCTGGGCAAATGCCCCCCTGGTCACAGCTGACAACTGGTGGTCAAAAGTCAGCTGTGGATCAAGTTCTAATGTATTGTGACACCTACCAGTTCAGTAAGGTGGGACAAACAATTAAAACATCAATGTGTACAAAAGTCATGCATATCTTTTCTCAGGCAATGGATAAATCAGTTGTTGGATGTGGCTTCCTTCTTGTTTGCGATAAAGTGTTTACACTAGTGTAGGCTGGCTGTATCAGGTAATTTGTCAAGCCCAGATGAGAAATCAAGCTAATCCATGAAGAATCAACAGTTCTGTAGCTTATTCCCAAAACCTGGTGAGGAAGCCTGATAGATGACTTTACATGTGAAAGCAGAAATGCCGTTTTAGAGTATTGTATATCTCCCCACTACAGATTCCCTGCCAGCAATCAAAACAAGCCTTTTGATACCTTCTGTGGTTTGATTTATCAATCTTTACCAGATACTGAACCCCTATCCCAATCTCCAATTTGGAGAGTTACTTTTGAAGCAACTCTGGGTGATGCAAATCATAAAATTATTTGTTATAGTAATGGCTATTCTATTTCAGGAACATTTTTTTTATTGGTATGAAGTAACTAATAGCTGTGTCCTACTTTTCCTCGCTACAATTTTTTTAAAAGGTGGGAGAGGATTAAGGAGACTGCCTTAAACCTCAAGGAAAAGAGTGTGCTCAATAAATAATGGGTTTATCCAGCTCCCGTGGGTCAATTGAATGTGCCACCATCTACATCATGTGGGCCGGATCCAGCCTAAAGGGTGCTTAGATCTAGCCCTTAGGGCTACCCTGGAAACAGTGAAGGACCAGTCCACTTCTGCCAACGAGAATGGGCTTCCAAGCTCTATTTCCAGTTGCAAAGGCCTCTTGCAACTTTCTGCCAGTGAAAACAGAGCTTGGGAGGGCTATCCTGTTTCTTCCTTGGGGAAGAAGAAGAAAACATTTCGCTTCTCACCCAAGAAGATTCATCATTTCTGATGGTGGGCGTATGGAAGAATAGGTACTGGCAGTTGAGACCAAAAAACAAACATACATTCATGTACACTTTAAATCAGTGGTGGGATTCCAATTGTTAGATTGGGTAATGGAAAGGCATACTCAGGCTAAAGGCAACAACAGCTCTTTATTGTAACAGAACAAGTATGTACAATCCAGCAAAGGTTCAATCTGACAGCAGCCCTTTTATAGGGAGCTGTCAGATCCTTCAACCAATGAGATTGAATCTCTGTTCCTGCCGGAACAGAGGACCTTGGTGGAAACCATTATAACAGTTGCTAGTATCTAACACCCCTCCCTTCTTAGATGGAATCATCTGACTGGTAATGTAGTCACGCAGGTAGGCGAACTTTTTGGTAGCTCTGCCAGACCTGCGCAGTTCAGTTCTTCGGACAACTCGGATGGACCTGTTGGCTCTGCAGCTTCGCTCCTGGAATCTTTCACAGGCTGTGGCTGGAGCTTCTAGAGCAAATTCGCTCGGAGCTCACTGCGGGCCTGCAACACAAGTAGATGAGTATCCGGTGTTTTCGGGTTTGAGTTGGGTGTGGAAGGAGTGCTCCTTTTGGGTAGGGCTTTGGCTAACTCATGCAGGAGTTACCTCTGTCTGCCTAAGAGTAGAGTTGGAGAGGCGGCCACATTGGTCAGTGTCCCTTCTCTAATTCTGACCGTCCTCGAGCCCTATGAGATAAGAGCAGGGCCTGGTGATGCCTATCACTGTGACAGGAATCCACAGAGTCCCCCCGGCATAGTTGTGGGCATAAACTGAATCCCCTATGCTAAAATTCTGAATTTTGCTTGTGGAGCCTGGGGTGGAGCCTGAAGTGCAGTTCCTTGGACAAAAAAGATTAACCAATTTTTGCTGCAGATAGTGAAATGAACTATGATAATCAAGGTCGCTGAGTTTAGACTCACTTGCTTTTTGGTGTGAGAGGCTATATATTTCAAAATGTAATAAGCGAATTCCCCTTCCCCTTAAATTGATATAATAGATTTCACAACAAGCCAATTTTTTAAAGGAACCTTAAAGAGTATATTTGGGAATTAGAATGTTTATTTATTTTGATAAGATGACGTATATATGTTATGTAAGTTCCCCGTTGGGAGAGCAAATACGTTCAGAGAAGTGTTGTGAGAGTTGTGTTGGAGAACACACAAACCAGCATACAGAGACACTGCAGTTTAAATAGACTTTTACTTTCGTGGAAATAGAGGTATCAGAGTCCATCAAAGAGTCCAAGTCATACACAGATAAGATAGTCAGTCATCAATGTCTTCCGGTTAAGGGATAACCCAAATAACATAGTCCAGTATCATATAATCAGTTCAGAACTCAAAATTTACTAGCAGTTGCAAAACTTACAATAGCTCACGGCACTCAGATCAAATCAGCCCAGCATCTAACAAACAGAGAGCTAACAGTCATTCTGGCTCCTTCTTATGGCCGATTGAGGAAAACAGCAACCAATCACATTTTACAATATGATTTAAAGAAACTGATATAGCATTGTTACATGATTTATATATTACCACCCCAACCATTAGAATTATATTCCTAACATTCTCCCCTTTGGGTAGGACAATATATAAATCTTACAATCTGTTATCTTCAGACATACAATACTCCAGTGAAACTAATTTACTATTCACACTTTGCCATACATTCAGATATCTTATATCAGTGTGTTTTGACCTAGTTTTTACAGCAAGATTGGATGCCATCTGTATTGCTGCTTGATTGTCTTCATAAACAACAATAGGCTCTTGTATGTCAATCCCCATATCAAGTAGGAGTTGTTTATAACAAATCAAATCTGTACATAATAATGACAGACATGAGAACTCAGCCTCCATAGTCGATAGACTTAAATGCTTTTGTCTAATAAACCACCATCCAACCACCATCCATTTCCCAGGAATACAACAAACCCTGATGTTGATTTCCGTGTAGACACATCTGTAGCAAAACTTGCATCAGCATAATGCAGTCAAGCTCAGATCATCTTTAGGGTCTAAATATAAGGAATATTGCATCGTTTGCTTAAGATATCTTAATATCCTCTTAGCAGCTTGCCAGTGCCTTTCAGTAGGTTCAGCATTAAACCTGGCTAATTGATTTACACTATATGCAATGTCGGGTCTTGGCCAATTACTCAGATACAATAAACTACCAATTAATGATTGATAAATACTTTTATCAAACATAGGGCTTTTTACATCATCATGGCTAAATTCCAATCCCGTTGGAGTTTTAACTGGTTTACATAGTTCCATCCTGAACATTCTGAGTAGCTGGTTAATCTTCTCAATTTGTGAGGTTTTTATCCTCCCCTAGTTTTATCTATTTGTAAGCCAAGATATTGCCTAATCTCACCAACATGTTTTATACAGAACTGAGTCCTTAACAGTGTTATAATCATTATAGCTTCTTGCTCAGTTTTAGTGATTAATGCTATATCATCAGTGAACAATAGCAACAATGAAATCACACCATTACTTTCTTTCTTAAACAAACATGGATTAGCCATGCCAGCTTTGAAACCTATCTTTGCTAATTCCTTCACTATGCATTGATTCTATTCATAGCCTGATTGCTTTAAGCTATAAAGACTCTTTTTTAACTTCCAGCAATCAGTGTTATTACTGGTGTTTAACCCTAAAGGCTTCTTTAAATATATAGTATGTTGCAACGGTGCATGGAGATATGCTGTCACATCATCTAAATAATTCACTACATATCCATGCTTAGCTGCCCAAACTAATGATGCACGTAATGTTGTAGCCTTTAGACTAGGTGCAAATACCTCATCATAGTTATAGGTTGACTGATCAAACCCTTGTGCTACCAATCTGGCTTTATGAATAACAGTCCCATCTACACTTATTTTAATCTTGTAGATCCATTTACATCACGTGGCATGTTTACCTGGGGGTAACCTTACATTTTCATACACCTCTAACTTTTGTAAGGATTTCAGTTCCTTTTCCATTGCTGTTTTCCAAACTATCTGCTCCTCCTTAGGATACATGGTTAATTCATTATAAGTAGCAGGAACATTATCTACTTGACATGCTATAGTAGCTTGATATCTGTCAGGTGGTTGTATTACACGGGTTGAATGTCTAGGCAACTCAGGGCTCACCAGTTTCCTGTTTCACCTGCTCCTGTAGTTCTAGTTCCTCCTGTACCTGTATTTCCTCTTTAATTGCTGGTTTTGCTATTTCATCACTAGGGACTATCTGGGTGTCGATAATTACATCATCAATTGGTTCTAATTTATTCCACCCCACATGTTCTATAAACTTAGCACTAGTGCTACAGTAAACCTTAGTTGTGCCTTTCTCCCAAAATCTAAATGATCTACGATTGGCCTCATAACCTACAAAAAATAACTGTTGAGTTCTTTGTTGTCCTTTCAGTCTCCCTTGTGATGGTATATGCACCCATGCTGGGGCTCCGAATGTATGTAGGTAACTTAAATTTGGGTTTCTGCCATGTCACCTAGTGAATGGCAATTCACCGGTGGTTGTATTCACCACATTATTTAAAACATGGTTACTTACTACATATCATAGCTTCACCCCACAGTGTTTTCGGCAAACCTGAATCAGCTATCATAGTTCGAGCCATGGCTTGTAATGTTTGCCCCCTTTGTTCTACAAACAAGTTTTGTTGTGGCCTATAAGGAGAAGAACGTTTGTGCTCAATTCCATCTGTTCTTAACATTGTTTGGAATTTATAATTGGTAAACTCTGTCCCATTATCAATAACTACAGTAATAACCTTGGCTTTCATTTTTCTTTCTGCAAACCTCAGCCAATTAAAGAAATGCTGAAACGTTTCTGTTTTGTTTTTCATTAAGTAACAGAAACCAATGTTCCCTCTAAGCTGCGCGCCTGCACGGCCACGCATATAACATGAAAACACCACGCAGTGATTTTCAATGTCACGCTTCCCGTTAGATGAGAGGCCACTCTCCGCTCCCAGCACTAACTTTCCCACTCCTGGGTGTTTTTGCATAACAGCTGGAATCCCTGCTGATTCTGCTCCAAGCTGCAGAGCACCCAGGCTGATTTCTGTCACAGAAGTTAAACCTCTCCACTCTCGGGGCGGAGGCAGAGAAAGTTTTGGTCTGTGGTTGGTTGCACAGCTGGACTTAGGCGGTGGGGGAGAGAAAGTGGGCGTCTGCCGCCCTCTCTTGCTCATGCTTGCCAGTTCCCAGAACAATCTAGAGCCAGCGGGGAATGAGTGACAGCTGTTGGCTGCCATTCGGATGGGATTGCGCCCAACCCCTCCTGGTAGAGGCTTCACTTGACTGAAGTGTGGAAGCTCATTAACCGGCCACTTTGGAGGGTTCTGGCTGGCTTTCAGCACACAGTGGTATGGGGCACCAGGCAGAGAAGGCACCTCTTTCCTTGTTCCTCTTAGTGTTGGTGAGTGAATCTTGGAGAAGGAGGAGGAAAAGTGGCTGCCGAAAGGGATAATGCCGGTATGCATTGAGATAGGAGGGAGAGATTTTAGTGGGTGTGAGATCATGCTTTTTGCAAGACAGAGAGTAACAGTCTGGAGCCCTCAATAAACAAATAAACAATAAATACCCCTGCCCCCTCCCTTCTTAGCAATGAATTAAAAACATTTATCTTGAGTTTTCACATTTCAGTAAAACGGTAAAAAACAGTTATTTGCAACGGCTCCTTTAAGAGGCTAGTGCATGTAATTATTGTGAACTTTCCAGTTGAAAGCTTTTTAGGAGAGGGGGAGGGAATGTTATCTTTTTTGTTCCTGCTGTGTTTGTGTCTCCCCCAATATGGAATACTCAGTTTTTGTGCACAACATGAAAAATACTAATTACTATCAATTACTTTAATATCTTTAAAAAGCATAATCACTTACTGTATTTATTTGCCAACTGCAAATAGTTGCAAGATGTACTGAGTGTCAAGACAAATATTGAAATTAGAAGATACAAGCAACAATAATAGCTTTAGAATAATTGGTCATCCTCTGCTGAAGCTAGCAGATATAAATATGAACTATTATTCCTAAATACTAGGAAAATGTCCGTTCATGAAAAATTACTTTTTCAATCAACTCTGCCTGGCATTAGTTGGGGGAACAGAAATATTAGTAGGCCAATTCTAAAAGAGAGCACCAAAAAGAATTTAAAAGATTTTTAAGAGAGCTGAGTTTTTCATTTATATTATATGTATGAACAGAATTAACACAAATTACAGATACCAATCAAAAATAAAGAAAAAATGATGAAATAATGCTCATTTTTAAAAACGCAATGAAAATAAAAGCAATATCTAAGAAGGTGGCATACTGGTTGTGATTTGATCTCTTTGGGGAATCCAGGGGATCCCCTATACTTTTAATACTGTAGACTTGCAGTATTATAAGTGATACCGATATTATATAACACTTTAATTAAGCTGGTCCCTTGAATAAACATAACTTTGAGTTTCAAATAAAACTGATTTCGTTGTTATCTTGGGTGACATCTGTGAAAAAAATTCAGGTGCTGAGGCATGAAAATGTGCCGCTCAAACACTACTTTTTTCCGCTGAAAAAAAATTAGAGGGAACATTGACAGAAACTGTATCGGGAATAATGATCCATGATACTCAAAACATAACAGGCACCTCCCAAACTGGGTTTCTTAGGTCCTATTATATCAGCAAAAACAACTTCCAGAGGTTCCTTTGTTTTAAAACCATTCAGTCTGTTTGCTGGAGTAACTTTGCTCTTCTGATTGCAAACATTTTAAAATATTTACTGCATGGTTTTAGTTTTACTCCCTCTGCCAACTTAACAGTTTGTTGCAGTGTCTTGAAATTAATGTGCCCCCTGTATCTATGCAGTAAATGTATGCATTCGTCATGGGGTTTAACATTATGATAAGCTGTGCTAGCCATCTGGCCATCCGGTATAACATACAAACTGTTTCTTAAAGTAGCAGTAACCCTGTTGCCCTCCTTTTCAACGATATAGATTTCTCCCCTAAAGGTTACCACATAGCCAATGTTAACCAGAGCCCTAACTGATAGTAAGTTGAATTTCAGGTTAGGTACATATAACATTGGTAACTTCTCATTTAGGAATGAACAACATGCATTACCTTCACCAGATACCCTCAGTTTCCATCCATTTGCCAAAAATACATGTTCCTTGCTCGTGGTCATTTTTACAACCTTTTTTCTATTTCTAGCAATGCACTGTGATGCTCCACTATCAACAACCCACAAATCATGGTTTACTGGTGCATTGCTAGACATAGCCAAAGTAGACATAGCTAAGTTGACATTAGCATTTTTCTAGTTCTTCCAGCATTCTGTCATTTTGCCTTTTTACAGAACCTAGCTATATGTCCCCTAGCCCCACAAGAAAAACATTTCTGAACAATATAGGCAGTAGAATGTGACTCCTCATGTTGTGGTGGTTTCTCTCTCAGTTGTTCCCTTTCCATCTTTCTTCTTGACTCTTCCAACAGTCATGCAGTAATGTCAGTCAATGTTAATTCATTTCGAGTTAGGACTTCAAGAGATGATATAAAAACATCCTAACTCTCATCCAGTGAGAAGAGTATGATATAAACTTGATGTAACTCAGAAAAAATTAATTCTTTTTCATGTAGCTCCTGAAAAACCCCTTTCATAAAGGTTAAATGAGCTAACATATCTCCACCTCTCAGCAGATGTGCCCTAAACAGTTTGTGTGTGAGATGTATGTGTGCACCTATAGTGTCATGTACATAAATTCTCTTAAAATTCTCCCAACATCTTGCAGCAGAATTTTCTCCACAAATATGAACTAATTGTTGGTCATTCAGTGTTAGACCAATTATACACAAGAACCGTTTGTTGTGTTACTGAAAATCTGCTATCTTCTTGGCATCATCATCATTATCTGGATTCCAAGCAGTTACATCCGGTGGATTCTGGACAGCATCCCATAAACCATCCCTATGCAGGAGTAGACTGCATTTTATCAACCAGGAAACATAGTTTGTTCCATCCAACCGGGTTATCATCGATAGGCTTGTTAATGGATCGCTCGCCATCTTCTCCAGGATAGTAACAATCACTAAATAAACAGCTGTCTGTATGCAGTATTGCGTATCAACACCAACTCTCCTTTAGCTATGTCTGGTATACTCTGGGCCCATAACTAGTGTTAGGTAAGCTCCCCGTTGGGAGAGCGAGTACGTTTAGAGAAGCGTTGTGAGAGTTTTGTTGGAGAACACACAAACCAGCATACAGAGACACTGCAGTTTAAATAGACTTTTACTTTCGTGGAAATAGAGGTATCAGAGTCCATCAAACAGTCAAAGTCATACACGGATAAGACAGTCAGTCATCAATGTCTTTCAGTTAAGGGATAATTCAAATAACATAGTCCAGTATCATATAATCAGTTCAGAACTCAAAGTTTGCTAGCAGTTGCAAAACTTACAATGGCTCACGGCACTCAGATCAGATCAGCCCAGCATCTAACGAATAGAAAGCTAATAGTCATTCTGGCTCCCTCCGAGGTGGCGCGGTGGTTAAATGCAGCACTGCAGGCTACTTCAGCTGACTGCTAGATCAGCAGTTGAGCGGTTCAAATCTCACCGGCTCAGGGTTGACTCAGCCTTCCATCCTTCCGAGGTGGGTAAAATGAGGACCCGGATTGTTGTTGGGGGCGATATGCTGACTCTGTAAACCGCTTAGAGTGGGCTGAAAGCCCTATGAAGCGGTATATAAGTCTACTGCTATTATGGCTAATTGAGGAAAACAGCAACCAATCACATTTTACAGTATGATTTAAAGAAACAGGTATAGCATTGTTACATGATTTATATATTGCCAAACCAACTGTTAGATTATATTCCTAACAATATATTTGGTATTTAAATACCACAACTAATCCTACTAGCCTTGATTATTTTTCTTATTTAAAAGACTTCATAACAGGCTGGGAATTCAATTTTTCTAGTAGGAATTTGCAGTGGGACAAATTAGATGTGATGGCAATTTCATGAACATGCCTTGGACACTTTTCTTTTTCATGAAATCATAGCTCCAGCAGAACCTCAGCTTTGGTAAAAATGGAATTCTTCCTCCCATCTAGATTGCATGAGGAATGTGCTAATTGCCCAGGGCTGAGGATAGTTTTCACTTCCTTCTTGAGGTTGACTAATATTAACCTCAGGAAGGATGTGGGCAAACTCTCTTCACCTCCTGGACAAAAAAGGCCAGGTTCTTGTGGAGGCAAACGTGCTGCTGGTGCAGCTGGAGCATGTTTACAGTAGTGCCTCCTGGTTTTATTTTATTTTATCAATTTTTAGTACGGCCATTGTATCCTTTTTTATTTAATTAACATTTTTCGTGGTGATAATAGCATAGGCCATAACACAGACAAAAGTTTTTGTTGCTGCTGAAGATTAAAAAGGCATGGGGAAAAGAAAGAAACACCATGGCACCAGTCTGGGATCCCTCCCTCTGGTGAAATCAGCAAAACAACCAAGAATTGAGGAGCACTTTGTTGGCAAGTGATGTGTAATTAAAACTAACCTCCCGCCCCCATTCCCAACAATCTGGAGATATTAGAATCGGACCTGCAAAAAGATTTCGCAAAACAGCAGTTACTAGACGTTCCCGATCTGGCAGGAGGGGAACAAACTGAAAGCCAGCTCTTCTCACAAACAACTAGTCCAATTACATCCTGTATGGAGTCTGAGTCAAAGGCTAAAAAGGCAAAGAACAACCAGATAATTCAGAGGAGGGTTTACCTTGGGAAAATTCAACAGAGTTTATGGCAAAGTAATGCTTTCTCACAGCGCAAACGGTGGTTTCAATATTCGAACAACTAATTGCCATCCCATTTACAACAATCACATCGCTCACAACAAACCCAATGAATTGCTTTTAGAATTCATATGAACGGACTTAATTATGGACATTGGAATATCAGAAGTGCAATACTAAATTCCCTAAGCCAGCTTCTTCACTGCCACAGGGGGCTGATTGATCTCCATGCTGTGGAGTGGTTCCAAATTGGAAATGGATTTTCCTGATTTTCAAACAGCCCACCATACCACAGATGCTATTCAAGATGTAGGCACATTTAGCTTCCTTTCAAATCTTTCCCATCAGATTTTTTTGGTTAGGAGGGTTACTCCATTAATTGTTAACATGAGAGCTCCCAAGGTAGCTGCCTCTTCCCCCATTTTCAACCTTGGGAAAGGGAGAGAAAGACAGTGGGAGTCAACCAGTCTTGTCTGGTGAAGAGATACTTAATAGCACAGAAACTGCTCTCATTAATGCTTTTGGCTCTCTCCCAAGGAAAGAACAAGACAATATATTATTCAAGTTAGAAAATTTAAAGAAATCCTTATTGGTCACCGCTGGTTGGTTCGCTCTGGCTACCTCCATCCATCTGTGCCTGGCAGCTGCAGCGACCTCATCAAGACAAAGTGGGAGCAAGGGAGGTGAAGGGCCCTTGGTGCCCTGCCTGATCCTCCTTCGCTTGCTCACTATTTTGCCTGCATGGGGCGCCTCGGTGGAAGCCCTTTGCTGGTGGCCAGACCTCACCTCCCCAGGGTGACAGGCGGTAGTTTGCACAGAGCAGCCAGTGCCTAGGAGGTAAGATCCCACCGCCATCCTCATCCCTGCACCCATGCTTGCAGATGGCCGTGCAGCCCTGCGCTATAAGCAAGCCAGGGATCCTTGCAAGGCTGCTGAATCCTAAGGGAGATGCGAATGGGACCAAAATTTGAAAAACAGGTGAAATTCTTTCTGGAGACCAGAAGCAAACACACACACACACACACACACACACACACACACACACACACACAAACACACAGCAAAAGTGTCTGGTTTTGAATATAATCCTCCTTAGTGCTTGGGGAAAAAATAGAGGAACATTTGGATATATTTTAACATTTTAAATTAACTTATATTTAACATTTTAAATTAACGGGAAGAAAATTGCTAAAATCACTTTTAGCTGTGTTCTGCATTAAGGATTCATGCAGTAGCATTTCTTGTTGAATTAGCAGAGTAATATTTATAACAGCCAACTAAGATAGTTTTATCTGTCTTATAATGTCCGTGGGTAGAGGACTTAGGCATAAGTGCAATGTTTGCCTGTGATTATATAATAAATTCACAGCTTATACATTTGAATTAGATGTTTTTCAATTCATGTTTAACCTATACTTGATATACTTGTATTCAATACGTAAAGTGTTTATTATGTCAATGGAAGAGATAGGAAACTGCATTAGTGATATATATATATGTCAATGCATTGATTTGTACTAAAACTGTTTAGCTTAAAGAAGTTATAAGGAATCACAAATATGAGCAAGCCGGTTTTAGAGAAGGAAGATCTACGGTGGATCATATCTTGGTACTCCACTATGTAGTACAAAAATACACGTATTTAAAAAATGCTCTCTTTCGGGGCCTTCCTTGATTTTAAGCAGGACTTTGATTCAATATCCAATACCCTATGGGAGAAATTAAAATGCATCACTATCGATAAATGCCTCCTCTTCCTCATACAAAAATTGTATGCCAATTCCATCTTGAAACTGAGGTGCAATCCCCAAGGGAGTTTAACCACCCTTCCGGCTTTCGGCAAAGCAATTAAAACCTGGCTGTTCCGGCAAGCCTGGGGCTGTTTAAATTTTGCAGCCCCATCCAAGGGTATGACTGTTGTTGTTTTTTAAATGTGTTTGTCTTTTTATTTTTATTTCTGTACCCCCTTCCCTTTCTGATTGTTAGCCGCCCTGAGTCTCTCGGGAATAGGGCGGCATACAAACTGAATGAATGAATCAATCACTCAATCAATCAACTGCCCCAGTAAGGGTAGAAAAAGGGGTACGGCAAGGTTGTATCCTGTCCCCCTCCCTCTTTAACTTCTATATCAATCTCCTGGTCGATCTCTTACAGAACCCTGAGTGGTCCTTAACTTTGATAAATCAAAAAATTTAGTTTTTGCTAAAAGACCTAGCCAATACTCCTGGAAAGTAGAAGGACATAGTTTGGAACAGGTTAGAACATTTAGATACCTTGGGGTGGTCTTCCACTCTCAAGGGACATGGAAGGCGCACCTGGATCGTACATTGCAAGCAGCCAATAGGTCCTCAAACGCAATTAAACACTTCTTTTACACAGGCGAAGGGCAGTTAGTACCTGCTGCCTTAAAACTGTTCAAGGCCAAAATATTCGCACAAATTCTATATGGGGCACAAACAGGAATCCTTGCAAAGAAAGACTTGATAGAAACCATACAAACCAAATTCCTGTGAGTCACCTTAGCTGCACCCAAAGGAACTCCAAATGCCCAGTTAAGAATTGAGACAGACATGCCTCAAATTCAGATAAGAGCCTGGAAGATGATGATCATTCATTGGCTTAAAGTGCATTTCTTTCCAGAGGGACTGTCCCCACTAGTGTTGACCGACAACTTCCCCTCCCCCTGGAAACAGGCAATTGGTCACAAGCTGGGCTCTTATGAGCTCTCACTGGTATTCTTAATGTCTCTAGGCTTTGACCAAGCAAAGCAAGTAGTAATCAATAGAATGAAGGACATGGAGTTCCAAGAAGAACTCCTATTGTGGAGAGGCATTACTGTGCCTCTCTACTATAGGGACAGAATGAAACAGGGGTGTGGGAATCAGCAAGATATCTAAATGACCTGATCTTCCCAAAACAAAGAATAGCTTTCTTCAAAGCCAGATTTAACATTCTTCCTTCAGCACTCCTCCGGGGCAGGTATAAGAGAACACCAATAGCAGAACGGGTTTGTATATGTGGTAAAGGAGAAGTTGAAGATATCTCACATGTTCTATTACACTGTGAGCTATACAGAGTTTGTAGGTCTGCACGTATTATCCCCTTATTAGAGAGATTGCCAGGAAGGGCAGACAATTTTTATGTATGTTTTCTCCTCCAGGATACAAACCCCGCTACCACGTATGCAGTGGCAAAATTATGTGTTGCTGCAATGTCCACAAGAAAAAAAATGATTACAGAAATATGGTTGTCATTTTGTACCATTGGACAAATCTTCAACAATTTCTGGACCATTGTATTTACTTCCATTATTGGCTTAAAAAGCCACTTATTGGCTTTTCACCCACGTAAACCAGGGAGTGACCCAAGCAATTTTAGAACATGTATGTTATTATTCACTTTTATGTCAATACTTTTAAAATATATTTTAATGTCAGTACTTTTTAATATATTGTAAAAAAAAAATGTGTATTGCCGTTTTTTGACCATAATAAAGATTTATACTTATACTATACTTATACACATGTTTTTGAAGTGCAGTTCCTTGGACAAGAAAGATTAACCAATTTTTGCTGCAGATGTTGAAATGATCTATGATAATCAAGGTCGCTGAGTTTAGACTTGCTTGCTTTTTGGTGTGAAAGGCCATTTCAAAATGTAATAAGCGAATTCCCCTTGCAACTAAATTGATTTTAATAGACTTCACAACAAGCCAACTTTTTAAAGGAACCTTAAAGAGTATATTTGAGAAATATCTTTTATAATGTTTATTTATTTTGATAAGATGACATATATATTTGGTATTTAAATAACTAGTCCTACTAGCCTTGGTTATTTTTCTTATTTAAAAGACTTTATAACAGGCTGGGAATTCAATTTTTCTAGTAGGAATTTGCAGTGGGGCAAATTAGATGTGGTGGCAATTTCACAAACATGCCTTGGACGCTTTTCTTTTTCATGAAATCATAGTTCCAGCAGAACCTCAGCTTTGATAAAAAATGGAATTCTTCCTCCCATCTAGATTGCATGAGGAATGTGCTAATTGCTCAGGGCTGAGGAGAGTTTTCACTTCCTTCTTGAGGTTAACATTATGACTAATATTAACCTCAGAAAGGAAGTGGGAAAACTCTCCTCACTTCCTGGACAAACAAGGTCAGAATTTTAAACAAATAATTTAAAATTCTTAGAATTAAAGTAATTCTAAGCATTAAGGCCTCCCTCTTTCAGGATACCATTGCAGGCTGGTTTTCCTATAATCACTGCTGGGTAAAGAAGAAATAAGCAGGCAAGGCCATTCTTCTGATGATCTTCAGTCTTGGTCCTGGAATTTATGTCGTAATACCTAAAAAACTATTAGTAGGAAAAGTAGTACCAGAAAAATACAATAACTATTACTTTTCTACATAACAAAAATAAATGGAAGTGCTCTGACCTTATGAAAAAGCACATTGTATCCAAGCATCCTTGATCAGAACAGCATTAAATAGTCCAAGCAATACTTGATAAATAAATCCCCGCAAATTCTCTTTTGGTGGGTCATCTTTTTCTAATAAAAGCTCATTTCCCCGCTTTGTGAGCATTGCCTTGGCTTGAATTACTGAGCACTTACAATAAATCATGGCCCCTGGACAGGTGTTCAAAATCCTGCAAATACAACTTTTCTTTGTAATAGCCTAATGTAATATCCTAGAATGTTTTAAACTGCAACATCCTCTCTTGACAATGGAGTCTGGACTCATATGGCAAAAGACAAGTACCTAGCTGAATTATAGACCACTCGTGAGAATAATTTATCTTCAAAGGCTTATATGGAAGAGTACTGAAGATAATCTTAAACTGTTTTCCTCCCCACAAACATTTATTTACTTCAATTTATATAGCTGCCCATCTCACTTATGTGTTACTGGATGGCCTTACAATTATATTCTCAATTATAAATTGAGATTATAATACTATTTTTAGTTTTATTGGAGTCTTTAATGATTTGTTTAATTACAAAAACTCCACATAGAGAAAGAAAAGAACTCTTCTGAAGGCAGCAATTTTTTTTTCCATTATGGAGGCAGTTTAGGGTTAATTTTCAAATGGAAAATGGCATGAGGAGGAATTGTTAAGAAGTCTCTCCATTTCTCCTTTAGGTTGCCCTTCTTCTTCTTCTTCCAAGTAGGGCAATGATGCTAGGTGCCTTATAGGAGAAGGAAATATCCAAAAAGCAACCTGGGACTGAATGAAATATATAGTGTGAAAAAGAAAATGATGGCGTGATCAGTTTCCAAATACAGAGCAGAAATCTTGAAAACACTTGTTTTGAAAGAAAAAAAACTCATTGGCCAGCTGAAAATAATTTGCTGAATCACCTTTTATCTTCCTGTCTTGTCATCAGCTTAGGTTGACAAGCTCAGCGCCTTGAAGCTTTTCTACACCACATGCGTCATAAGCATTACTCTGCAGAGCGTTTCTTGTGATGTTCTGTGCAATCATTGCCTTGTGGGGCATCATTTCCTGTGCTTTAGCAGCACACGCGATAAACCAGGGGGAAGGTTATGCACACGTTTTATTACTTATTTACTTGCTTCTGTGGAGAAGAACCATAGCTGCTCTTCAAATTAGAAACAACAATGGATACCATTTAATATATAAAGTATATACAAAATCATACAAAACCATGAAATCATCAATATGTACATAGCAGCAACAGGCCTCAGTTAAATAGAACCATTAGCACTGCCTTTTCTAAAACGAGCAAAACAATAGTTCGGGCACACCTCTTTTGGGTTGATGTAGCTAAATTTCAGCAGAAAAGAATATCTTTTGTTCTCCACACCCACTTGCTGCAGTTGATGATGGTGGGGAGAGAGAACAGGTTCTTTGTGGAAGGGCCAGTTTCCCCAGACATGTTGGGAATATGTTTCTTGGCTATGTTCGATGGGAATTTGAGGAACTTGACTTTCAACACTAGGAGGGCAACAGGTTTAAACCCAAAGAGGCATGGGTGTATAGGATCTAAACTTCAATACATCTGATGGGCACCATGCTAAGAGAGGTCTTTTTGGTATTCCTATAGTTAATATAACAACAACCCCCAAAAAGGGGGTTGCTAAGATTTATAACAGTTAAAAATTCCATGGTAAGGTTTTTTTCAATTAACTTGTATTTCAGTGGGTTTTTACCAAAGCAAAAACAATACAGATGTTAAGAAAAAAGAACAGAAAAGCAAAAAAAGATAAGTAAATAAGAAAAAAAGAAAAAAGAAAAGAAAGGGAAAAGTGTTAAAAGATATAAAGACATCGCTTCTATCTTCTTTACAGTAGTTATAAATAGATTTATATTTTATCCTTTCTCAAAAGTTACATTAGGACTTCCTATTCTATCCTTTCTGATAATCAAACCCATAAATCACAACTTCATTTTTTTACCATTTTCAGCAAAAATCCCATATAGACTTTTCATCCATTGGCAAATGTAGTTGTCTTTTCTTTAAACAAGAAAGCTGTTTTTTGCAAATTTCTGCAAATGTTCCTCTTCACGAATCATTCCTGCATTATAGGTATTTCAGAGTCTTTGGGCATATAATAATCTTGCTAAAAAAAATCCATGGTAAGCTTTAACTTCCATTTAAACAACCAACAGCTGGTCTAAGTTATAATAAAGCAAGAATATGCAGTGGCAGTTATTTTTTTAAATAATTGTAACAAAACTAAATGATATCAATATCAATATTTTGTTAAAACAAAATGAGAATTCAAAGTGAAATAAAGTTGTCAAGAAAAAAATTATTTTAGTAAATGCTCTTTGGAAAATTTATTTTTATTTACATTTTTAATTTAAACTTGAAACAGACTATAATTAACATTTCTCTTAAAAATCATCTATAAAAATGTAAATAACAATATAACTATTATTTTAAAATTAAACTATATACTTTCAGATATATTAATAAGAATATAGCAAATAAGGAAAAACTACATGTCTCATCCAAAACAATGAGAAATATCTTACAATGATTTTTACAAAATCAAGATAACAAAGCAAAACTTAATAAACTGAACCTAGATGGATTATAAAAAGTTCTGCTTCAGCAGCTTTCAGAAGGTGTTAGAAGGAATAGCCCTGAATTCTCAGTGGAAGGAATTCCATAAGGCCCCAGCCGAGTAACAGGGGCTCCTGGCTTCCATTCCCCTCACTTCACAAAAGTGGGAAATGATTACAGGGAAGAATATCCTGAATAGATAAATTCAGATAGGAGGACACAGTCTTGAATTTCCAGATATGTCAATTATAAAATAAATGAGTTGGGTAGCCTTGGGAAATTCTCTCTCTCTCTCTCTCTCTCCCTCTCCCTCTCCCTCTCCCTCTCTCTCTCTCTCTCTCTCTCTCTCTCTCTCTCTCTCTCTCTCTGTGTGTGTGTGTGTGTTTGTGTGTGTGTGTGTTTGTGTGTGTAAATATAAAGTTTCACTCAGCAGAAGCTTGTAAAAAAAGTTATGCCCAGCAGCCTCTTCTCAATTACCTAACGTTGCTTGTTCTGTTCCAATTGTTTAGTAAACTTTACTAAGCACCACACTGCACAGCCTGCCTTCCGTAATGCACTCACCTCAAGCAAAATCTCAGATACTATCTGAAAAGTGTCCATCATTATGAATGGAGATGATCATTCCCCTTATGCAGAAATATCAGACAGTTTAAGGCTTTGGGAAGTGGGAGGCATAGTGTGTCTCAACTGTCCAAACTTTATTAGGAAGACTTGATAAAATTTTAAATATCGTAATGTTATGGTAATGTTAAAAATATAATATATATTTTTAAAGCAAAGCTAAAAACTGAGCAGAATATTGATCTGTACAGTAGAGCGACATTAGTTTTGAAACCAAGCCAGACTCTCAGAGTCATATTTAGTGATTCAGTAATGAAAATATTTTTGGAATTCCAATCTAATCTTCAATGCTCTTAGAATTTTGCAGACCAAATTATGTTATTGTTTTTTTTTTTAAAAAAAGCAGTAGTCTGAGGGCAATCACTTTTCATTCAAATGTCACAATTAGTTTGCTAATTCAAGGAAAAGAAAAATGATCGTACTTAAATTGTTTTCTAGATACTCTAAAAAGAAAGGAAATCAGCATTCTATTGTTGAATGAAGATCTTGTAATTCTTAACAAAATAGAGTAATTAATATAGCAAAGAAAATTGAATTTTAAATAATATATGTGACCCATGACATTGAGGTTAGTAAGAATCAGTGCCAAATTTAAATTATTATTTAGTCTTTTCATAAATCTTTTTAATAACATGATAATGACACCCCACCTTGGAGCAGCTGAGGGTGGAATATTTCTTTCACAATCACCACTTACTGGAATTGACCCCAAAGAAAGGAGGTGAATCAGTACAACACCACTCAATCTCAGTTCTCTGAATCAGAATAATTCCATGGCCAATGGCATCAAAAGCCATTGAGAAGTCAGGTAAAACATGATTGCACACCCACCCACTGTCCTCCCTACATCAGAGATCATCCAAAAGCACAATCAGTGCCATTTCTACTCCATACCCAAGTCTGAAAGGTAATTGAAAAGTATCTAATCTGCTTCCTCCAGGGTTTTCTAAGTTGTTGTGCAAACATCTTCTTAACCACAACCCCTCAAAAATATGGGGTGGGGGGAGAGTACTGGGCAAAAGTTATCCAGTACTGAGGATTCTAGTGATAACCTCTTGAGGAGAGGGTGAACCAGGTCTTCCTAAAGAGCGAAAGGAAAAACTCTTTCACTCAAAGAAGAACTAATCACTGTTAGGGCAAACTCACATGACACATGCACACCCTGGATAACTTTCATAAACCAGGATGAACATGCATCTGAAGAGCAAAAGCTCATAATCCTAAGGACCCTCTCCATTTCTTCACGTCCAACAAATACAAACCATTCCCAGATAATTAGGCAAGATTCCATCCCAGATATTTCCTTCAGACTTGCAATAAGACCAGCATTCATCTGTGAGCAAATCCAACCAATTTTGTTCAACAGCTGCAGGGCAAATTTGTCTGCATGTTTCTGTTAAAAGTTCATGTCACCTAAAACATATCTACAGGGTGGCAATCTATTCCATGATTTATGTTCCCTTTAGTATGGGAATAAAGAGAAAGAAATGTTCTAAACATTATGAAGATAGATATTTTAATATATTGGCATGATTGAAAACATTCTGCAGCTAATTCATTAAATCAAAGATTTAATGAATGAATTTTTCTCATACATTTCTCTAGATTAAAGAAATGAGGATTGTTTATTATTAATATAACTTGGGTGAAAAAAAGTCAGGATTCTCTGAGAGAATCCTGACATGTTCTCACATGTTTCTGTATATAGAACTCTATACAGGAGAATAAAAAAAACTATTTTCTTCCAGAATTCTTATTTGCGATTCTTGAGGAAGCCTGAGTATTCAATATTTTTGGTAGGTATAAAAACCACAATTAGACATATCCTGAATCATCCTGAAAATCAAACATAATTATATTAAAAAGGGAATTGCTTAAGATGATACATAAATTTGCAATTATGGCTCACACGTATTTTTATCTACTGTGCATACCAAATGTATGAGAATTGTGTTACAGGATAGATGTGAATGTAAAGTGGCTATGAATATATGCTGTATCATTGACTGATCAATAGCAGGTCCCTTCCTCATGCCAAACTTGATGGTCTTTTGTCCATTAGTTAGGTCAGCAAATTAGGTAAACAAAAGACTGATTGCAGCATAACTATGGGATTCTCTGGGTTTGCATAATAAAATTATTTTATTAATTCAGGAAACAGGAAAATTTTCCAAATATTCAAAAAAGAGTTTCATATAGGTCATATTGGGTGTTATAGTCAGTAATGTATCTATTGAAGGAGGGAATGGGAAGGAAGAAGAAGGAATTGACCCATTAATCCGCTTCCACATTCCTACTAAAAGGAAGTTTGATCAGGGTGTTAAAAAAAAAGAATCAATTCCTTAAACCCTGCCTCTCAACCTTAACGGCTTTAAAATCTCTGGACTTCAATTCCCAGAATTCTTGTTCGTACATCTTAATGTTATGGCTGAGAAACACATCCTTAAAATATAATACAGGTGGTCTGAGGAAGATGAGGGAAAAGAAATGACTGTACAGCAAAACAAAAAGAAATTAAGAGTTGTTAACTTAATTTTGCTAAGCTTCTTCTCCAATAACATTGTATTTCTAACTAGGGCATACAAAACCTTTGCCAGATCAATTCTCAAATAAAGCTCATCTGCCTAGAATCCACACTGTACATTGGACATTAATACGATTGAGCAGGTCCAGAGGTACTTCATGAGAAGAGTACTCCATGCCTCTACTCATAATAGAATTCCCTATGCAATCAGGTTCAAAATTTTGGGCTTTGACAATCTGGAACTGGTCTAAGCTCGCTGTCCGACTTTGCTGCCCGCTCCGCAGGCTGCTGGCAGACCACAACACTCCCCATCTATTTGTATTCATTTCTTTCATTTATATCCATGTTTATATTTATACCTGCTATCTTGTCCATGTTTGACAAGCTAATAAATACAAATATAAAACATCACTTTGTTGAGTAAATAGAAACTTGCCTGAAGGACAAAACTCAGAATCAATGCTGACAGTTGTGAACCTGAAGCACAAAGGGTAGACTCTAGAAGGAAAAATGCTTCTTAGCCTGAACCTTTTATGAAGCCTTCTGCTTGCAGTTCCTAAGCCATGCTCCTGTACCAGCTTACAATGTTTTTTCCTGACCCTCCACAAAGTTCACATGCAGTACCAAAACCAGTGGTTTCATCTATTATTTGACCTAAACATTGGGCAGGTTCTCCAGTTATGCATATTTTTAAATGCTTTACATCAGTGTTTCTCAACCTTGGTGACTTTAAGTCCTATGGACTTCAACTCCCAGAATCCCCCAGCCAGCATAACTGGCTGGGGAATTCTGAGAGTTAAAGTCCACAGGACTTAAAGTCACCAAGGTTGAGAAACACTGCTTTACATGATAAAGAGAAGGCATGAGTTTTCAGAATATTTTGCCCACATATAATCCAGGCAGGTAGGCAGCTTTCATGCAGTAACAAACTCTCATATAAAAATATAAGAATTAAACAATTGCTGCTGTTGTTCAGTTGCTAAGTTGTGTCTGACTCTTTGTGATCCCGTGGACCATAGTACGCCAGGCCGTCGTCCCCCCCCGATCTCCCAGAGTTTGCCTAAATTCAGGTTCATTGTGTTGATGGCACCATCAAACCAACTGAACAAGAGGATACAATAATATTAATAATAGAATACAATAATACTTGGTACCATTCTTTCCTATGAAGCAACAAATAGATTTGGTGCACATTAGAGAGTGAAAAAGACAGTTGTCCAGAGGTGGGTTTCTGCCAGTTCAGGCTAGATTGGGCAAACTATTAGTAGTGGCGGCTGGATGCTCCACCATCGGCCCCGACACTTCTGCACATGCGCAAAAGTGTCACACGCCCATGTGAACCAGTAGTAAAAAAAATGAAAACCCACCACTGAAGATATCACATAGTAGGTTAGAGTTTCAGAAGTTGGCATAAATAGAAAAAAAAACATATTCTGAACATACTTTTCTGTCATGCTGTCTCATCACATAATTTAATATTGTCAACTGCTAGTATTCCCAATTTGACTCCTCCAGACCTTTTTATTTAATAGGCTCTTTGCCAGCTGTTTTACATATATTTTGGATATTATTTTAATGTCAAAATATTAAAATGAAGCGGGAACATTGCCAGCAAAGCACTAGCCTTCTTTCCTATTCCCATGCATATCTCTGGATTTCACATACACTTCATAGATAGTTTTAGGAGCCACCTCCTTGACTTCTGGTAATTGGGTATTTTGCAACTAGGTACATTCACTCTGTAAGCCATTGTGTGAATGGAGAAACCTTCCCCTAGAGCAACTACTTCCTTAAAGTTACCAACTCAAAGTGATTTCCAAATATGTTAATTGTGCCCAATGGCTCCAAAAGGCTAGTCAATTGTTTATTTTGTTTATTTTAAATTTGGGATAAATTTTCCTAGTTTCAACCAGAAGTATTTGTAAAATTGTTTAAACATGCTAAAAGTAAACTTGCAGAAAATAAAAATAATGGTAGAACCCCAATGTGCATGACATCTTAATTAATAACAATTTCATTTATATTATCATGTTGATCGGGAATTTAAGAAACAGGATCTGATTCTTTTGGTAATCAAACAGGGATGTAGGTTTTAGGAGTACCTTTGCTTCATTCTATTAATGTTGGCCAATGCACCTGAAATTTAAGGAAAGGCTGGCACACCCATAATAAAAATTAAGGAGTGCCTAGTCTGAGGCTCTGAAAATTGACACACCCTTTCAGACAGGTTGTTCTTTCCTTCTTCTGTTGGAGTCCAGAGCTAAGTCTCGATGTTACTGGTGAAACTTTGGGAAGCTTTGAGATTAGGACAGATCTGCCTTAGGGAAGGAAGTCTTTCTGATTCAGGGAGAAAAATACAGTCATTCCTTGTCAGCCACTGTGTACCTGACTTAGAAAACTGAAAAAATATGAAGAAGCTGGGAACTTCAACATGACAATAGCACACCTATGTGTCAACTTGAGATTGCATGCTATTTTCGTGCAAAGCAAGGCAAAGGCAAGAGAAAAGGCATCCATGAAAGGCGAAACTTTTGAATGGAAGCAAAAGTTAAAAATAAGATTACCAGAAAGAAAAGCACCTGGGGCACAATTTAAAAAAAATGATAATGACAATTAGGTCACAGCTATGATCCTACTGTGATTTTATTCACCCATTTCTACTTCTCTTACCATATGTTGACTTAATAGGAATCAAGTTAACTCATCCATAGTTAGTTTAATTCTTATCAAGCTGTGAAGAGGAGATAAAAGTTCACAACTAAAAAGAGAGGAATAAGAAGAAATAAATCTAACTTAAACTTTTTTTTTCAATAAAAGATATTGGAACTAAGCTGATCCCTTAGTCAAAGAGATCTTTTTAAATGTGACATTTTATGGACAATAAGATTAAATGGAGATTTTGTCTTCAGAGTACATTTACATTCTCAATTATGAAACACGTTGTCTAAGCATGGAATTCAGTTTGCTATAGATTTCAGCCAGTTACTATTCTGGAATTTGAACTGGGACTTAAATGCAGTTCTTCCAAATCAAAAGTAATTAAAAAATAATAAGACAATAATTTTATTTATTTATCCCCCTCCTTTCAAGATGGCTGCTGCTTGGTAAGATTCTCTTTTTTCTCTTACCAATGATCTGCTGATTTCGCTGCTATTGCTGGTTCTTTGACAGTGCTCCTTTCTAGTTTTGTATGGGAGCACTTAGGAATGACCTAAGATGACTTTGGACAATCATGGATCCACTGGGGAAAGGGGACCTTGAAGATTTCAATTCCTTCTTGGAGTGATTGAAAAATCACTGGGTGTATCCACCTCCCTGTTAAGCATTTCATTTTCTAAGCATGCTGGAATTTTAACTTTCACTTTTTGACTTATTTCTTTTTTTTAAAGTTGATCAGTGGTTGAATGCTGGTTTATTTCAATCCTTGCTTTTTCTCTTTTTCCCTCCTTATATATGTTGTTCCGGACAACACCTGTCTCTTCTGTATGGAAAGCATGGCAATGTTTGGGGAGCTGGTGACGAGACATTAAACTTTCACCACAGGATTTCATATTTTTTGAATTTGCAAAATACCTGGAGTTTCAATTTCTATTTAATTTTTCTTATAATTTTAGATTGAAATTTAGAGAAAAAAAGTTTGTTTGTTTTCCTTCTGATTAAATTCTATAGATTAAAATGACCAAACAGTGTATGAATATAAGAAAGAAGGGTGGGAAAATATGCAGCTTCTAGCTGGTTTTCACTTATGTAAATAATCAAACTTTAATGAATCTTCAAAAAATGTAACAACCTGAAGCTTTGTCTGAAGATACACAAAAGGACTTTGATCCACTTCTAGATCAAAGAGATAGTCTCATGGCTGAAGAACCAGTGAAGTGGATTCCATTTGTTGTTCAGAAGTTTATGTTTAAGTCTGTATACTTCTCCAATATTACGGCCTCAGCTGGAAGAGAGGGAGACAAATTCCTTTCCTGTATGAAGGAATCTCTTTCCTCTACGAATACAGTGGAAAGCTGGATGGATTTATTATGGTTAACTGGTAACAATCTTTGCTTGAAGAAAGACATATTCTGGAAACTGAATGTATTACACTTAAATAACAATTGACAAGAGAGGCTATGAAGAAACAGATGTGGATTTTTGACTCAGGACAATTTATTTATAACTTTTGGGGTGATCAGGGATAGTTAAGATACCATGGTAATTTTCTATGAGTGGGTTACAATAACAGTTCATTAACAGAGTGATTTGAAACTTCAATTTGGTTCTGATTTAATATTAGTGTTTTTCCTGCTAACTACTTTGTTACCAATATAACATATAGAAGACAGTTCAACAGGTTGCTAATAGATTAGTAGTTTTAAATTGGGGGGGGGGAGTTTCACAAGAGGTGGGAACTAATTAGTAATATATTAATCAGTATTCAATTAGAAGGCATAATATTCTGCATGTATAAGGTGAACTATTATATTGAAAGGAAAGACAAGCCATTTTGATGTCTTTCCCTTTCTTCAAAATTTCTACAAATCTCATCTCATCCCTGGTCTACATTCCCTTAGTCCTGAATATTTATCCTTTACTTCTTGTATTGTTAAGTCTACTTTCTTTTAGCATGAAGCACACATTAGGATAATATTGGTTAATGTCAGAAACATTCTTAATTTCAAGAAATAGGCATCAAAAAGATGCACCTGAGAATTTATGACAGGGACTCTCAAGAACCTTTTTATTCATCACAAGAACAACATTTCTAAAAAAGGAGGCACAAGCTTTTGGTCACAAAGTTATGACCACCATCTTGTCTTTTTGACTGCCTGTTCATGACTCCCCAGTCCTAGCTAGTTATTGAAGTACTTAAGAAATGTTGTCGTCCTAACTAGTAGAGGTAATAATTACTCTTCTGAGAATGAACTTTAACTTTTAATAGATTTATATGCCGCCCAATCCCGTAGGACTCCGAAATGAAGAGATACTCCTCATCATCTTGAAGGAAGCAATTGTATTATTGAATAAGAAAAAAAAAGAAAACAGTTTAAAATAAAAAATAAATAAATTTTGTACTATCATAAAGTAAATCTCTACATATTTAATTATATTACTGTTATGTCACATTTTATACCTCCAGAGGCAAACTTTGGGAATCATAATTTGTGCATTCTTGGGTAAGAGGAGTCCAATTTTTTAATTATTGGCAATAGCTCAATGAAATCCACAGTTACTATGCTTTCATGCTTACACAGAATAAAGAATCACTGTTTGATTAGTTATTCTTTAGCAAGATGTATGTAGATATACAGGGCGGGGCATAACCTTTTCCTAGGGGGTCACAGCAACACTTGTAATAACAACACAAATAATTCATACACCATTCGAAAGCCCATCAAAAACTGAGTTTATTGACACGATTTAATAGTCAGTATGACCACCATTAGCCCTTCGAACAGCATTCAAACGAGGTGGATAAGAACACAACAAATCTTCAAACAGTTCCGTTCGATTTTCAGGGCGGGGCATAACCTTTTCCTAGGGGGTCACAGCAAGATCGACAGCAGTTTACAACTTCCGCGACACCTCATTTTAAAGCCCATAAAAAACTGAATTGAATGAGCTATTAAATGTTAAATTTGTTTCGGTTGAAACTTTGAGAATGAATTTGGAAACTGTGTTGAAAAATCTGGAAAATCGAACAGAACTGTTTGAAGATTTGTTGTGTTCTTATCCACCTCGTTTGAATGCTGTTCGAAGGGCTAATGGTGGTCATACTGACTATTAAATCGTGTCAATAAACTCAGTTTTTGATGGGCTTTCGAATGGTGTATGAATTATTTGTGTTGTTATTACAAGTGTTGCTGTGACCCCCTAGGAAAAGGTTATGCCCCGCCCTGTATAAAATAGAAGCAGAATTTATGCAGTTTCACAAGAAAACATTGAATTTAGAGTTATGCTAATATCAACTTTTTCTTTGTTCATATTTTTATTCATTTTATTGCCCAATACAAAATAGTACATATTACCTCCTGAAATTTTGCCAGGTTTTGTGGGAGAACTGTATTTTCACATGAAAATGAATGAACTATCAGATGCTCAGTAGCCTAGGATCACTGGTTAGGAACCATTTGTGCCCCAAATTACTCACAATCTGATCCCTACTGTTATATCTTTTTTAAATTAGTAGAACTAGTTGTTCATTAAGTGCATAAAACAAAAATATGTTGAACTCTTCCAATCCATTCCTTAAGTATGTATTCTGTAACAGATTACATTTGTATTTGTGGTATGTTATTTTATAGGACTATGATACCTAAGCATATTAATAACTCATCGTAATTTTAATAGACATCTTGGATGTCTTTAACCCAGACTTTGTGTGTGTATGTGTGTATGTATGTATATGTATAGAATATGGAAGTCTGGGTTAAAGGGATTGTTTTATATTTTGAAATAAAGTTTAAGGGATTAATGTCTCAATGGCATGCATTAAATGACATTATCTCATTTGATACTTAGAAAATGCAGTACTAAAAGAGTGTGTAGGTTAATAGTTTGTATGTGTAGTGGAGAAATATATTCTTCCATTCAGCAGTTTAAATTCTTATCATTTATTAAAGTAATATGCTCCCATCTCTCTGAAAAGGTGACTCTGGGCTGCTTACAGATCATAAAAAGTTATATGAACAAAGAATTAAATTTTTTAAAACTATGCAAAAACCCAGAACCAAACAATTTATATTTCAAACATGGATACAGAAGACTCAACTGATTCTTGTAGATAAAAAACCTTGTGATACAGGCTTTCCATGTGGTCAGAAAGACGCATTGTTCTTCAGGCAATGAACTTAGAAAATGCAAACATATTGATTTTGAAAAGCAAAAAAAAAATCAAAATTAAAAGTTGTGTGAATACACATCTGTAGAAGTAAATAAATCAGTATTGGCTGTCATCATTTAAGTCGGAAACTGTTGCTTCCAGATCTCCTAATGACTCATTTTAAGATAGTGCCTTACATGCCCTGGGAATTTCCTGTGACAAGGTCTATTAGTATATAAGCCAGAGAAGTGGTGAAGCTCAGTCAAACACAGGCTTTCTTGAGCAAACAGTCTTCTGCTCTCCAGAATCCCAGCCAAGAAAACAATTCCCTCTCTTGTCATGGACTTCAAGGCTGCGACTGCATTTTTGGCTCTTCTCTTGGTCTCTGCAACACTGACAGAAGGTAGGCAGAGTTTGTATGATTTGTATGATAGGCTAAACTATTTTCTGGGGAAGATAAGCTTACTGTTGTTAGGAGAAGAATAATTGCTTGTAAGGGAAAAATCATTTTCAGTTAGAAGTTGTTATTTCATAATTAAATGCTAAACAGACTTTCAGAAGTCTTTTGACTTCCAAAGGAAAATATACTTTTGTACTTTTTCTTCTCTTTTTAAGTAAAACATACTAAATGCAGTTTATGCATAAATTTATTTAAAAGGACAAATCTTTCAGAAGTTGTTATTAATAAATGACACGTCTAGATCCTAGAGTAACCTACATTTGAGCACTAGATCCTAGGAAATATTAATGGGGAATAGTTGCATTTACCACAACTTTTTAATGATCTGGATGGTTGTTACAAAGAAAGCAAAAGGTTTGATTAGAGATAGATCTATTGTCTCAACTAGCAATGCAATTGCGATGCAAATATTTTTTACTATAATCTGCAAGTCAAAATGTTATTACTTCCTTTTTTTTGCAGATAAGATTTGAGAGATAATAAATAAGAGAGCACTGATAGGAATAATTAACTTAATGAGTTTAGGGATAATTGAAATGATTTTCATAAATGGGACTGAATCAGGTTAAAGAAAAGCATATTACAACAAGCCTTTGGAAAAGAGGTTTAAAATATATGATCAAGTGAGCTTATTTTCTATACTTCTATTTTTTTTATAGGAGCTTCTTTGTCCCGGGTAGGTCTTGAACTTCGGTGTCAATGTATAGAAACCTATTCTAATCCCAGCCTCCGTGGACACATTGCAAGTGTCAACTTGATCAAAAGTGGGCCACATTGCAGTAGCATTCAGGTCATGTAAGTATACTTTTGCTACTTCATATTTGCCTTTGGTTTTAAGACACAATTTGCCATGAAGCATTGCTGCCCAGCTGCCCCATGAAAACCTTGTGCACAGATCTTCTGATTTTTTTTATTAAAACCAAATGGTTGGTGTGATTTGTATGATTGGAAAATCATAGAAGTCTTGTAGATTAAACCAATAAACAGACAAATTGAAATACGGTAACCTTCTGCAAACTCAGTGCTTGATTATCATGATTTTCATTTGTTGCAGTGCAACTCTTAAGGATGGCAGACAAGTGTGCTTGGACCCCACCGCACTCTGGGTGAAAAGAGTCATCACAAATCTTCTGGAAAAGTAAGCCCTTATTTTCTTCTAATTTTAAAAAAAAACTTACAGTACATTTTTTTCTGAATGTGTTTATTCAAAATAAGTCTTATCAAAGATAGTGTTTAGAACATAGAACATAGATCATAAGATTTGAAATGACCTTAGAGGTCTTCTAATCCAATCTCCTCCTCAAGGCAGGAGAACCTATACCATTCTGGACAAATGGCTGTTCAATCTTTTCTTAAAACCTTCCAAGTTGGAGGCAAGTTGTTCCACTGATTGATCTCAAGTCAGGCAATTTCTCCTTAATTCATTGGACTGACCAGAAATGAGCTTCACTGTTAGACAAATAAAGGAAAGATTCTGGAACTGGACATACCCCAGCAGAGACTAGCATGACTGCATATCAGTATTTTCTTCTGGAAATTTGTTTTATAGGTGTACCTATATGTTGTAAACAACTCTTCATTTCCCCCCTTCTTTTTTCCTCACTCCAGGGCTAAGAATAATGCGGAGACACAATCATAAGAAAAGCTTCAAATTATCTCACTGTTGGCATCCTTAAAAGAAGCTGAGCCATTTCCAACAAACCTACATTTTAAGAAGAGTCTTTTATATTAACAACTTTGAAAAATTATTTATTGCATAAATTTATTGAGAGAAAATCATTAGAAATGCATCTATCACATGCATAAAGGAAATGTCCTAATGCAAAGATAAGATGGGGAATAAAGATTTGGAAAACAAAAGACATTACTAAATGCAGTTAAAATGGAAGTCTCATGGTGGTTGCATAAGATTGCCGTGAGAGTAAAACAAATTGGTAATAGTTTCTGTTACTCTTGGGCACAGAGCAACCTATAGATTTGCATAGGTATTTGATGAGAGTCAAAGCCAGCCTTGGGCTGTCTATTGTGAGAATCAGGTTAGAGTGCCAATCTAAAAAGGTCCAGGTTGAAATCCCAGTTTGGCCATGAAACTCCTGAAATGCCTTCATCTAGTCACCTGACAGGATTGTTGGGAGGCCAAGGGGCAAGAATCATATATCTTGTGTTGAGCATTGAAACTTACTATATTCACGAATGTGCATTATTCTCAGAGTGTTTCTACCTTATTATTTATTAATATAAGCATATGTGAAGTATTATTTATTATTCTAGAAGATATTTATATCTGAGCATTTTAAAATTATAATGTTTATGTTGAGGGAACCAGATATTTCAAAGAGTGTTTATAGTGAATTTTTCTGTGAAAAGCTTTTTACCCAGAAGAGGTATCTGGAACTTTTACATCCATAAGATGATCATTTAAGACTTATTTATATATTTATTGAACAATTACTGAATACTGTTAAAATATTTTTGTACAACCAATGTGAAATTAATTAAATTATTTTAATGATGAAATATCATTTTAGTTTTGTCTTTTAAAAATGTAATACTTTAAACTGTTGATGACACCTCCCTTAGTTTCGTATCCTGTGCTCAAAGAATTCATTGATAAGCAGGATAGCAGTACAATATCTTTTCTTTCTCTTTCCTCACAAATATTCACATGAATACATTTTATTGTATGGCTTTGGCATCTGTAGCAAGAGAAATACCTTGAACGTTGAGCCCATTTATAGTTGAAGGTGGGATTTCTCTTTTTCCCTCTATCCTTTCCATCTTCTTGCAAAGTTGGCTTACAGAAGTGTGATTCAACCTTCAGAAACAGATTTTTTTCACCCTCCTGCCCCCTTGGAATAGAAACGAAACTCACCAATCCCCCCCCCAAAACCCTCATATATGTTATGAGCTTCTAAAAAAATAATAAAGAAAAAAACTTCAATTTATAGTGACATGATATATGTATATATTCTCTTACACAGAGAAATCAGAATAAGAAAGAATAAAACTTCTGAAACACATACAGCAAAATAATTAAAATGTCTGATTCCTGACTAAACACATTGACTATTTCTACAGAACAAAATCTCTTGAAACAGTTATTCTCCCTCCTTATTAAAATGAAACATTATTGTGATCATTCACCAGTACAAGGGGATTAGTATTGAAATATCAAAAAATAAATTGACAATATCAGGTTAATTAGGAAAGGTAGAAACAAGCAAAGAATTTTGGCTAAAAGACAATCTTAATTTTAAAAAAATGATAAGATGCTTGTTCAGACTACACATGTATGGCAAAAGAAAAAAAGGTTAAATTTAGCAAGGGTAGTATAAACATTGATATAGCAATACAAATCTAAAAATGAATATTGGTAGATTAAACAATAAGTTATCTAAAAGGCAACATTCTCTTTCAGACCCCTGCAAACCTGAAGGGAATACTTAGTAGTACAATAGCTGACATAACATGTACTATTTTCACTAAAGCATAAAAGAATAAGTTAATATGTCCATGCTTAATGCTGAACCTGGGCCATTTATTTATATTTAGACAGGTTCAATAGTCTTAATTGCTTTCTGCCTAATTTTGCATCCCTACTTATCTACTCACAGTTGCATGCTTTCAAACTGCTTGGTTAGCAGGAGTTAGGGTGAGAATGTGAGCTTACCCCATTGTGCGACACTCAGGTCTTAAACGACTTGAGCCATCACGCTACCCCAAATGAACTTCACTGGGATGGTAACAGGGCTTCATGATGTTATGCTGGTCACATGACTGCAGAAACTTCAGACAGCATAGGCTCAATGAATCTTGAAATGGAGACAAGCATTGTTCTCCATAGTTGGCAACAACTAGCAGAATAAAAACTTGTTTAATTTTGCATGCTGCCATACAAATCCTGACAACCTCATGTGTTTTAGGATTGATGTCAAAATGGAGAAATGGTTATACTGATGAATCCTGTTCTGCTGGTCAAGGATGGAGTAATTAGAGCATTTTGAGATTCTGTATAAAAGCTGACAATATTGGAGAATATAGTTTCAACCTGTCCTGGATCATAAGGACACACCTGTAATACATATAGTATCTTTTTAAATCTTCCAACCAAAAGTGCTTATATTGGGAAAGTGTTATATTAGGCTAAGGTGAAAGTTCTTCTCTGATTTAGGATATTAAGTTATATGATATACACAGCTACTCACAGACTGGATCTCAAGTTATTTACCATGAGAAACTAAATGGTATTACTAGATCCATTTGAGGATGTTGTTGCTCATAGTCCCAAATATAAGAAAATGGGAAAAAGCCTTATGAGAAAAGGCTTGCTGTAAACTACTGGTTTCTACCCGCTTTGAAATCGGTATTCTAATGTTAGTGGAACTAAAGATATAGGGGAAAGTGTCAGTTTCAGCCAGTAAATACAACTTGCTATAGTCTAGTCTCTACTCTCAGCTTCCTTGTCTAGTAGAGCACTGAGGACACAGCAAATAACTTGGGAGATTGCTGTTAAAACTGGAACTGAACAAGTTCCAGTGCTGCAAGACTGAAAGGGAATGGGGTATGCAAGATGCTAAGTCCTTTTTTACCCTCTCCACTGACCACAAGCCACTCCTTGGGCTTCTGGCCGGTGACTGTTCTAACCCTCCCATTCTCTCTCCTTGGATGACCCGTTGGATGGAGTACCTTGCAGCGTATTCCTATATGCTGCTGTATTATCCAGGCAAGCAGCTAGGGCATGCCGATGCTCTCAGCTGCTGCCCTCTCCCTATGACTGACCCACAATCTGTACCCTCCTTATCTGTGCTGCCCATTGCCTCTCTCGACCTACCTCTAACTGCCTCGGACATGGTGCCCACTCTATGGCCAACCCTGTCCCTTTCCAGATCTTCTCGTGGGTCTTGAGGAGTTGGCCTATGGGCAAGGTCTCCGAGGAATTCCGCCCCTTTAAAACCCACCAGTTGGAGCTGTCCATCCACAGGGGGGTTTGCTTTGGGGGGATAGGGTCATCATCTCCCTCCCTCTGCTGCCAAGTGCTTAACCGCCTCCATAGGGACCACCCAGTCATAGCTGGTATGAAGGCGTTAGCTCGCAGCTATGTCTGGTGGCCCTGCATGGATGAGGAGATAGCAGCCTGAGTGGGCCATTGCTCCCTGGGCCAGTTGTTCTGCCCCGCTCTGCCTGCGGCAGCTGCCCAGAATTGGGAGGTTCCTAAGGGACCCTGGTCTAGACTCCACTTAGATGTCACGGGTCTGTTTCATGGGCAGATTTCCTGGTGGTTGTGGATGCCTATTCCCAGTGGGTGGAACTTATTCTAATGTCTTCCACCACTATGGAAAGCACTTTGTGGGCCTTGGGGTACCTTTTCACGACCCACAGGTTGCCGGATGTTGTAGTGTCTGACAATGGGCTGCAATTTGTGTCCACGGCCATCCAGGAGTTCCTAGCCATGCAAGGGATCCGCCACCTGCCTACCATCCCATACCATCCTGCTTACAATGGCCAGGCAGAACGTACCGTCCTCTCGGCCAAAGAAGCACTGGGCAGGATGGATAGGGGCAACTGGCTGGCAAGGGTGGCCACTTACCTCTTGGGTCAGCACTCCACCCTTTGCCCTGTTTCCAACAAAATCCCTGCTGAACTACTGATGGGCTGACACCTGCAAACCACCCTGGACAGACTGCACCCACTCTATACGGGGCAACAGCCTGGCAACCTGGGGGCCCCTCCCTGCACCTTCGGGGAAGGAGACCCTGTCTATGCTTGAAATTTTACTAGGGATCCGAAGTGTGTTCTTGCCACCATCACCGGTCCCTGCTCTTACAGGGTCGCCTTCCCAGATGGCAGCGAATGGCGGTGCCATGTGGATCAACTGAGGTGTCACCTTCCATCCGAGGCCTCCACTCAATCTGGCCCATCTGGTCCGGCCGCCATCGTCCAGCAGCAGATCCCAGTTCCATTGCAGCCCATGATTTCACCATTGAACATGACTGCATTTGAGGCCTTCGCCCAGTCAGGCCTTCCCTACCCTGCTACCTCATTTTACCAACCTCGGAATGATGGAAGGCTCAGTCAATCTTGAGCCAGTGAGAATTGAACCTCTGGCAGTCAGTAGAATTAGCCTGCAATACTGCATTCTAATCATTGTGCTACCACTTTTGGACTCTTTGTGAATGCCATTATTTTAGTTTTTCAGCTGACTCTCTTTATAATGGAGGTTTTTCATTGGAGGTTTTCAAGAAAATGTTGTACAATCATTTGTCCAGGATGGTGTAAGGACTACTGCCTTGAGCAGAGCACTGGACTTGAAGACTTCTAAGCTCCCTTCCAGCCCTATGATTCCATGATTCTACAATGATGTTCAAAACTCTATTGAGTCCAATGGTGTCTTGAGAGATTACTGCATCATCTGCATATAGCAGTATAGTAACATGCCTCTCTGCTATTTTGGAAGGTGGAGGTTTGGGTTCTTCAGACAATCTTGCACACCCTTTTTATAAAAATTAAATAAGAGAGGTGATATGAAACCATATTTTATACTCTAGGTCAGTGATGGCGAACCTATGACACGCGTGTCAGTGCTGACACGCGTAGCCATTTGGGGTGACACGCACAGGATTTCATGCGATTCATCCTCGGCTCCTGCACGGCCGCCGAGGATGAAAGAATCTGTGCTGGAGGAACGGGGGGGCGGGATGTGTGATCTCCCCCGCCCACACTCACTTACTGTATCGCCGCCGCCCCTTTCTGAGTGCAGGGGCTGCTGGTAAGGCGTGCGTGCCGTGCGCACACACGTCATCAGCGCGGCGAGGGAGGACCCGCAGGAGAGGAGCGCGGGAACAGTGCACGCCTCTCTCCAGTCAGGCCAGCACAGAGAGTCTACTCCTGGGACTGTCGGTTACGACCGCACCACAGCAGGGAACAGCGGAGTGCCAACGGGAACTGTGAGCGCCATTTTTGTAGTTTAAACTATAAATTGCGCAAAATTATGTTTTTGTCGAAGTGACACACAACGCGAGTTATGCTCGATTTCTTGCCGATTTTTGACACACCACGCCAAAAAGGTTGCCCATCACTGCTCTAGGTAGTTAGAATGAATTCTTCCAAATATCCTTGAGAGGTGCATCTTACTCTAATTGTTCTTTTATCACTTATGAATAAGGAACAATACTCAATGATTAATAATGATATTATACAACATGCGCCATATCTTAATCCAGGATACAGAAATGTCAATCAGTTAGTTAATGTTGAGGCTATAGAGTGCCGAAATGAGAGCGCGCATGGCAGCGCTGACTTTCCGAAAACCAGAAGAGCAGCCATGCAGTGCACGCATCTTCCAGTTTCCAGCACACACATGCCTGCCAGCCACCTGATCACATGGGCCATAGATTCCCCATCATGGCTATAGAGAATATTAACCCCTCTTCTGTTCACTCTTCATCCAACAGCTTTCTCTTCTAGTAGTAAAAGATCATAGCTTTTACCTTTCCAAATGAGGGAAATCTTTCTATGTCTATGTGGCAAAACCTAGTCTTACCCATTGGAGGTCTGTATTCATACTCAGTCTCAGAATTAAAGATACTCATTTAGTAATGGGGTTGCTTATTTTATGCAGTGAATGATAATATTATTTTAAAACTTTCATTATTGCCAGATTAAAGATGAAACAAGAACAACAGCAACAGCTCCATGTCAATGCATGTTTGAGGATACCGCACAAAAGACCAAAAGTTCAACAGGGTTCAATAGATTTTTCCTGTACAGAAATTTATCATCTATTCCTTGCTCTCCTGTTCATGTTTAAATGATAGGAAATAGGCACATAATTAGGGGGATATCAATCTTATTTTGCAGTGAATCTGTGACGCATCCTGGGTGATGGTTTAAACCAGTGTGGAAATGTGAGTGATACCTCAGGCAGAGGCATGTAGGTTTAAGCTATTTGGAAATTATGGTTTTCCAAGGATAAATTACTCAGGTGGACGTGAAAGAGACTGCAGAGTGAGACAAGTTTGTTTCAGTCTGTCTGTTCATATGTGATTGACCAAAAGACATATCAGATCTAAACTTGAACACTTCATTAATCTCTACCCACAGTTGCAACACCAGTTTTGAAAGACTCAAACCTGTCCACGAAATCTATTTGAAACAGAGTTGTTCCTTATTGAATGAGTAAAAGGCCCTTCGGATAGGTGCGGGGGAACGTCCTGATCAGATTTTATGGAGCGACTTTCAACTTGTCGCTCCTGAGGAAGTGGACAAGGCCATGGGAGCTGTGAGTGCCTCCACCTGTTTGCTGGACCCATGTCCCTCCTGGCTGGTCTCGACCAGGCAGAGAGGTGACACATGGCTGGCTCCAGAGGATTGTTAACACCTCTCTTCTGGAGGGATCCTTCCCGCATCTGTTAAAGGATGCGGTGGTGAGACCCCTCCTTAAGAAACCTTCCCTGGATCCAGCCATTCTGAACAACTATCGTCCAGTCTCCAACCTCCCCTTTGTGGGGAAGGTTGTTGAGAAGGTGGTGGCCTCTCAACTCCGACGGACCTTGGATGAAACAGATTATCTGGATCCCTTTCAGTCGGGTTTCAGGCCTGGTTATGGCACCGAAACTGCTTTGGTCGCGCTGATCGATGATCTCTGGCGGGCCAGGGATAAAGGACATTCCTCTATCCTAGTGCTTCTTGACCTCTCAGCGGCCTTCGATACCATCAACCATGGTATCCTTCTGCTACGATTATGCAAGGTGGGAGTGGGAGGCACCATTCTAAAGTGGTTCACCACCTACCTCTCGAACAGGTCGCAGTTGGTGTTGGTTGGGAGACAGAGATCGACCCCAAGGCCCCTCAAATATGGGGTGCCGCAGGGCTCGGTCCTGTCCCCCCTCCTATTTAACATCTACATGAAGCCGCTGGGTGAGATCATATGCCGGCACAGGATTAAATATCATCAATATGCGGACGATACACAATTGTATCTGTCCGCCCCGTGCCAACTCAGCGAAGCAGTTGAAGTGATGTGCCAGTGCCTGGGTCTGGATGGGAGTGAACAAGCTTGCACTCAACCCAGACAAGACCAAGTAGCTATTGATGTTGCCTCCCAAAGATGGTCCAGACATTCCACCTCTTAGCCTGGGGGGTGAAGTTATTCACCCCTTGGAGAGGGCCCGCAATTTGGGGGTCCTCCTGGATCCACAGCTGATGTTAGAACACCACTTGTCGGCTGTGACTAGGGGGGCCTTTGCCCAGGTTTGCCTGGTGCACCAGTTGCAGCCCTATCTGGACCGGGAGGCACTTTGAATAGTCACTCACACCCTCGTCACCTCAAGACTGGATTATTGTAACGCGCTCTACATGGGACTGCCCCTGAAGAGTGTTCGAAGACTGCAGTTTGTCCAGAATGCAGCCATGCGAGCGATAATGGGTGTACCCAGATACACCCATGTCACACCTATCCTCCATGAGCTGCACTGGGTCTCCATTGGTCTCTGGACCCACTTCAAGGTGCTAGTCATTACTTTTAAAGCCCTACATGGTACTGGACCTGGCTACCTGAGAGACCACCTCCTGCCATTTACCTCCCAACGACCAATAAGATCACACAGGTTGGGCCTCCTCCAGGTGCCGTCAACCGGACAATGCCGGCTGGAGGCCCCCGAGGGAGGGCCTTCTCTGTAGCTGCGCCGGCCTTATGGAACGAGCTACCCACGGAGATCAGGACCCTTACCACTCTCCCGGCCTTCCGTAAAGCGACTAAGACCTGGCTGTTCCGGCAGGCCTGGGGCTGTTGAGTAATATTCCAGCCACACGTGACTGAATGGTGATTTTGTTTTAAATAATTGTACTTTTAATATTTTATGTCTTTGCTTTGTTGTGAGCCGCCCAGAGTCTCTAGGGAGTGGGCAGCATACAAATTTTATTAAAGTTACAAAGTTCTTTGGGGTCTCTATATTAAATTATTAAATATTATAAACTTGCTAATAGATTCCCCCTCCCCAGAATTTCCATATAGAAGAAGGACCTGAGAATAGCTGAAATCATATATGATTAATTTTATATGTTCCATCTGCTGTATATAGCTCTTGAAAAAAGTGGTTGATAAGCTGTTTTTTTTAAAAAAATCATCGTTATTTTTGGAGGAAAATGGCTGCGATTTCTTTTTCTAAAACAAAATAGTCTCTCCATAAGTTCAGGTAAATAAAAGAGAGGGCAATATTTTCTAGCAGGTTTTTATTAGTTTCATTTTTCATAAAGAATAACATTTATTGCAGTTTCACTTCAGCATTACTTATCAGCCTTCATCCCACATCACTCTAGTTTAGGTTTTAGTAATTCTGTATTTTTTTTTCCCTGTAAAGATTTAGAACTTCAGAATTAGAAAATTACTGAATTCTGATATCTTATACCTGTCACAGATTTCAACTTTAAACAATTTGAATTTATTGCACATTGTAATATGTTTTGGTAAAGTATATTAATTTTAATTTCTAAATTAAACAGACCAAAATGAAAGCTAAGTTTACACCAATACTTGGAGGAGTCCACCAAACATTTTCAAATTCTCTTCAGTCCCAGGAGCCAGTATGATCAATACTGAAGAATTATGGCATTGGCAATGCTGTAATGTATGTGAAGCTTTCATTTATCTATTCCTGTAGGATTTTTGAAATAAATCTGCTCCCTCCATCTCATTCATTTGTGTTCCCAAAATGCTTGCTTGAATCTGATGCCTTTTAAATGTGTTGGGAACAACTCTCAAATTCCAATACAATACAATACAATACAATACAATACAATACAATACAATACAATACAATACAATACAATACAATAGCAGAGTTGGAAGGGACCTTGGAGGTCTTCTAGTCCAATCCCCTGCCTAGGCAGGAAACCCTATACCATTTCAGACAAATGGCTATCCAACATCTTCTTAAAGACTTCCAGTGTTGGGGCATTCACAACTTCTGGAGGCAAGCTGTTCCACTGATTAATTGTTCTAACTGTCAGGAAATTTATCCTCAGTTTTAAGTTGCTTCTCTCCTTGATTAGTTTCCACCCATTGCTTCTTGTTCTACACTCAGGTTCCTTGGAGAATAGTTTGAATCCCTCTTCTTTGTGGCAACCCCTGAGATATTAGAACACTGCTATCATGTCTCCCCTAGTCCTTCTTTTCATTAAACTAGACATACCCAGTTCCTGCAACCATTCTTCATATGTTTTAGTCTCCAGTCCCCGGATCATCTTTGTTGCTCTTCTCTGTACTCTTTCTAGAGATTGCATGGCCCTTGGTTATAAATTCTGGGAAGCATAATGGCATCTGGAAAGCAATGGGTTGCATCAGGCTTGCTTATTCTACGAATACATAAAAGTAAATTGTAGATATGTAGGAAACATATCTAGAGAATGCATGACAATACATGGACAGATTGCTTTAACCTGCAATTAACTCATCTAGCTGTCACAGAGATGAGCATAAACTATTCAGTTATCTGATTGTGATTGAGGTTATTCTCAAAAGAAATATTTGATCAATCACCTGGAGGCACTGAGTATAAATATTTCAACATTATGTACAATAAACTCATTGTGAACCTTTTTATGGAAGAAATTAAATTATATATTACACTTTTAATATTCATTTATTAATTTGTCCTTATACAATTTATAGGAGCCCAGAGTCCCAATGTAGTCTCAGAAATTGAATGGATTATCATCAACAAATTCATCCGACAGATAAAATCCTCTAAATATCTAGGTGAATATTTTCAACCATCTATTTGCCTGACAACCCAAATGAGAGCTTCTCATAAAAGCCCCCCAAATATCTCTTGTAATTGCTAAATTTACATGTCAATTTAGTAATAATTATGTCCCCACAACTATTAAAATATTTCAAGCCAAATATCCAGGTTTGGATACTGTATGGTGTTCAGTAAGATTATTTATAAGAAGTTTCGTAGTTTAGAATAATTCAATCAAAATTCTTGAAAATATTTGATATACTGCTTATTCAATTCCCAATGCTCTAATGTGATTGGAATTAGGCTACATTGGGGGGGGGGGGGGGCTAATGAAGTTTGTTTTAGATTCTGGTTAAAGCAAGTCTTTAGTGGATCTCATCTCACTAGAAAGGTTCTATAAGAAGACAAATGATGATTTCACACATTCCGAACTCACTCTGCTGGCTCTTTCTATTCATAAAACCCTGGCTGAAGTAGAGTATTTGGGAATTTCTACTTTATCCAGAATGACAAAGCCAAAATTTCCTTTCCTCTTATAGCAAAATTGTTCGCTCCCCCTGAACTATCCCTAAGTATTTCTTTAACAACTTATATGTTCCATGTGGAAGACTATTTACTTTGGCCTGAGCTAGGGCACTATTAGGGCATCAATTGATAGATATATTGTATAAGTTTCCCATCCAAAAGCCAAACTTCTTCTGTTCAGACCTGGAGATAGAATCTGTCTCGTATGTGCTATTTAAATATCTGTTGTACACCTAAGAGCAATCCAATTGTTACTACTCTTGTGATCAGGAGGCCATTATGATCACCATTCAGAAATTTCTGAGATGGTTACAAAATTCTGTTCATTAGGTCTAGCTGCTAGAAGTCATCTGGTTTCTTCCTCAAGCTGTTAATTATTGTCTACTAAGGAGGATTTCCCAGGTTTTTACAATTTCGTTTTCTAATTATTGTTTTGTATTTTCCATTTTTTTTATTGTGCTATGTTTGGAACATAAATACGTTTTTACTGGCTGGTAGCTCTGAGTATATCTTATACTCATTAACCAGCATCCACTAAGCAGAACCCAGCACCAGATAAGCAAAAAAAAAAAAAAAAAAAGATAGCAAGGAGTAAAATATTGATGCACCAACCAGTTGTGATTCTATTGTTATGTTTGCCAAATTCAATTAGCAATTATAGCAATAGCAATTAGACTTATATACCGCTTCATAGGGCTTTCAGCCCTCTCTAAGCGGTTTACAGAGTCAGCATATTGCCCCCACAGTCTGGGTCCTCATTTCATCCACCTCAGAAGGATGGAAGGCTGAGTCAACCCTGAGCCAGTGAGATTTGAACCGCTGAACTGCAGATAACAGTCAGCTGAAGTGGCCTGCAGTACAGCACTCTAACCACTGTGCCACCTTGGCTCTTCTAACCCAGACAAGTCACACAAGCTCTTAGGATCACTCTCTGGAAATACTTATCTCCTAGAGGGAGGATAACAGTGCTAGAGGGATTGATTCCAGCAATGTTGAAGCCAATCATACCATGCTGACCAGAGGTGGGTTCCTACCAGTTTGGCCTTTTTGGCCAAGTAGGTAGTAACTCGGCTGGCCATGCCCCCAAACAGGTTCTATTGACGGCACCTACAGTGGCACCATCTTGCTTTCTGCACATGCACAGAAGTATTTTTATAGTATTGTGCATGCGTGTCGGGTTATGAAGTGTTAACGAAAACAGCCAAACACAAAAACGGTTTGTAAATGCAGTTTGTATTCTTCCTCCGGCATGAACTGACCAACAAAGCACTAAGGCAATGAATAACTTGTCAGAGCTGCCACCCTGTGCTTCCCACCACCTTTTATAATTACATTGGTAATTAAGATAAACAGAACCCCATGTGTGCCCACACCCATCATCTTGTGACCACCTGGCAATTAATCATGGATTGTTAACAGGAGTTTTGTAGTTTCTTCAGCTAGCTAGACAGCTTGTGGAGGAGGGAAGGTGAGGCTTGGCAGCTGGCCCAGTCTTCTCCCCTGAATGGCAGCTCCAGGCCTCTGGGCTGGCTGGAACTGACACATAGTGTGCATAAAGTGCCCTGAGTGAACCAGCAGTAGCTGTAGCCAGTACCACCCCTGATGCTGACTAAGGAAAGCCCAGCAGTCCCTGGACAATCCAGACAATCTCTCCAACTCTGAGGTTCACCCACCCAAACCCAATCAGAAGGGGGCTTGAAAAATACAGAGGACTGAACTCTGCAGTTAGGTAGGCTGTCAAGATGCAGGCTGCCAAGAGAGTAGAATTTAAGCAGTAGTGTACCTCTGCTGTGCATCTGAGTGATGGCACATCAGGACTTGTTTATTGGCCTTTCTTACTGGGAACAACAACTTTTCAATCCTTAGTTCTGTTGTATCTTGAGTTCTGTTCTGTTTATCTTGAGTGGTGCTTTAAATTCTGGACTCAACTTTACTTGAATTTGTTGCTTCTTTATTGGATTTCTGGTCTTGATTTATGCCAAACCTTGATTACATTACATATGATCACTGTTCCCTCTAAGGTGCGCAGCTGCGCGGCCGCGCACGTGGCAAGAAAACCCCACGCAGCAGTTTCTAACTGCTGCGCAATGATTTCTGCCAAAGCAAACATGGGAAAGTCCTTTGCAGGCAGCTGGAACTGGCCACCCGCAAAAGACCTCCCAAGATCTGTTTTGATGAGCACGGAGTGACTGACGGTAGTTTGTGCCGGCCGCGGCCTCTCAAACTAGCATCAGTCGCCTCTGTGTTCAGCAAAGCAAGCCCGGGGAGGTCCTTTGTGGGCGGCCAATCCTAGCCACTTGTGCCCGGCGCTGCGGCTGAAGTAACCACCCAAAGCCCCTGCCGCCACCAGAATATCTTCTGCCTCCTCCTCCTCCTCCTCTAACAGCACTGGATTTGCCGCCAGCGGCTGAGATGAAGCTGCCAAAGCTCTGGTCAGCAGCCCTGCCCGTGGCAGTGGTGCCTCCCCCTCCACGCGGAGCACCTGAGCTGCCCCCCACGTTATCCCTCCCCCTTCCTCCTCTGCTGTGCTTTTGAGGAGCCATGAGGCTGCAGGAGCCAGTAGAAAGGTGGCGGAGGGGGCGGGAGCAGGAAAAAAGGCCTCATGTCTTCTCAAAAGCATGGCAGAGGATGAGGCGGTGGCAGGGGTAAATGCGGTGCCCAGCTCAGGTGCTCCGAGCGGAGGTGGTGCCAGCGGGAGCTTTGGCGGCTTCACCTCAGCCGCAGCGCCGGGCAGCAAATGTGGTGCTCCTCTTGGAGGAGGAGGGGGAGGCAGCAACAGTTATTCTGGTGGTGGTGGGGGCTCGTCGGCATCTTCAGTGGCAGCCCTGCCCCCTGTGGAAAAAAACTGAAGATGGAGCAGATCCACGCAGATGACGTCGCCGCAACATGACTGGAGGAGGAATTCTGGGAGTTGAAATCCACAAGTCTTAAGCTCTCAGGTTTGAAGACCCCTGGGGTTTTTTTTCCCTAAAGGGTTAGGGATGCAAGGGTCTTGTAACTTGACAGCATTAAGACTTGCATGCTTCACTGCCAGAGTTTCTGAGCCAACATGACTGGAGGAGGAATTCTGGGAGTTGAAGTCCACAAATCTTAAAGCTGTCAGATTTGAAGACCCCTGGGATTTCTTTTTCTAAAGGGTTATGGGTGCAAGGATCTTGTAACAACAGCTTTAAGACTTGCATGCTTCAAATGCCAGACTTTCTGAGCCAACATTTTGGTTGCTAAGCAGGACCGTTGTTAAGTGATACTGATATTATATAACACTTTTAATTTAGCGGGTACCTTGAATAAACATAACTTTGAGTTTCAAATAATACTGATTTCGTTGTTGTCTTAGGTGACATCTGTGAAAAAAATTCAGGTGCTCAGGCATGAAAATATGCCGCTCAAGCACTATACTTTTCTGCTCACACTGAAAAAAAATTAGAGGGAACATTGCATATGATGTAATAGGTGTCTAAGCCTTCTGCCTGAATGTAGCTGTCTCCAAACAATGGCAGGCATCCAGCTTGCTATTTTATTGCCTGGCACATAAATTAAACTTATTTGCTGACAACATGATTCCGTTCCCAGACACTCTTCATATTGGAATGGAGTTGCAAAAATTGGTGAATATATATGAATTTTCAGAACTGCTAATATTCTTTGACATACCTGTTAAAATGAAGAAAGAAATATGTTTCAAATGTTTAGGAATTAATATTATTAAATATTAATCAATTATTTAAAAGTTACTTTATTCCTCTTAGGAAGAAAGGAAAAGAAAAAGAGCAAAAGAAATACCAGTAGAATCTGCTGGTTCAATTGGCAGATGTTAAAATGAAGGGACTTTAAAAACTGAATTTTTATTTCAAGTCTTAGCAGTTGAAATTCCAGAAAAAGATGTAATGATCTGACTGAAAAAGAATGAAAATAATTGCTTTAATGTTAAACAGTTGAGGACTAAAAGGAAAATCCTTTAGAGTTTGCAAAAATATAAGGATGGAAGAGTTTGTTTTTAGAATTGCATTATTATTTAATTGAATTACAATTGCTTTAAAACACCAAAGCATGGTTTTGTCAACTGGTTTGGGAGTATGAAGGAAGATCAAGTGGCTAATCTGATAGTGTTATCACTATTGGTGGACGGTGAATGAGCTTTTAATAGGCTTTTTATTATATAGTGGATTTTTAAAAATATTGTAAACTCCCCAGAGCCATATGAGTATAAATTGGACAACTATATAAATCTTGTTGCACACGAATGGACATTGTTAAATTTACATGTTTTCACATGCTCACCAGGGATTGGTTGCCCAAACCCCGGGAAGTTTAAACAACTGTCATTGGCTTGCTGGGCTGCCGGAGCTCCTTAATTTATATATTTTCACATGCTCACCAGGGATTGGTTGCCCAAACCCCGGGAGGTTTAATCTACTGTCATTGGTCGGCTGTTCTGCTGGAGCTCCATAAAAGGCGAGCTCCAGCAGCCCAGCCAGTAGAGCGCAGTCACTCTGGCAATAAAAAGTGCAGAAACTCACTCGCGCCTCGCGCCTGCTGCTTCTCACTGATCTAACACTGGCAACAAAGGGGACCAGAGAAATCTCATTGGACAAGCAGCCATTTCACACAAGGACCAAGACCCTGCACCACAGCACGAGATGGCCTCGCAAGCATCCCCTACACCAGTGATCTTTGACCCATAGACAGAGGACCGGCACACATACATGGGGTGATTCCAGATGTTCCTGGAAGCCAACAACTACCTGGATTGGCCGGACAATAGGAAGCGGGCATTATTCCTAACTTACTGCAGAATGAAAATCTACAAGATGGCACAGACATTGATTGTCCCAGCAGATGTAGAGACTGTTGCATGGACAACTCTACAACTCACCCTGGAGGACCACTACATGCCATCCGCCACCCCCATGGTGAGCCAGAACGAATTTTACCACTGACGCCAATGGGAAGGAGAGATGGTGAATGATTTTGTGGCCAGCCTCTGAGAAATCATGATCTGGTGCGAATTCATCAACCCAGAAGAAATGATGACGGACCGGATCATCCTAGGAATGAGAGACCTCTCCTTGCAAACGAAACTGCACATCATTTTTTATGATCATGTCCTGGCAGACCATTAAGAAATTGAACCTGACAGCCAGAAAGAAGCTCCTAAAACCACCAAACATCCGGCTCAACTACCAGGGAAACCAGATCCAAGTCCTAGGAAGAATGGAGGTCGGGGTGGTGTTCCATGAATTCCAGGGCCATCTACCCCTCACGGTCATCACCAGCCACTGACTATCCCTACTGGAAGTGGAATGGTTCAAGCCCCTGGGGCTAGACATCACCAGCCTGCATCGAATCTCAACCCATGACCTGGATCAGCTACTGGCAGAGTTCACGGACGTTTTCAACGGGGTCCTAGGTAAGTATACGGGGAAACCCATTTCATTTATCCTAGATAAAACCCCTATCAGGCTGAAACCCTGAAGGGTCCCCTTTGCTCTAAGGCCCAAGGTGGATGAGCAATTGGACAAACTAATTGCCCAAGGAATCTTCATGCCAACTGACCATGCGGTATGGGAAACCTCAATAGTCACCCCATGAAGCCAGATGGTTCTGTCTGCCTCTGCACAGATTACAAGTGTTCGCTGAATAAGGCTTTACAACAAAGCACTTATCCGGTGCCAGTTGTGCAACATCTGTTGCATTCCCTAGGAAGTGGGAAAATGTGGTCTAACCCCTTTTCTCCAAGTCCTATCACATCTCCCAAGGCTCAGAGGCATTCCCCTCCCACCATCTCTATCCTAATTCTTTTTTTCCAAAGAAAAATGTAGATCTCTGACTTATCTCTTTTCAGTCTGAGATCTATATTTTTCTCCAGAAAAAACTGTTAGGGTGGAAACTGTGGGGAAAGGTGGGGCATCTATGCCTTGGGAGCCTTACCTCAAGGTCAGAGTTGAAAACAGCTCCCAGGTTATTTCCAAGGGTGAGACACTGCTGTAGATAGAAGGGATAACATAATCCCACCATGTGATTGTTTTACTGTCTACTGTTTACTTTATAAATTGAAATGTGAATGTGCCGCACATTTATTTCATATTTGCTTTTAAAATCATGTAAAATATATAATTGTGGACCAGTAGGCAACCTGGTATGTAAAATCGCAGAAAAATAGAATCATAAATTATCTTTAGATTTGTTTGTAGAAGCAATTGCAAACAAAGAAAAGAGGAAGGGAAGAGAAATATTAACTTTGCTTTTCATGACTCAAAATTTTTATTATGTTCTTAAATAATCTTACGTAGCTGCAGCAATGTATTCCTTGTAACAGTTTTGATGGTGGTGGTGATGTGGGGTGTTTCCATCATTGAATCACTTCTAACCTTGGCCTGATCCACATCATTTCCCCTCAATAAGCAGGAGATCAACTGAAATCAATTGAAATATATGTTATATACTAAACAAGAGCTAAATTATTTGTGACTGATTCAATAATCAATTGTATTTGAAATACAAATAAGTCTGTATCCAACTTAATAAATATATATCCTCATACACGTTTTGAACTTATGTTCATAGTCCATTAACTGTGGCATTGTTTTGTAGTTCATGTCAGAGGTGAGTGGCCAATGTTTTTTGCTACCAGCGGGCGTGCTCCTGATTGTGGTTGTTAAATGATTAGGCAGATCATTAAGCAGAACAAAGGAATACCTCAGGGATGGGGAAGGCCCTGGGGGCCTCCACCTGTTCCCCTGGCCACCAGGCCCTGGAGGCCTTGGTTGGCTACAGGGCCCAATGAAGTATGCAAAGCTGCCATGGGCCAGGAGGCCTCAACAAACTACAAGGTCCATCAACCCATCAATGCATATAAATTGTTCCACTTTCCTTCCACGCCCATTCAATCAAGGTTGCTACAGGCAGGTGGTACCATTCTGCAGGAGAGCACCATTCTCCTGTCCCTTCTAGGCATAATGAGCAAGATAATAAGGTCCATTTCTGCATGGTAAGGAAAGAGGTTGGCTCTCCTTCATACATAGAAGGTATGGCACAGAACAAAAACTTAATTTATCAAAACCTAAGTTTTGTTTTTTCACCCCCTAGAAGAATGTCCTCTTTTCTTTATTCATGAAAGGGAACTCCTCCAGAGCAGGGGAGGAGGGTGCAGAAAAGTAGCTTTGTAGCCCTCTCCGTGCACAGAAGGAACTCTTCAATGTGGTGCAGAAAGGGCTGTTGGATCTTCATGGTTTAAGATTCATCTCTGCACTCTACCAGATGATTTTCCTTCTATGCAGGAAGGAGAGTGATACCTTACTGCGGGTGCAGAAGTGGAGCTTATATGGTGGATTATAAAGCTACCCACATGAGGCCATCATAACTAAAAATGGTCATTAAACGATTTAATGTTTAATGTTAGCAGTAGTCATACCTACCAGTATTTATCATTTCCAGACCACAGCACAAGCAACCTAAATACATTCTCATCTGCCCTGGTTTTAAAATTGTATTATCCATTGTCTTTTAACAATTCTTTCTAAATGTAGTATTTATGATGCTGATACACAATCTGATGATCTGGGATTAGCATTTCCCAGACTCCTATTCAACAATGGACCTTCCCTCACTAGTTATCTTTTCTATGGCCATTTTGCCTCACCCTTGTTTTCTGCAAACGAATCAACCTATATAGTATCTGATCTGAATATTGAGAATATATTGTGAATACTATGGCCATTCTGCAGGTGCCTTACATACACTGGTATACCAGTACTTTGGAAGACTATTAGACCAAGGATTAAACATATATGAATTGTCTTTCAAAATAAGATTTGTAAAGTGGGAAGAATTGTTTTGCTATTTTTGTTCCAAGTAGATACACCACCAGAATGCTACTGCTTCCGTTCAACAAAACAGAAGCCATGCTTTCTACTATTCTTATTTTGAAAGGCAATGATGAACATTTTGCTTATTCTAATACAGTGAGATGTATCTCCTGTACAGGTAGTTCTCAACTTATGACCCCAATTGACCCCCAAATTTTCATCGCTAAATGAGACAGTTGTTACATCAGTTTTGCTGTGTTTTATTACTTTTCTTGCCAAAATTGTTAAATAAATCTATGCAGTTGTTAAGTTAGTAAAAAGGTTATTAAGTGAACCTGGCTTTCCCAATTACTTTGCTTGTCAGACAGTCACAAAAGTTGATCACATCACTCTGGGACACTGCAACCATTGTAATGCCAAGCATCCGAATTTTGATTATATGACCACAGGAATGCTGCAATGGTTTTAGATGTTAAAAAGTAACTTTTTCAGTGCAGTTATAACTTTGAACAGTCACTAAATGAATGACTTTAAGACAAAGTCTACCTGTACAGGTTCCCCCCTCCTCCTCCTTAAATTCTTCCTCTTTTTATCAAGCTCTACCCTTTTAAATATACATTTACTGATCATTCAGCAATCTACCAATTGCTTCTCTTACAGATTGTTACAGTAAAGCTGTAAAAACAGGGTCATTCATGTGCCTCAATACTGAGTCAGATTAGGATAGGATAGAATAAGGTAATGTAGAGTACGGTAGGAGAGAATAGAATAGAATAGAATAGAATAACAGAGTGGGAAGGGACCTTGGAGGTATTCTAGTCCAACCCCCTGCTTAGGCAGAAAACCCTACACCACTTCAGACAAATGGTTATTCAACATCTTCTTAAAAACTTCCTGTGTTGGAACATTCACAACTTCTGGAGGCAAATTGTTCCACTGATTAATTGTTCTAACTGTCAGGAAAGTTCTTCTTAGTTCTAACTTGTTTCTCTCCTTAATTAGTTTCCACCCATTGCTTTTTGTCCTGCCCGCAGGTGCTTTGGAGAAGAGCTTGACTCTCTCTTCTTTGTGGCAGCTCCTGAGATATTGGAACACTGCTATCATGTCTCCCCTAATCCTTATTTTCATTAAACTAGACATATCCAATTCCTGCAACCGTTCTTCATATGTTTTAGCCTCCAGTCCCCTAAGTCTCCACATCTTTTTTACATCATGATGATTAGTACTTGGCGATCAGCACAATGCAAATTATCCTGACATGTTTTTTATGTCATCTTAAGGATTATGAAATGCAATTTGACATGGCTATTAACAAGAGCTTTAAGGAAGATTGCACAATATCCCTGAAATTCTTTTCCTAAAAATTCTTTATTGGATGACTTGAGCTGTTGGAGGGAATGCTTAAATGTATTTTTAATGATATACTCTAAAACTCCTCACTATAGTATTCAATGTTCTTAAGATACTTCAGGCAAAACATATAGAATATCCTTGTGTGGAACTAAGCATTCAGACCTTCAGTGTCATTCGTCTTTGGGGGGAAATATAATTCAGATAAATTATATATATATAATAGACCGTCTCTGATTTCAGTCTGACTTCAGTTTGACCCTACTTGGAACAGTACTCACAAATAGCTTTTTTGAGGGTTTTTTTTTGGTGGGGGGACAGCAGAGCTCTCTGGTTGTATTCCAAGTACAACAGATTGTCTTCTGAGGAATATTTCCATAAATACTAAATACATAAATGGAAAAATAAAGGATAACTGATACTACACACACCTATTGGTACTTAACAACAGTATCATGTTGCTGGTTCAGAACCTCGGTCATATCAGCATTACTTTTGCTTTTATCTGATCACCTTCTTCCCCAAAATGTCTTCTCAACAAACAACGGGCAATTCCATATTTTATCTTCTGGGCAAGTGGGAAAACTTCAAAGAAAGTATTGGGATGCCTGCATCAACTATTTTTACTTTCTAAGGATACCAACTGGGAATATAAGGGCCAAAAGGTATTTTGAGCAAAAAAAAAAAGATGATATGAAGCTGGTGCTTTACTTTTCAGCATACCAATTTCTCATTCCATTTTGATTGAACCAAAACAATCTTCAAAAAATTAAGTCCTGAAGTACAGTTTGTAAAATTTCAAGAAAGATGTCTGTGGACTTCTATGGTCCATGGGTACCACTTTGTTTATCTATGATTTATGCTAACATGTGAACATTGCAGGTGGCTCCTATCCCTGGTAGGATATAAATGATAATATTTCTATATCAAGTAAAGATTTTGAAAACTGTTTTTAAGTCTTGTGGGTTTTCTGAACCTCATAATTATATATACTAACATTTTTATTTATTTAGTGTATGGCAGGGAAATCTACACATGCTACCTACCCAACGCAGTCCTAACAGAAATAACAGAAATAATAGAATAACAGAATTGGAAAGAATTTTTGAGATCTTCTAGTCCAACTGCACAAACAGGAGTCCCTATACCATTTCAGACAAATGCCTGTCCAATAGCTTCTTAAAAGCCTCCAATGGTGGAGTAACCACAACCTCTGAAGGCGAGTGGTTCCACTGGTTGATTGTTCTCACTGTCAGGAAATTTCTCCTTACTTCTAGGTTGCTTCCTTCTTTGGTTAGTTTTCAACCATTACTTTTTGTCTTGCTTCCTGGCGCTTTGGAAAATAGGTTGAATCCTTCTAGACATCCTAGAACGTTAGTTCATTCTGTTCAACATTTATCCCATGCACTGCAAGGGATGATCTAGTTTTATACCAGCTAATTAGTGGCGCTCAGGTTGCTGGCTCTTTCGGGCTCCTCTGCTGCCCTCGTTTCATTTGCCTCGTATCATGATGCCTCACATCTGGCAAGTTTCAATGCTGACTTCCACTCTCCACACACATAAATGCAGCTAGATTTTCCCCCACTGAAGTGGTACCCATTTATCTACTCTCAATATTGCATGCTCTTGAACTTGTGTAGGCAGCAGCTAAGGATCCAGTAATTGGCATTTATTCCGTCTCACAGAGCTGGATTCAAACTGGCCAGCAGTTCCAGCATCATTAAGCCTCTGGATCACTGTTCCCCTTATACTAAGAGTAATAATTTTGTTTGGGGATGGGTCTAAACTATATGGTTTCCCTAGAAATAAAAAGTAAGCAATCAAGCAATCAATGCACAGAAATGACATCATTACATAAAGGATTCGTCCTGTTAAAAGTCATTGTATCTTGGATATATGAATATCTTACTTCCCCTCACGTTTTAATACTGACCTCTAATTGTCTTCAGGGTTAGTTCTTTGAAAAAAAAAGATTAATTAAAATGCACATACAGAAATTAAATAAACTTTATTTATGTAATTAATACAAACCATTAAACAGAAACTTAATTGCATCTGTAAACATTCCAGTGCAACAGAAAACATTTTGAAAATATGATGGCCTTTTCCCACCAATGTTCTCTCTTCCATGCCAATATATATAAAATCAAAGATGAAGCATGCAAAAAAAATAATGATATTGTCACAATATTTAAATACTGACATTGATATTGACTCTTTATTGATTAGCCCTTGGGCCATATCAAAGTGCAAAGTTCCAGAAACAAATTAGTAAAATTTGATAAAAGCAATATAAAATGGAATTTGATAAAATACAATTTAAAATGGAATTGGAATAAAATACGATTTTAAATGGAATTGGAATAAAATACAATTTTAAATGGAATTGGAATAAAATACAATTTTAAATGGAATTGGAATAGAATACAATAATTTAAGATATATATAAAATATGATAAAATTATATTTCTCTGTCACCCCTGCAATCTACCCCAATCAGTCCCACGTTTAGATATTTATAAGAACATTTTCAACTAAATGGTGAAATTATTTTCTACTATACTGATGAAAATTGAACAGTCTTGCAAATGGAAAGATATGCTTACACCTTTTCATGCTGATGGAATTTACAAACACAACTCCTGCCAGAACAGTTTCCTTCTCCCTGGAGCTCTAGATGTGGGTTTACATTTATAAATGCCTGGAACTTTTATGACTCAAAGGCCAGAGGTAAAAGGAAACCAGGTTGCCCAAAACACTGGCTAGATACTATCATAGCTGACACTAGCCAGAACATAAAACAACTGAAAAAAGCCAGACAAAATGAGAAAACATGGACATCATCATCATCATCACATTGCACCCCCTATCTCAATTTTTTTTTACTCCTCTGCAGATACCCCTGCCTTAGTAAAGTACTTCCTAACCAGTCTTTTATTACTAGACTAGGTTCATAATAGAAGTTTCTTGCTTCATTCTTCTATGCTACATATTGAATCTATTTTAATATTTTGTTGCTCTTAATGTTGTAACTATTTTTGCAGTCCATCCAAACAATTTAGATTATTGAGTGCACTAATAATCTAACTCCTAAATCCTGCAAAATCCTTGGAACCCTGCCTGAGGCTCCGATAAAAAAGGAACTGTCTCTCTCTTATGTAAAAGGTTTTGGGTTGTTTGTATCCCAAGGTTTTCTGATCATTGAATATAATCACCTAATGAAACCTAATAAAAACCAAATGAATAGCACGTGGCTTAGTTCACTTGTATAACATGGTTATTTCTAAGGGTTTTACTTTACTTA